>NC_092865.1:60746370-60873586 GCF_032062135.1 Pyxicephalus adspersus | reverse complement strand
GCAATGTTGTCTTTTACATAGACCTGACCCCTGAATTCTATGTGCAATGTTGTCTTTTACATAGACCTGACCCCTGCATTCTATGTACAATGTTGTCTTTTACATAGACCTGACCCCTGCATTCCATGTGCAATGTTGTATGTATTCCTGACCACTGCAATGTTTACACTGGGCTAACCTACTACGGTAAAAAATATCAGCATCTTTACAGAATAAAATGTAATAATATTTACTTCAATTACCTGTTTTCTTTTTTTCATCTGCACATGATTAGATATTTGAAGTCAATCTTTACATATTTTATTTTGTGACAATTCTCAAATCCTTTAGTAAATTAGCTTCTCTATGTGGTATTTTGCTTGCTCCAGACAACAGCAACATTACATAAGTGGCAAATTTAGGAGATTACCTGTGCCATGCCTGTCATTTACACATTATTCCTTTTTATTCTGTACACAAGATGCACAATTTGTTTTAAGCATTGATGTGCAGGAGGTAATGTTTGGAGAATGTCTGATCCCCTGTTGTATAAGTAGATCCCATAGTGTAGTAGTTCCGAGATTTGTACATAACGTGGAAAAGGCCTTGGTGGTAAACACCTGCCCAGAATTAGTATTTTTATTTTCGGTGACTTTAAAGTCCTTAAAATATACAATACCTGAGTCCCAGTATAATTATCATACCATACCATCATTTATTATCAGCATAACAATGTAGATTACTTGAATCCTTCATCGTATTATTAAAGTAATATATTGCATCTAATACCATTTGTGTTGATGACATATAATCATTTGATAAGCTTGTGATCAATTGTATTTGACAAATATAATTAGGCCAAGGCATTGTGTATTTAAAGTTACATAGTCACGTTGAAAAAAGACAAGCCCATCAAGTTTAACCACTAGGGAAATAAACATATCCCAGATATAAAATTCTATGGGCATAGTTGATCCAAAGAAAGGCAAAAAAACAAAACCCTTGGTACAATTTGCTCCAACAAGGTAAAAATTTCCTTCCTGTTTCTATGAGGCAATCAGATGTTCCCTAGATCAAGTCTCTGTTATCTTTACTTTAAAACTTCAATACCCAGTTATATTCTGTGCTTCTAGAAATCATCCAGCTTTTTCCTATTGCAATCTATGGTAGTTGCTGAAACTACTTCCTGAGGGAGCCGATTCCACATTTTCACATGCGTAATTTTTGTTCTTGTTATAAATACAATACCAAATTTATAGTCTGTATTTGATAAAGTGATGGAGTGATATTTTATAGGTAATTTAAGGATATTGCATATCGGATCCCTTTAATAAAAGAATCTGTTGCATAGGACATTTACCGGCTATGCCCATTCAAAAATAGCTGGCTGATCTTCCTGTCCTACATTACTAAGGTGCTGACTCATTACCTAAAAAAACTTGTTCTGTCCTTTGTAATTTAGCTGGATTATTACAATCACAAGCCAGTAAGATCACATACGTCATAGCCAGGATTCCTGTATTCCATCCTATTGAAATACAAGGAGGGGCCATTGCATTTCCAATTTGGTGGTGGCAAAGACAGAAGCAGTTGTACAAGCTTCTCCATGGTACTGACATAGCTTACTCTGATTTCACTGCCCACTGTAAGCTTCTCACAATGTGAATTAGAATCTGCAGCAAGTCATACAGAAACTGTCACATTTCTTGATTGGAGAGTGATCATCAATACCTAGTTGTCTTCCCAAGATTACTCCTTTTATTCATTAAATTTGGAGGCTCACCATCAGACATGGGGATTACTTAGGTTGAAAGGCATGCACATGTTTTCTACCTAAGATTACTAACTTTTCTAGACTTATAACTGCCTATAAAGAATTTATACTGATACTGATACTTTCATAATTTCACCCAGTTCACTGCTTGCATCAAGGCTGAGGGCTGTTGTGTGCTAGGGCAGGGCAGGGTGCTGTAATGTTTTTGCTCAGCACTCTAATGGCTAATCTGCATGTCGTACACAAAGATGCAAAGAGATCCAGTGAATATGTGACAGGCTACCAAAGAAGAGGATATGATGTTGAAACAGGAAAACGTCATTGGAATGTTGAAAAAGTGGGAGAAATTAAGAAAGAAATGCAAAATTAATGCATATTAAACAACAGTTGTAGAATAAACTGTCAGGAGAATAAAACTGAATGATCCGCCTAATGCAATGTACTTAAATGCATAACAATATAACTGCATTAATGCAATTGGTGGGGCTTTAGTATATGTGTCCCATCTTTACTTATCCAGCAAATCTTGAAGAAGATTGCAGCTAATCCAGGCAGCACAAAGGTTCGGTAAGTTTTGGCTGATTTTCACTATCAATCATAGTCTATGAAAACGCATCCCATCTATGCCCACCTATAGAAAAGAATGCCAAAACTAGTTTACCATGCTGCCTTTGTATAAGCCCTGAAATACCTCATTAGCACAGGAGGGACTAGAGTATAAACCTAACAAAATAAAACAAGAGAAGGTTAGGAACAGAACTGGCCATGGTCAGACTGAAATGTTAGACATGAAAACATTCTAGGGAGGAGCAAATTGAATTCACACCTAGACAATGCATCCAACCAAGCGAACACTAACCTGCTTCCAAGAAAAGTTTTCATTGTCCTGTGTCATTCTTCTATAGAAAATCTAGAAGAGATAAAATTCAATCAACCCTGCAACTTAACCTTCAGCTTCTTGATGGAATTTAGCTGGCAAACATGACAATGTAGATGAGCTGATCCCTGTGTAGGAGAAAAATATTTTGTTTATTGTAATCCCTAATGGAAAAATACAGCTTTTATAAAACGAACCTCTGGTATCCCCAAACGGAACTTTTGGTAAGAAGACAGAGACATGTAGAGAAGATGGGGTGGTAAATTTGGCAATATACATACATATTACATATACATATTACATAGCAAACATGAATCCAAACATATACAAATCAATAGGTTTTGGGTCATACCCCATTTAAATACCCAGGGTGTTCTGACCTTTATCTATAGATACTGGGCTGCATTCTCCTGCCACCCATCAATCCTTTCTAGGACAGCTGATGTTTTTCATACAGATACTCTTCAAGGCCCCAGCTACCTAGATCTTCTTCCAGCTGGATATTGAATATACTGCAAGCTTTACTGGTATAAACCTAAGCGTCTTCAACAATACCCCTGAAGAAGCCAATAGGCGAAACATGTCGGGCTAAGAGGCAGCTAGCGTTTTCTCATTTTTTTCTTTGCTCTTGTTAATCATTACTATATTATTAGAGTATCTGTTTATAGATAATGGAACACCCGGGTATTTAAATGGGGTATGTTGGGGAAGGTGTTTAAAATCCTTTAAAAAAAAAAAAAAAAAAAAAAAAAGGTAAAGCTGCTCCCCTTTTGATGTCATTGATCCCAGAAGGCTTTTCTTAGACAGTGAGATTTGCACTCTTTTATTCTCTTCTACATAACCTGATCTGGCGCCTGCGCGGTGCAAGATCGGGTGATGTAGCAAGAAGGTAGAAGAATGGCAAAAAGGATGGCAGTGCACGGCACTACCTCCACGCCGGGTTTTAAGAAGGATACCAGGACAACGCAGGAAGCTTCTAGAGGAATTGATGGATCTGTAAAGGTGAGTTTTTTTTTTTTTAAATTTCCGTTTTAAATGAAGTCAGATTATGTGCACAGTGCACTTTGTTTCTTGTTCGGCCCATTCACATTTCCTGCTGTACAATATGTGTTTATTGCACAAATATTTAAAGATACTAAACAACCTTTTTAGAGTTAGTTACCGTATGTAAATGTGAACAGCCTAACCATTACTGTAAAATCAAAGTCTGTTTATGATGTCTGGGCTCTCTTTCCTTCAGAGCTGGATCATCCAGAAGGCAAACCTAAGGCTCAGTAGATTTCCATGGAGCCTAGTTACAACCTTCTAACCCCTGCAGTAACCCAGTGAAATATGCATCTTCTGCAGCTATTACAATCCTAACCAATATCAATTGAAGGAATGGGAAGCCATCACTGCTACCTTGCCTAGTTCCCCATTCTGTTTTACTCTATCTCTGCTCCTATTGTAAAAACAATAGTAGTATCAGTTACGGAAAACAAAAATGCTGTCAGTATGTAAAATACCATTTTTTTTTTATGTATAGTTACATATTTGGTCAGGAAAAAAAATGGACAAAGGTACTGTTATGTCTAAACATATAAACTCCTTGAGATGTATTTATAAAGCCGTGAATGTGATTTTCACTGAAACATCCTCCGGTGAAGAGTCTTCTAGGTCCATCTGTTTCAATGGCAGTAACTGATTCCCTACCAAGAAAAATTTCAGGCAATGTCAGATTCAATGCTGAATCTACCATTGTAGATACAAATTTTCATTCTGTGTATAACAGGCTAATTCAATTGTAGGCATCATGTTCACTTTAACATCCTCCTTGCAACATGAATTTTTGTTACTTTACTAAAGCCATGTACACACGTCCAACGGTTCTCGACCAATAATCAGCTCAGGGACGATATCGGGCAAGAATCTGGCGTGTGCATTGCCCGAACGACTGTCCTGGCGGATCCACGGACAATGGACGACTAACGATCCTAATGCAAGGGAAGGGGGAGAGCGCGCAGCAGGGTGCTTGCTCTCTCTCCCTCCTCCAGAGAACAGAACGATGCTGTATGTACAGCACTCGTTCATGCATCGTGCAGTCCTTCCAACGACAAATATTGCATGTGTGTATGCAGCTTAACATTAAAGTTACTTTCAAAGTCACAAAATATCACCTGATGTCATTCAAAATAGGAAAGTACAGTCAGTAAATACCATAATCTTTAACGTTTCCTATTGTGTTTGGTGACCCTGGAATACAATAGGCTCAGCACAGACTGTCTGCAATCAGACAACAGGACAGCTTTGTGTAGGTGGATGTCTCCTCTCCCAGCCATTTCTCAATTTCATTCCTCAGTATGAATAAAGTTTTGAACTTTAGCAGGCACATCTGTAAACATCACATGTTCTCCTTCATATTAACCAAGTTTTATTGCGCTATTTTGTTTGGATTAGCTAAGCATTCATGGAGGGGAGTGTTCAGTCTGCCACTGTTGGCTTAGAGGGAAAACAAGCAAAAACTTTCTAAATTTTTTTTAAAGGGCTGCCTATTACACAGAAAAAAGTGATGCTGTTCTAAAAGGGCAGAGCAGAGCAATGCAGTAGTACAGTGCAGCCCATTGCCCTGTAGTGGTAAAGTGCATTTGAGGTGTCATTAAGAATAAAGTGCACCAATGCATATAATGCCTTTTTGTACCTCACTCCTGGGAACAAGCCATAACAACCTGTAACAGCCTCCAGTGTACTGGTGCTGGCGCCTGATGGGGTTGAGGTCTCTGTGCAGGACACAAACTTTCTCAAACTTTGTATTTGTAGAGCTGGCTTTGTTCACGATCATGCTGCAACAGAAAAGGGCCAAATTACTGCCACAAGGTTGGAAGCGCAGCGTTATCTAGCACAGCTTTGCATGCTGCAGTGTTTACAGTAACCTTTAATGGGTACAACTAAATCTAATTTTAGGGGAGTACACATACTTTTAGCCATATAGTGTACCTACTAAAGCACCCTGATACTTACCACCTTGAACATTCCCCTTTTGGGGGTTCTGCCTAGCTTTACAATTATCCACTAGATCTTTTACTATCGTTAAATCGAGTACAGTACCATTTGTATTCCTACTTAGATATTCTACAGTAATATTTATAAAAAGATCTGAATGAAGGGTTGGGTTTTACCTCCTTTTACAACCAGTTTCTCATTATCTTATACTTATCCAGAATAATTCTGATTGGCTTGCGTATGCAGTTTAACACATTGTAAAGCTTTAGCAATCACGCTAGGCTCTGCACGATCAAATTTGGATTGTGATCAATAAAGACAAACCAGCCAACATAATCACGTTACAAAATAAATTTATTTCACACAACTAATAAACACAAACATTGCCATTTAACAGTTGCCATTGTGCAGTTAACACAAAACTGTAAAATAAACCCTTGGATTGTGTAATTACTATAAGTAATAGGAGCTGCCATGAAGATCAGATAGAATGCAGCACTTATTAGAGACACCCTGATAAAACACAATATACCTGATATGTGTATTATGACCCATGTAGTATTGTTTGTTGATGCAAGGCACTGACACACATCAGGAGAATCTAGGTTGATCCAGCAAACCTGGAATTGATTTTATTCCTTTATTCCTTCCTATATTAAAATTATTTGCTATTAGTTGTCACGTTTTCAATCTGGGACCAGATATATTCCAGATTTGCTGGATCACCAAGATTCCCCAATGATAGTCTCCTTTCTCCAGTCTTGAAAAGCTTTCATAAATCAGGCCTTCTAAATCAAACTGAAGTATCAGACATAGGCAAAGTAAAATAAAGTGTAACACAATGTAAATCTTATTTTGTTAAGCCTTATTTTATTAATAAATGAAGTATTAGTCTTTAATAACCTGAGCCAAGACAATAAACAGGCTCCTCCCTGAATGTGGCATGAGAAACAATGGGATTTAAACTTTTCAAGTAAAAATCATACCATATTATGATATATATGCTATATATGCTGACTTTCCATGACACCATGATACAACTTTCCGGTGTCCAATGACAATGTCCTCATTGGTGAAGGAGTCAGATGAGGGTTGAAAGATGGTGGAGTGTAGCCATGAAATCACAGAAAGCCCAAACCCAGTAACAAGGTGAATATTTCAAATCAGACAAATCTAATATCATAATTATTAAACATTGTGGTTTCTTATGTAAATGTTCCTCTAGTGACCAAAAAAGCTTTGCACCACTTAAAAAAAACTTAGACCAGGTCTTGAAATCCACCAATACAAATTTAAATTCAAAACTGCAGAACTCATATATAAATCTGTCAGATTTTTGTATTACATATAAGAATATTTCAATATATATTTATCAAACAGGTGTGGGCCAACAACATGGAGGAGCTTATACTATAGAGTAAGACACTCTATGCTGCCCAGAGCAAGAGTTTTATATTTCTACTTTCCACAAATTAAATACAGCGTTTATTTAGCACTTTTTTCTCACTATAATACACTAAATGTATTCTTTTTTTTCCAAAATTTGCATTATACTGTATAATAAAATACTTTCCAGTAATAACTGAAGTGCATAAATTAGTTTAAAAATACTTTAAAAATTTGCATTAGTATGCAAAGAAATTTAATTAGCAGCAATGTGAATACCCTAGTCTTATAAGAGAACATGCCACCATGATAATACTTTTTCACCCTGTCTGGAGGAAAGTTTTGGTTATATACCCCTGAGTATGAAGCAGGCTGCTGGTCATAGACAATGACTGTATTATACTTTAAACAGTCTCAGAAAATCAGCTCTATATACCTATTAGATCCAGTTGAAAAAATCTTACTATTCTTTATTCTGCTGAATTACCATAACAAAACAAAATGAAAATCTCAATATGTACAATGAGACCAACAATAACTTCTGTGGTATGAGGTCAGACACTGGATCTCAAAGGTGGAAATCTCACTGTTGGGAATCCATGCGAGATACAGGAAATGTGAATGTGTTTTAAACCACCCAGAATCCATCTATACGCAATGTTCAGAGTGTTTTTCCGCTCCAAGACGTAGTACACACAGGATTTAGCTTATCTGTGTTACAAGTAACAAAACTTTAGCTACATTCACTTACAAGTAACAAGACTTCAGCCACATCCGTAAGGTAAGCTTAAGAGGGATGTGTTGTATATGAAGTGTTTGCAAAGCTTTCAACAAGCCTCAAGCAGCTTACGTGAAGCCTTTAAAGTATCTGCAGACTTAAATGCGATTGTGGGAGTGTAATAGACAAAACCATCATCGGAGTGCTGGCTGTCCCTAAAAACACTGCTAAAACCTCAAGTAGGTTTGCTAAGAGAAGCTGAAATGTGTTTAATGGCTTCAAAAAAATTATGTTCTGTAAATCCTGCAGTGCACTTCACTTTCCAGCAAGTAGACTAGGTTCAAGTCTTGTTTCCTGTAACACAAACAAACTGAAAGTCATATTGGGACTTCTTAGCCATAAAGCTATGTCCTCAGGGAAGATGGATGCAGAAGAGCATTCACTGCCCATCTTCTCCAGGACCCATTCAGACTTAATTGCAAGGCTTAGAGAAGCACCCAATGTTCAGGCATTGCAAGGCTTCATAAAGACAGAAGTGCTGTTTGTTTCAGTCTAACCTTTTAGTCCCAATGTTTGGGGGACGATTGGAACGTGAGCCAAGTGTAACCCTTCCTAACGCACTAGTCTTCTTAACCTAAACTAGCTATGTCTCCTGTGATTCACGAACACCATTAGGAACCATGTGGCTTCTACAAAGGGTGGGCGTTGGTTTCAAAGAAGTGTCTACTTCTGAACAGTCCTTCCTAGAAATGGTCTATCCATATCAGGGCTACTTTGAGAAAACTGTTACTATCCTGGAAACTCAGCCAAACAGGAGTTATATAGCGCCAACATATTATGCAGTGCTGTACAAAAGATAGGGGTAGCAAATGACAGACAGTTACAGACAGTGACACAGGCGGAGAAGAGGATCCTGCCCCAAAGAGCTTACAATCTAGGCAGTAGGGGAAGTCTCACACAATAGGAGGGGAGATATAGAGTGATGGATAGTGGGGAGTGTTTCAAGAGACAGAAGAAGACGGGGAGGCAAGTCTGAAATAGTGTGTATTGAGTGCTCTTTTAAATGAGTGGAACGTAGGAGCAAACCAAATGGGACGAGGAAGACCATTCCAGAGAAACAGGATAATGTATTGCACAGATTCCTGAGATTCAGTAGCAGTGGGATGCTGACCCGTAAAGCTATTTTGGTGTATACTGCATTTACAACTCATCTATGGACCTGTGAACTGGTCCAAAATCATTAAAACATTATTGAATGGTATAAACAACCAGAATAGATTTAAACCTTTTAAAGATCAAACCTTTTTGTCTCAACTCAGAAGCCAATAGGCATACAACTGTGGGTAGGTAACTTTGCATAATGGTCTGTTAGGGAAGCACCTGGATTACTCGTAACAGCCAACTAAACTCAATTACTCTAATATACAATAGAAAGAAAAAGAAGCATCTGGTTGTCATTTGTAACACCATCAATGTTTCCTTAAGGTGTATCTTTGCATTTATATTTTAATAAAAGAGTGCTGCAGCTTGCCCATCTTCAGATGTAATGGCTGCATTTCTTTTCACCTAGTGATCCTGCTAGTAACATAATTCCTGTCTAAGGATGACAACACTTGCCAAGTGCATTATTTATGAAGCCGCATTGTCACAATGCAGTCCACAGGACACATAACACTGGATTTTGGCAGGATCACAAGCATTTTGCACTTATCCAATAGATATAACAAAATGCTTTCAAATTTATTAGACCAAATGGGAGCAAATAAAAGAAGGTCATTGTTAACAGTGTCACAAACACTAAGCTTTTACATCAAAGGCCCCATGTTTTTTTTTTGTCATTATGATTCTATTGCCTACTACAGAAATGGTAAAGCCGAGTTCCACAACATAAGTGCTGTCCAAGGAGAGGATTATCAGAAGATAGACACTTCCTGTAGATATTATCAAAATATAGCAAAACACTGATCAATCATATATACAAATATATCTCACTCTAAAAAAAACAATATATCTGAGTGCATAGAAACATCAAGAGAAGTCAAATTATTTAAATAAATTATAAACCTTTCCAATTAGGTCAACCCTTACTACAGTATTGCTTTGCATAATGGAGTGTTCCTGCGAAGTTCTGGTCTGTTTACAAAGCATCATCATCCTTCCATTATTCAAGCAGATCCTGGAAAATACACAAATGTTGCGTAAGTTTAACAAGAGGAAAAAAAAAATACAATGCATGCACTAAGATTAAGACTGCTGTGTGACTACTGTGATATTTCTAAATGCTACGTGTTGCACCCCAAGATTGTTTATAGATATATGGGAATAAATATATGTGTATGTATGTACATGTAGGTGTATGTATGTATATATAGGTGTACATATGGTACCCTATAAGCCCATGCTTATACATACACTATGGGCTATTTCCTAATAGTTAGGTTTTATGTTAAGTATCAATTAACAATGCAGGAAAGCATGGGTAGGAATGTTGTGTTTAAACATTGGTAACAGCCACCTGTATTCCCTAGGAGTATGCCTAATCTGCGATTATCAAAGACTTCAACCAAGAAACAATAAACAAACAGATAATAAAACATGCCAGTAAACAAGATCTAGTTCTTATAACAAACTGGTTACCAGTAGGGCCTTCAAAGAGTAACAACATCAATGAAGCCTGAGTCAGCAGAAGATGGATGCATAATTGGATAGGTGGGTTGGGGTGATGACCCCAAGCGTGACTCGGAGTAGAAAAAAGTTGCTGAAAGCGGTAAGCCAGAGTCTCACTAGGGGGAGGTAAACCTATGGGAAGGTTAGTAAATACAGCCTTACCTGATGGTACCTTACCTTGCCCGCCGGCCCCCCACGTTGTCCATTGCCGCGATCCCTGTCTTCTTTCTTCCTTACACGATGAGTCACCAGTGGAGTTCTCGGTGAAGTCGGTGCGTGTGTTCGTTGCCGACGGGGTGGGAAATTCAAAATCCATTTGTATTGCATTCTATACAAAATAACTGTATTAAATGCAATACATTGGATTTTTATGTGTAAAAGCGGTACATTGTTTTCATGAACATTTATTTTACAGTTTAACATATTACAGATAAATTAGTATGAGTATAATATGTATATATTTTTTAAATAAACTATAATTAACTAAACTATATTTTTTAATGTATTGAATTCATTATTTTTTACATTTTTTGTGTTTCAAACTTTAATATACTCACACTAATATATTATACTTTAAATAAATTTTCATGAAAAAAAATGTACCGCTTTTAGACATATAAAACTGGACAGAAATGAACAGCTAGGGAGGTTAAATTCCTGATGTTACACATGAAGTGTCAACCAATAGTCATCTTACAGATCGCACCCAGTAACCAATCAAAGAGCCCCAATGATGGGAGTTAACTGTATAAGACTGGGAGCTGGGAGAATGGGAGCCAGCAAGAGCCATCCAGAAGCCAACAGTAGAAGGAAGCCAGATAGTGCCAGAGGAAGCCAGTGAGTATGAGTCACTGAGTAAGCAAGAAATAGTTAGCCATGCAAGAAGCATAAAAGTAAGGGAGATGTTAGCAAGACACTGTCACTAAGGATTCAGGCCCCTGGGGTACCCATCGACATCTTAGCTGGTAGCTATTCCTAAATGCATTCTTACATTGTCTTACATGTGTCTATGTTATTATGTTGTTTTGCTGTTAGTAATTGCTGTATTATGTACTAACCTCTATTAGATTACTACAGGGGTTTACCTACTAACAACCTTATTTTCACTGTATATTTTGTTGATTTAAGTTCCTATCTTTATCAACCAATATTGCTGTGCATTTTTTGTTTCGACTTGTTCCTTAATTAAACTGTTTGAATGACTAGTTAATATTTGTGCATGAACCTTCATTTATTGAATACTAGCTAATTACCCAGCGTTGCCCAGGTATTTATTTATTGCAATCTTATATTATACAGGTAAAGGAATGAAATAAAGCTATAGTGATTTTCTTGTCTATGGTGTTGTTTCATTTTTTTTGCCTTTGATTGCACCCTGCCAATTGCCTTACGTTTTCTCGAAGACATTATTACAGGCCAGAAATTTGTAGGAGTCCAAAAAAAAGTATGTAAAAATATAAGCAAAAGGCACACTGTCACTAAGCAATACATACACACATACATGCAAATATACCTCTGACATATACCACAACGCTGTACAAAGATCAGTGGTGCACTCACATGAGTCATATGTCAAGCAAGTTTGGTTTAAATGTCCCAATGCTTTTCCTAGTGATGACATACACACAAACACATACATACAGTTTTATTTATAGATTTATATAGCTCTGACATACCATAGTGCTGTACAATGACACTGTGCTAGACCCATCAGTCTCTGTACAGAGGAGCTGACACTCTAATGTCCCCCACAGTCACACACTATTATTATACATTTATACCTTTGACATATACCGCAGTGCTGTACAAAGATCAGTGGTGTCATATGTCCAGCACATTTGGTTGAAATGTCTCCATGCGTTTACTAGTGATCACCAAATATAGCTCTGACATATACCATTCCAGATTTGCTCATCACCCAGCTTCACTGATAAAAGTGTATCTTCTCCAGCCTGGGAGAGCTTTAGAAAATCAGGCACATAGAAGGAAATCTACGCTAAAGTTCTAAAGTTCTGACATTTAGAGGTGCACATACCTTCAGCCCCCCTGCCACTCGCCATATTGCTAAGGGCTTCAATAGTTAGGAGAAATGTGCAAGAGATTGTATCACTGTTTGCCTGACCCTTTGACGTGTTTGCCTTACCAGTCAGAATGGCATAAAATTCAGCCACGACAGGTCTGATGCAGTTTTCCTACAAAAGACGAATTTATCAGCACTCTTGACATCATGGTGACTTCTACGCGTGGTCCCAAAACAATGGCCTTTTAACATGTTGTGGCAGTACTTTACAATGCTATACTTTGGAGTGCTGGTGACTTTGTCTTCTGCTTTCAACAGTTCTGCACAGAGGCATCTGTGGTTGTCAATTTAAGTACCCTTAAGGTTTGTTTGCTGAAAGGAGCGCATTCTTATCACAGACACTGATTGTTTGCCAGCATTCATGTTACGTTAGACTATTTTGCTAAAACTATAAGCCATTACTACTGAACAATCAACGACTTTGTCCTGTCTGGCTACTAAAGCATAGAAAATCACAGAAGATTGTTTTAATTTGATGTTGTTTTATGCACCGTCAGTAAACGACAAGCTATGAAGCCAAGCAAAAAAAAAAAAAATATATATTTGTATATAAAATGCGCAATGTATTAATGTAATGTATATTTAGCAACAGAATGTGCTATCTTTTTAGCACTTCATAGGAAAAATCAACAACACTGCAGTGTCAGCAACCAAACCAGATGAAACTGCATTCCTATTTTCACTGTATATGTTTACTACTAATGTTTTCTGATAAATATGTGACACTTTCCACATACAACATATTAGGTTTTATTTACATGCATTCTGTTGCTTGTGAATTTATTAAAGCCTTATGTAGTGCAATTCATAAGTGTTCATATGCACAGTAAACCAAAGGACATTGATGGGTGAGCCATATTGCAAGCAATAGGCTACTTGTAATGGATACCAATGTTTGGTCAGATGTTCAGGTAAGACAGCGAGCCAATTACAGGAACAAGGGGCGAGTACTCTGGAAAACCCTCACAGTGTATTTATAACCACATTTGTTATTCTTTTTCATTTTTAGCTTTGCATGGAAAAGGCTTTAGGGTTTACAATCTAATTTTATGGACAAAAAGCCAAAAATGCTAGAAAAAACAAGTCCAGATCAAAAGGATGATCTGTGGCAAAACTACCCAGCAGATTTCATGAGGTACGTTACAGATTTTTGGTGCGAATCTATAATCCCTACATATCTTGTTGTAATAAGTTTTTTCAGAGTATAGTGAAAAGCTGCACCTGGGTTTCAAGCAAAAGGAACAAGCAACAGCTTCAAAGAAGTTATGATAGTGTTGTCCCTACAGGAACAGTAATAACCACAATTGCAAGGGTCCTGTCACACCTATGAAATTACAGATCCCACCAACAAAATCTGTAATATGTAGTACACCTTGTTCCCTTGAAGGCTGCCCGTACCTCCAGACGTATAGAGGGCTTCCAGACTAACCTGTGGAAATTTTAATTTAGTTAATTACCCTACAAGATTGAGTGCTCATAGATGAGAGTTAGAACTACACTTCATAAAGGGGTCCTGACAAATATATATACATATATTTGTCAATGTATGCAATTAGGACCCCTGATGTAAGGTAGAACTTGTTTTTTGCAGCCTAGCTGATAAGTGTGCCAATTTTGTGATATGTTTGTAGGACATTTATAATAAATATGTGTGTTCTAGGACTTTTTTAAAACCTTTTTTCAGAATGGTTGGGAGGTTACTTAAAACCTTTTGTATTAACTCCTCAAGGTTAAGGGCAGCAGCTATCTGGAGGTCCCTTTATTTAAGGGGGTATTCAGATTTCAAACTATCCCTGACAGACGCTCGCAACCATTTGGGGGACAGACTATGGGGATTTTACCTGCTTACCCATCAAAAGTGGGGGAATGCAGGGGCCCGATATGGCTTGGCGGGGGAGTACAAACTCCTCTGATGTGAGGAGGGTGCCATATGCTTGCTTTAATAATGGGTGAAGGGAAACATCACATGCAAATTAAAAACAAGTAAATAACATTTACACCCCTAATACATTTCAAACATGTTATGCAAATGTTTTTGTAAGTTGATTTGTAAAAAATAATGAACATGTGTGTGTGTAGTGTCACATTTAAAGGAACGTTTTCAGTTGACTTGGAACAAAAATCTGTTGTAGATGGAAGTACTGGGATTCTAATTGGAGAGCTCTTTAGCGGCTTTTAAAATGCATTTTCAACCTATACTTTAACTTATAGTAAAATGTCCCAGAACGATGTCCTGGGTTTGCAAATAAATAGAAAAGGTAAATTTCCTGACTATATTTTAACCTTATTTTAAAAAACTGCCTTTTAGTTTTTTCTTTCTTTAGTGAATGATCCCACATGTTCCCTGACATCCTCAGCAATTTTGTTGACAATATCATTACCTAAAAAAAAATCTAAAAATGAATTTAAATTAAAATTTAAATGTAAAGATTTTTTTTTTTACAATCAAATATTCACTAAAAAGTCCCCTTTTTTGTTTCAAGAATAAAAGGTAGGTTCATTCCTACCTGTAAGTCATTTCCCTCTTGCCTAATGTATCATGTTGTTAATATACAATTTGTTATACAACCATATGTACCTGTCAGTGGAAATGTTTATATGTTTGTACTATTTGTGTTACTACTTATTTTTTGTATACCTTACATTCTTCAATGCCAGAGGGGATAATGGCACTCTACAATTCATAAATAATAATGTTATAGGTACACTTTAATTAGTTGTGTTCCTGCTGACATTTCTCTTTTTATACTGTGCATTTTTATATTCTTTATATACAAAAACCCAGAGAAGCGGCAGGCCTCATTAGTGCAGGAAAATGTCAGCTTTCCTTTTCTGACCTGCTCTTGGAAAACAGCTGAAATGCAATTGGTTGCTTTGGGCAACACAAGCACATTTCAGCTTCATGGTCTGCTTTATGTCCATTCATAATTACAGCATGTAAAGACATGAATAACAGTGAGGTTCTTGCTGTACCTCGTCTGAATCATCCTGCAGCCTGTTGGTGGTGCTGTTGTCTAACTCTTCCTGACGACTCCTGAGAACAGAGTATCTGTAGGTAACATTGCTGGAAAAAAAATTCAAGAATTAGCCAAATTGTCTCAAAACGACTCACTCAGATCATGGATTGTTTGAGAATCAAATTGTCAATGTGAAATAATATTAAGTATTATATATATATATATATATATATATATATTTACAAGGACAACTCTAGTATGATAAAAAAACAAAATGTGTCACATAAACTCCCGCTATTAGTAAGACTTAACCATCCAGAGCGGACATATGCACATTTGCCCAATCTCTGTAATACAGATTTTACCATTTGACATTTGGGGCAGTCCTTTTTTATGAATATAGCCATCTTCAAATAATGCCCACGTGGTTGCAGTCCTGCTCCGTAGTCCTCTTGAATATCGGGTCTTTAAATCATGGAGAAACCAGGTTTTCACCATCTCTTACCTATTTTGGTTCAACCAGACAATTTCCAGGGCTTTTCCACCCGAGTGTCCTTTCTCACCTAATACTGTTTATTGTGAACTAATAAATATGCAGATTTACTGCTGGCTTCCTTCAAAACATGTAACATGAGACTATACTCTGGGATATAATATCAAAAAAGTTCTGATACTCTAGTGGATATTTGTATAACAACTCTGCAGCCTTCTGTTAATATTTGATTTTCATGATTTTTATTATTCCTGTACTGTCTTCAATAATTATTTGCTCTTCTGGTTTGTCCTAACATGTAAAATGGATGTCTTTTGTGGCATCATAACCTTTTTAAATTACGGAAATAAAATGTTTTTATTATTATATACATAGGTCAAATTATCTGGACATGCAATATCTTGCAGGGGGGTCCTTACATATAAACCCCCACAGTGTATCTTTAAGCATAGTACAAACTCTCAGTACTCTCCCCACCTTTTGTTGTGACATCATACTTGAGGGCTTTGGACCTGGGGAGGACTTTATTAAGGGTCCGGTAATGGACTCTCCAAACAGCAAAGGGGAGGTTCATGTCATTAAAAAAGGAACATAGGAACTGCAAAGCACACCCTCCTACTTTATAGTATACAGGAAAGGAGGAGACCTAACACCCAGAGTTTTTGGTAACTAATATGGCCTTTCAGGTAGATTTATTGAAAAATAATATAACATATAAATTAGGTATGGGGGGGTAGGGTACTTTTTAACTTGATGAAGAGGTTTAAATGTATATATTTTTTATGATTTACACCACTGTAAGGGGGCATGCTTTCCACTGCCTATTCATTGTGGAACTAAACCCTGTGTTACTCATCCGTCTCCGCTCCCTCCAAAGGTGGTGACACAAGAGGCATGTTTACAGATGTACTCTTTCAAAACTGTTCAAAATGCTAATCTAAACTCATGATCATGTGACACGGGGCCCATAAAGCTCTCCAAGGCCAGAAAGGATAGGAAAGAAAGAAAGAAAGGATTTTCATCACTTTCATTCTAGGTTTGCTGGATCACCCAGCTTCACCGATGAAAATGTAATCTCTCCAGCTTTGGGGAGCTTTAATAAATCAGGCCCAGTGAGTCCCAGGGCAAGTGAGACCTTCTCCCATCCTTGCAGCAGAGTAGGTTGGGACACATGCCTGTCTGGATCAAGGCAAAATGAAACAAGAATGTGCCTTGGATTTGGTGCACAGGTTAACTTTACACACCCCAATACACCCTAGTAACCCTTATTGGGAACTGACATTCTTTGCCAATTTGCTCACCAATGAGAGCAAAAGTTACATGCACAGGTAAAGTTATGCAAAAGTTACATGCACAGTTAAAATGATATGGACGACAGTGACATTTAGGAGAGGGGAGCCTTGGTTATCAGGACTGGTGACCATACTGTATTTCTAACAACATTGGAAAAAAACACATCTTTTGTAGTGCCGCCTGGCTGGGTGCTTGGATTACAAATCCTTAGCTGGGAGCTCAGCAATAGTTATCAGTGCAAGCACACACAAGGTAATTACATTCTGTAGCCAATGAATGTATTTTTTCCAAATGATGATTGTCCCAGACTAAACATTGTGTCAATATGATAACCACATTCTAGGCAAAGATGATCTTACCTATTTGGAAAGCAATATTTCTTGACTATGAAAATGGCTGCCAACAATGCCAGGAAAGCAACAACGACAACTGCGACAATAATTCCAGGGTGAATTCTGGCCTGTAAAGAAACAACATTTTTACCATTGTCCTGATACCGGTCTTTTATCATATAAACAGCTAAAATTATTTTGAGGTGAACTGAAAATGCCAGCAAACACTACTTTAAAAAAAAAAAAAAAAGGAATTCTATAGAAAATCCCTATGATAAAGACTATGCAAATTACACCCATTGTGCACTTGTTTGATCCAACACTCGCTATGTAGTACAGGGGGGTTGTCTGACCGGTTGTCTGAATAATTTGCTTAGTTTGCAAACATTTTAAATCCTAGGCCAAATTAATGCCAGGTTTAGTGGGTCACCCATGTTCACTATGATAGTTGATTTTCTCTAGTCTTGGATAGCTTTCATAAATCAGGCCCAAGGTTGGTATACAACTCACAAGGAGATTGCACATAGATTGTAAAATCAGATTGCATCCTTTATGGCAGGGGTGCCCACACTTTTTTGGCTTGCGGGCTACTTTTAAAATGACAAAGTCAAAATGATCTACCAACAATAAAAACTTGGACTTAACTCCTGTGCGCAGTAGAGTTTATTTTGAAAGGCAGGGCTCCGCGGTCTACTCGCGTTGCCTTTGCGATCCACCTGTTGGGCACCCTTGCTTTATGGTCATCTTTTCTGCTATGAAACAGAACAGATCATTCATCAACCTTGAGCAGAGCTTTTAAACAACAGGAGACCAGAGAAAGCTATAGCTGAAATGTAAAGCTGTTAACATGTGGGAAAAGGTACAACTGTTCTGCAAAGTCCCTGCACAACTGTGAAAAGTGGTGGGATTACCACGGAAAGGTTTCCAACATTACAAAGGTTGGCTGTACACTACTAGTATAGGTTTTCATTTACATCCCATCTGACCAAGTAATATGACAACTGCTTTAATTTACCTTTTATTTAAAAAGCACTAACACATTCTGCATCAAGTGTTTGGATTAAACTGTAGTGGCATTAAACAAATATAGTATGTACATATGAGGTGTCCTAATTGCAGCTATGTATTACCATGATAATTCCCAGTCTGTCTGTGCATGACAAATGAGTCACTTTGGTGCCATATGAATGACAGATTACCGGAATGCATAACAATGACAGAACACAAAATGTGAATTTCAGCATTTAAAGGCTGTTCTAAGGAGCCTCTTGCTGTGATCCGCTCCCACGGGACTACTTTCTGGAACCTTCCAAGAGTTAATAATATTTACAGAAAGAAAAAGACTTCTTCCTAGCGCACAAAAAAAATGAACATCTCCATTTACAGCATTGTCAATCACTCTAGAAAAGTAAATTTCACAAGGAAGGATGTGTATACTTGCAGCTTCCCCATAAATTGCCAACATCCATGTTATTAGAAAGGAACAATTATGATCCGCAATGTGAAATAACTCACGGCAAACAGAATTCAACAATATGGAGCAGTCACAGCACAAAAATATGAAGGGAAATGCAATATGTACAGTTGTTACCAGAAAAGGAAGGAATGTAAAATATAGGAACACGGTCTGTCTAAAATGAGATTTCCTTACCATGGCCAGCCACATCTCCAGTACAGGATGTTATTCAAAATCTCTCCAACAGAACACAGGATGAGCTGGTGGCACCCTGCTTCATTCTCAGTTAGGTCATTCCCTCCTCCAGGGTTGACTGATAGATTGCTAGATTTTCACTCAAGACAAGGACGACCGTTCTTCTCAAGCTGTTAACAGTCCTCTGACGTTTGCACAAAGCTTAAGTCAATTATACTAAGGTAGAACCTGGGTGATCCAGCAAACATGGGTCCAGGAATTAAATTATTTGCCAACTAATAAAATATTTTTAAGAAATCAATTCCAGGTTTGCTGGATCACCCTGGTTCTCCCTAATAATTCATCTTCTCCAGTCTTGGAGAGATTTATTAATTCAGACCCAATGAATAGATTGATAACCTTCTCATCATCACATGGTGCGGATCCTCCACTTGCATGCTGATATGGAGGCACCCTACAAACTTGGAATAGCAGTTTGTTTGCTGCTTGGATGTTGTTTTCAATGTCCCCTGTTGCTGTTTGACAGCAATTTCAGACCTGGGGAAGCTTTATACACTTTAAGCATTATTCAGGCTAAAGACTCATTTGTATCCTAAAGAAGCAGACATATAGCTTCTGCGAAACGCGTTGATTATTTTTTGCTACGAGCAATTTGTTTTCAATGAATCAAATGTATGCATGGTTTTAACTATTTATGTATTGTGTTTATGTTATAAAGTATATATTTTTTCTATTTTTTGTAAACTAAACAGTACATTTATCCAGCGCATGTGCCTTAAAAGTCCCAATTAATCTTGTTGCTTTCTTGAATATTTGTATTTAGAGATGTGGCACTTTTTGTACTATAGTCTAAGTAGCTGGAAAACTTGCTATGTCATAAATTTGCCTTGACCAAGCTTTGCTGCTAGAGATTTGGTCAGAGATCAGGCTATTCTGTCTAGCAAAGGTGCGCAGATCACACGCTAACTACAGAAAATGATAAATATTAGCAGACAGTACAGCTCACTCAAATATTTCCACCATGTTTTTAGATGCCGACTTGGAGTTCAGGTTTTTGAATGTTAAAAATGAACCTTGCAAAATACATTAGGCAGCTTTATCCTTGAAAAGGCTTTTGTTATTGAAACGGTTTGTAAAACTGCATAGTGGTATTTGATGGATTTTTTTTTTCTTTATAATAATATATATTTTTTATTTAACATTTTATTTGTCTTTCTATGTCATTTGCTGTCTTTGGTAAATTGTTGTAAGACTTTAAAGCTGTGCTGGTTTTATAAACAAATACCAAAGCTCCGTGTTTCACAGAGTAAACATATAATGTATTATTTTTCATTCTTGGGCTTAATATTCTAAGGGGTGTACACCACAAGCCATATGGCCAATGAGCACTGTACTATTCCTAATAGCTATTGTGCACACACACACACACACAATAAACAACCTTCTCTCGGTGTCGAGCTTTAGCCCTACAGACGTCTCGCACAGTGGAATCTGAACATGCAAATTAGGATCACATTTCACAGCAGACTTACTTCCTCCAGCTGAATTAAAACCATCTTAGTGAAAATTAATTACCAAATGTTCCAAGGTGTGCTCCATATTAATATTCTCTCCAGCAGACCCAAGCACTGGTTTTCTCTGGCTTCCTTTCTATGTGGGTACGATTTACCATTTCTCATTTCACTGCTGTTAAACGTGCAGGAATATTGTTATTGTTACAGAAGTAACTTACTTAAAGGATTTACTTTTTGCAATGCACAGCGGTAGATTATGCTACAAAAGGTAAAATAAAGACTTAGGAAGAACTGAAGTACAGAAAGACAAACTGAAAAAGTCAAAGAATCCAGATCAGGAATATGTTGGTCTTTTTAAGCAAAATCAAACCCTCAATAATCAGTTGTCCTTCCCAGGGCACCTCCATCTTCTTTTTTTTCTTCTCTTCCTGGATAGGTCCTTAATTGGCCGGGCGGGATGACGTAACTTCCGCCCAGGCGCACAGAAGTTCAATAATTCCTGGCACACGCAGGGGAAGTTGGAAACCAAAGCTGGTGCATGTGCAGCTTAGTCTTTTTGACAGACACCTAGAGCAATCAGGCAGGTAGGAGGGATTTGTATTACCTGCCTCATCTTGAATTTTGTTTGAAGTGAACTGGTATATATGCAATAGAAAAGATCAGGCAATGATTTAAATTTAGAATTCAGAGAGGAGTCTCAATTCACAAAGCTTTACACAAGGATAATAATCTTATGTGGCAGCCACTGTAATTTTTTACATTTCATTGGACTCAGCTGGGAATAGCTGTCACTTTTTTTTTGCAAATATGAATTATTATACCGGGATGTTACTTCTTTAATATGAGCTGAAAGACTAAAAAATGAAGATGGTCCATAACACGTGGCAGTCAGACATTCACAAAAAATCCAACTGAAAAATGATCTGACAAATATTTCTGTATAATGTATACAACTCAATGCAATGCAGACACATGGAGAAACATGTGAAAGAGGAGTGTCTGTTTAAAAATCACATTGGGGGGTTTATACAGGGCTCTATGTTAATACAGAAAAGTAGACCTGGACAGGATCAGGACACAGATGTCTAATGCTTATGAATATGTTTAGAGAACCTATACCAGTGTTTCTCAACTTATTTAAAACCCTTAAAACTCTTAAACTCTGAAAACAAAAAAACTTTTAGATCTCGGGGAACTTCTTATATATTTACAATATCCACAGCTCACCTAACAGTTCTGTGGTCAGTAAAAAGAATGTCACCCTTACAAATAGCCCAAAAGTTTACCGGTGTCAATTAAACTGGCCTGAGAGGCACAAATGTGCTCAAAGAATCTCTTGCAAACCCTGGAGGATTCCTAGGGTTCCACAGAACCCTGGGTATGAAGCACTGACCTATACACAAGTTGATTAATGATTGTAATCTGCTGAAGAATGATAAAATGAGCCAATCAGTCAGACCTAGTTTACACAGACTTTTTCCCCATCATTAAAAAGCTAAATTTAGAAGTCCATGTGAGAAGTTTCTATTGATTTTAATGCAGTATCACTATAAACCCGTCCATAAATGTATTAAAAATGCTTATAGGCTTTCCACAGAATGGTGCAATATTGGCGTTTATGAGTATTTGTGAAGCTTTTAAAGGTGTTTTCTTCTTCTTCTCCATTTGGTCAGGTTTAAAATGTCTATATAAAAGCTGAAAATGCATTGCAATTAAAACTAGGCCTAATGTGCATTTGTTAAAATCTAAATCTTCAGATTTAAAGCGTACCTAAACTTAACATTTTTACTTTACATAGAAAGGTAGACAACCCTTCTATATAAAGTAAAATTGTTGATCTACGTCATGCATCCAGGGAGGATCTGGCTGATCAAGAATGCCCTGATTTCAGATATGCGGCGCAGAAGGGGTATTTTTCCACCAAAGGGAAAGAGATGCCGATCTCACGCATGCACAGTGAGATTCACTCTCTTTTTTTCACTCTTCACAGCCGCTACGTCACCCAATCAGGAAAGAAGACAGAAAAGAAAATAGAAGATGACGGCGCTTGGTGGGACGAAGAGGAATCCCAGGACGTCGTGAGACCGGATCGTGGGAAGGACCAGCGGGGATATGCAGGAATAAAGGTAAGTGTGATCTTTATTGTTGGAAGTGAGAGGTTTCTTCCTCCTGTTTTAGTTATCAATTAATGCCGCTCCCCTCAACAGTTATACAACACTAATGAAGAAAAAAGACAGGGTTTTTTTCCGGCAATCCGGTGTATTTAACATCACACATAGAGAGAAAAATATATATGTTTAGTTAATGACTGTTTATTGTTCATGTACAGTATATGCTGTTACTGATAATTATAAGTGCAAATATGTTTGTATTTTTGATAAACAGTTCTGCAATAACGGCACACACGTATCCCCTGAAGAAGCCAGATGGCGAAACGTGTCATATGTAAGCCGTGTTCCCTCCAAACTATTTTAGGCAATGATATGTCTAGTGTAAGGGTCACAAACACCCCATGATAATAATGGGATAGATCCAAATTGCGGAAGCCCTTGGCTGTATATGTTAACGACCATCATATTATTCAGTTTGAAAAAGAGATTTATTTTTTCTCCCTGCCAAAAAAGAAAAAACTGTCCTTCATCAAGGGTGATTTTTAGTTTAGTAAAAGTTGTTCTGTCTTAGGGAAATATATGTGTGATGTTATTCACATTTTTCTATTAGAAATGTTGGCCAAAAATCAGCTTATAAGGTTCTCAGGGATAAGAAGAAATTTGCTTTCTTAGTTTTTAGCTTTATTGGAACTGGGTTGGGAAACAAATTAATGAAGTGGGTTAAACTTGACTTCAGTTCTTATTTTAGCGACTTCTCAGCCTTAAACTTGTTATCACAAGAAATTGCTGCAATTAAGACAAATGCAAACTGCAGGCCTGACTGCCACAAGTCGTATCTAAGAGTCACTTACACACAAGAGTAATGTTGTTGTTTAAAACAGCCATTTTTTATAATTATTATACATGAGAACTTTTCAGAACCTGCATTAATAGATCAATCATGAACTGATTTAATAACTGACTGACATTTCAAATCACAGATTTTAAAAGGGCAAGTTCCTCTTTAATATACAGACAGTATTTATAAAGAAGCAAAAGAATTACCCTGCGATCTAGCTGGCAAAACTTCCCAAATAATAAATAGGGGGGGGGGGGGATTCACTAATGACTAAACCTACCCAACAATTTATTTCTGTAATCATCACAATATATCAAAGGTACTTTTAGAATAATATTGTCCACTTTACAAAACAGGTGGTAAGGATCTCAAACTGGTCCTCCAACAATAGTTCAGACACGTCTAGAAACAAAAGATCTATGTGTGAATAACAGCATAGAATAGACAAAATAAAAAAAGTATTACTAATCCTGGATAAAGGATCTGGACAATGGAATGATGAGTACATCCCTGTACTTCAAACTGAAAAAAAAGAGAATGGATTCCTCAGATCAGTCCTGGGGTAACCAATAGGACACAAAAAATTATATCCTGTTAAACCATATGTATTATCTTAAAACAGCATAATCTACATTGACTACAGGATCAATATTCCTGCGACCGGCTGTGCAATCAGACCATGATAGCACGCATATACACGTCTTTGTACGTAATTTAAGGCTTCAGGAAATATTTTTGTGAAAGCAGAAAAATATAAAGCAAGATATAATGGTCTTTTTTGTTGACCTTTATTGAGCACAATTAAACTTGCATAACCAGCAGGCATCTTTTCATTGAAGAGGTAAGGGGGAAAAAAAAGGATCTGTACAGATGAAGAATAAAGAAAGTCTTTGTGGAGGTCAGGTATGAAGAATTGTAAGGAGTGACTGTCCCTAGTGTCATTCAATTCTCCGGGACTCCTTTGAACAGCCAGGATCTAGCAAAAACATATCAATGTGGAAAGGCAAAAGAAAAATGTCACATCACAGGAAGAGAGTCCCCACTGCTTGGTTATTTCGATCTGCTCTGATGGTCGCATCAGTTCTTTATAGAATAAAAAAAAATTAAACAAACAAAAAGTTTATTGTGGTTGAAAGTTAACTTTGGAATGATTACATCAATGAAAAAGGACTGTGTGCTTTATGTGCAAAGTATATTTTATATATATATGTTCTTTTAAGTTCACAAATTATATCGAAAAAGGGCAAATTCCAATTTTTTTTTTTGTTCCACAGCAGTTATTTCCCAAATTATTGCTTTTCAGCCAATATAATTAAATACAGTATTACAGTATAATGCTCAACCAAGCTGAATGGTGCCCAAAGTCAGTGTTTTACATCTCACGGAGATTACAGCACTTTGTAACAATGATTTAAAAAAAATGTAATTTCATGTGCCTATCAAGTTGTCGATTGTGATCACTTTTTAGCCAACCTTTGTGTTCTGTGTTTAGTTTTTAGGACTGCTCTAATCCATTCTTGGAAACTCTGTAGTTATTTTTCAGGGTAAGGGGGTGGATAACTATAAATAGAGAAAAAAAAACTTTGTAAGACAATAAAAACACCTGCAAAAAAAGTGTTTTTGCCTGCACTCACATACGGACAGTAGGAAGCCAAGGACAGGAAACAGTTATTTTTCCCAGTAGTCTGAACATATTAAAACGTGATAAATATGATTGTCAGAGCTACCTATACCTATATTTGTTCCGAGTCATCGGCAATGATTTATTGGAACTCTCCAAGACTGGAGAAGACACACTTTCATCAGTGAAGCTGGATGATCCAGCAAACTTGAAATGGATTTCTTAAAAGTCAGTTGCTATTTGTTAGCAAATATTTGGAATCCTGGACCAGATCCATTCCATGTTTGCTGGATCACCCAGCTTTACTGATAAAAGTGTATCCTCTTCAGCCTTGAAGAGCTTCAATAAATCAGGCCCATAAACACAGTTCAGCAAAGGTTTTTCTTTTATTAATCTCTTAATTGCTATGGGCATTGCTGTATCCAAAATTTACAGCTGTGTCAGACAGTGTCCCCTGCTAGGCACTGTGGCTGCTTCCAAAGGACAATACAATACTATTGTAATATAAAAGTGTTGTGCAGAGGATGGTGGGAGGAATTCTCCTGGAGAGAGGGTAAAATAAGGAATAACTCTTTATTAAAGGGTGCCTAATATTGATTTTTCTTACAGGGTCACTTTATATTTATTAATGAATCAAAGTTTATTAGGGTAAATTTACACTGGTTGTAAAAACTTAAAATAGTGTGTAAACCCTAACAATGAACCTATGTACAATCTTTTGGGCTATTCTACTGATGTTATATCTGTTAAAAAAAAGTACCACTCATCTGGTTATAAATTCAGAGCTGCCCTGTGGTCACTTCCTGAATAATATTAAGGAGTGTAATACCTTTATCCTGGACTACAGAATATCTAGGCAGCGTACATGTTCGATTAGATCACTGGAACTGATCATGATTGTCTGCAGTGGCAGATGAACAACTGAGTGCTAAACACACAGCGCCAACTATGCTTTATGGAGAGGGAAGGACGAATGAGTTGTCCTACCTTTTCTTGGATAGCAGTTGTTCCCGATCATCGCTCATGGATCCACCGTTGGGTGACCACTGTCAGATTCTCACCCAAAGCAAGCATGACTGTTAATCCTGGGTGATAATTATCTGACATGTGTACAAAGTCTTTGGCTACGTACACACACTCAATAATTGTCATTTTAAAGAATCTCTCTCTCTCTCTCTACATCACTTGCATTACGATGGATCCACAAACGATGGGCAATGACAGCCGTGGGAAATTCTATGATCTAGCAAGAGATAAAAACCTTTAAAGGAATAAGAATGGGGAAATGTGCAAGCATGGTGGAGGTGTACTGCATTTCTTTTTTGCTCTGACATATCTTTCGGGTAATGAAGAGTATTTTTTTCCAGGGAACTAGTCTGACTGCCTTTCCCCTCTAACCAGCAAAAACTAAAAGTTTTTACTTTTTGAATAAACTTTGGGAGAGGATAAACTAGATGGACATTTGCAGTTGTCCAACTAAAATTATAATGCTGTTGTATGTTAGTCGGGGTCTAAATTATGCAGATGGCAAAGAAAAATGGACAGCAAACGAATTCTGCCATCAAAACAAAGAACATTCCTTAACTGAGGGCTTTCTGCTACTAAAAATGAATTGCCGAAGGGAATTAATAAAGGCAAATTCATTAAGGGGCTAGCACGTCTGCATTTCCGCCAGCTTCTAATTATTAGAAGTGCATTAATTAAGTGTCTTATTCTAAGAATTAATTTAATTGCTTCTACGAGGTCAAAAAAGAAATCTTTTGACTTGCATTGCATATATAACATTCTCAATGGGTACTGCCTGGTTTTCTCTGGATGAACACTTCAAGAATATGTAAAAGTTGACGGGTTGGTCAAATTTTCGAGTTAAGTGTCAATGACTCTTATCTGCATATATGCATATTAGTATATATCAAGGATTTTTTTAACCTGAACAGAATACATAAACGATTTTTGGTTAAACAATTCTGCTTTAAAAGTCATAAAGTGAATAACGTCCTTTTACAAATAAAAAAACTAGCAAGAAATACAAAAGAACATATATGCTTTATAAATAAAAGATAATGGTACATAATGACAAAATTATCACTTGTACATTACCTCAAGAAGGCACACATTCATACTTATGTATGTTATTCATACTTATGTATGTTATTCATACTTATGTATGTTATTCATATGCTTGAACTCTCGGTAGCCTTCTTTCTTTGTCAAGAAGCCTGTCTAGATAAATCACACAACCACTGATCACAACTCTTTCCACTAGGAGAATAATGAATTCAATTTCAGATTTCATTTTAACAAAACAAAAGAGATGTCTAAATCTTTACATTATGGGAAATACAATCTTGTTTCCTTGAGGCTCAGAAATAATGATCTAGCTGCTAGGACTGCTACCTTATCTATGGGCTCTTGCTGCTAACGTAGTCTTTACAGAGAGACCCAACAATGGACTACAGAAAACTTTGACAGTTACCAAGACGACAGTCAAAGGGCCAACAGGAAATCCGGCATCAAGGACCCATTGCCGTGGACTGTAATTACTCTATATAATGTGCAACCTGAAAACCAAAAGAAGACAGCTACTTCGGTCTTTTGTGTGTTTCAGTAACCACAAAAATAAACTGCATTGTCACTCACAGTATATAACTCTTAAGGGAATCCTTCAGACCCCAGCCATAAAATTCTACTTTTTCTGTCAGACATTTGAATGCTTTTACAGAAGTGAACACACCAGGTAGAAGCATTTGTAGGCTTTGTTGAGCTAAATTTGTTAAAGCCCAAGTGAGCTTATCCATTTTTATCACTTGAATGCCGACTGGCTGCCTTACAAGCAAAGTGTGTAGCAGACATTTTTTTTTTTTATGTTTGTGCTGCTGCAACCTTTATTAAAGTCTTCTGTGTCAGCAGCACACCAGAAATAAGGAACACTGCTCTTAAACACAGATCCAAATTTCCGATGGTCTAATACAGTGGTTCTCAACCTTTTTAACATGAGGGGACCCTTGACCCACAACAGAACAAGGACAGGTGACAGTGTTCAACCAAGACTTTTTTTGAAGCCGGGACTCAACCACCCAAAAACAGCCAGGTGGTTTTACTAAAAAGAGCCAGGTGGTGCACCCGGGTACAAGTTGCTGGGGAGAAGACTGGGTTAGTATATCCAGGGTTTAGTTCCCCTTTTAACGCATTGAAAGCCTACATTATCCTATTCTCAACAACGTTTCCAAGCTTTATAAAATATTAAGAAATTAAAAAGAGAAAAATCTTGGGTATGAATATTATGCAATAATTTTTGATCACGTGGCATTAGTATCTGAAATGGGGAGAATTAAAAAACAAAACAGAAAGCAGGAACAATTCTAGTACTGGCGATTTTACAATTTTTATCTCTAAACTTTCCTATTTTACTACAACCTTCACATTATATAATCAAAAAGAGCAGCATTGGGAGCCAATAACAAACTATTAGATATGGAGTACATGGATGTAACCCATAAGCCTATTGTGCAGTAGATCTGGGATCAAATATATATGTAATGTTATTTTCTACAGTTCTAAATAATATTGTGCTTGCTTTGTTGGCTCTATATCTATTTATCTTATGCCCATACAAATATTTGAAAATAAAACAGCAGCAAAGGTGAAGCTGTCGCCCGAGGCAAGTTTTATCAGTCCCTGAAAAAATGGAATCTGATTGGTGACCGCGCACAACAAATCCACTTTTGCATGTGTCTCCTGCTGAAGGCTCACAAGTAATGTGGAGAGACAATTTGATAAATTTTATTCAAAATGAGACAATCTAAAATGTTTTTACTTTCCATTAAAGTACCTTTTCATATACGAAAATAAATATGTGCCACTTCGACATGGACACAAGTAATATTTCACAAAGCAAAAATTCTGATATAATATATATTTTTTATATATACAGGAACTACTTAATACCTCCGCGAGCATTCCTCATACACTGCAAAATATGGCGAGAAATAAACTTAACAACAAAAGATCGTTGTTAAACTACTGTCAGGCCTGACTTTGATTTTAATATTTCCAATGCATTTAAATCCCTTTGTTCAGCATAAATATGACTACCCACTCACAATTTTGTACAATTTCTACATCTCTTCTCTGAAATGGAGGCTTAAGTAGCTCTCTTGCACTCTAATACATTTCATGTTCCATTTTCCCGTACTCCAAACTCATTTTCTATGTATCCGGAACGAACAGCAATTCACATCTATCAGCTCAGATAGCAGTTCATCACGGCCTAGAAAGGAAAAAAACAGACCAAAATAATCCAGAGTGTGCCTGCTCTTAGTTCTGTCGAACTTGGTGGACAAAGGAGTCCCAACCACCTGTCTCTGCCTTAAGTATGGCTACCCAAAGCGGCATCAACATTATCGATACATTAATGAGCTGAATGTGTCGGCTTGGTCGGCTGAGCAAAACGTGCTGAAAAACTCGAACGGCTCAGCATGATTAATGGTAAACATTACAATTGCTTCAGATGTTTCCTTTTAGTAAATATAAACATCCTCCTGTCTTGTTTTTGCATGCTCTGCTCAACTCCGTTCCAGGGCCCCGGGGGGTTTTGCAAGCAAAGCATAATTAACTTCGGCTGTATATCACTAGGTAATATTGTTTGATCTCACATTAGTCTTAAAATGCGGCCCTGAAGGCCAGGCGGGAGATAAGTATACTCAATCATTTTTTTATCGCGCATTGTGAACAACCAATCCTATCAATTTAGTGCAGAACTTTTGTGATAGACAGTGTATGGGCAACGGGGAATTTACCTGATGTTTAACTAGTAAGGTTTATTTAAATTTGGAAGATCCAAAAACTCAGTTCATGCAGCTAGTAGAGATGAGCAGATGTTAAACAGATCCTGTCAGTTCCCTTATAAAACTCTATACTCAGCTCTCCAGTGGTCTATGTCTTCCATCTTCCCTCTGTTCCAGAATTTGACACTTCCAGAAGTGTCATTTGAAGTGTCCCCAACATGCGCTGTGATTTCTTCCTCTTATACCCTACGTCAGGGGTGTCAATCTCAAATACAAGGAGTGCCGAAATTAAAAACGTAGACCAAGTCGGGGGCCAAACTTGAAAGTTATTGAAAAACTTGAGGAAGTTTATTTCTGCACCCATAACTAACAAAAACAAACCCCTCTACACAAACACTTTAGGGTTGAAAAGACTAATTTCTATCTATCTATTCAGGCTGTGTGTTGTTCATCCTCTCACATCACAAGTTTGTCCGACACTAAATTTACACTATGCAGTCTCTAATGGATTGAAACAAACACAATGCCCCTGGAAGTCAGGCACCATGTGATCATTGCCTAGGCTTTGTGTCACATGATGGGTGTAGAGGAATAATGTCTATATATTGAAAATGATGATGTGGGGTGGTAACGCTGGCAGGCGGGCCAGATGTAGTTCATTTTCGAGATTCTTTGGGGGGGCAAAAAAAAAAAAAGGACCTGAAGCCAGATTTGGCCCTCAGGCCCTACATATATTGGAGGTGTTTTTTTGGCAAAGATTTATAGTTGTGTTGATTTACTCCTGAGATTTACACAACCCTACCACAAGATATAGCTAGCCTGCCAAGCAAGTAATACAAACTGTCCTTCTCAAGAGCTTGGATAATAAAGGAGATGACAGGAAGCTCACCTCTGCTTTCTCTTACATTTAAGCATGTTCCTTGTTAACATATGTGCACTGAGGCACACCCGACTGGCTCATTGTGCTGTTTACCCTTACAAAGAGGATGATAAGTCAAATTAGGGTACTTAAAAAAGAAAGAAAAATACACACAGAGATGCTGCACTATTTCCCAATAGGTGGCATTGTGAAGTACCCACCACTGATACCTTCCCAGATCTCCCTTGTCCCTCTGTCTGCTGGCTTAGCTGGTGAAGGCATTTGTACAGATGGCCTCTTTCCATGTGACATGGCTCAATGCTACCGTGTTTCCCCGATAAGGCATCCCCATCAAAAAAGCCACCTCCCGATTTTTGGTCAAATAATTAAAATAAGGCACCCCCCGCTAGTAAGACATCCTCCGATACCTGATAGTGTGTGACTCCTCGATGCTGGCTGCAGTGCAGAGCGAAACTGAAAGTAACAACAAGCCCGCACACGCGCCCCCGCGACTCCGCACCAGGAAGGACAAGCAAGCTGCTGATCCCTGCCCTAACGGAGTCTGTTACCCCCCATGTTTGCTGGAAAGGATCTTTCATGATACTTGACACAATGACAAAAGAGTGAACGATGCAACATACAGCGCTGTTCTACTCTATGGAGAGGGGGGGGGGGGGGGACAATGGAGCGGCACCTGCTGCGCTCTCTCCCCTTTACTTTCATTACGATCGTTCCTCCTCTGCGGATCTACCAAGACACTCGTCGGAACAACGGACCAGGAGCGCTGTGCACACGCCAGATTCTTGTCCGATATTAGCCCTGAAGTGATTATCAGACGAGAATCATCTGACGAGTTGAGACTGTCCAGACCCACTGTAAGAAAATATCTAGCAGCCAGGCAAATAAAATTGCAAGAAGAGGAGGACAATGGCCATCTTCTATCATGACAGGTTCCAGCACATAAAAGAAAGAACAGGCAGGTGTCAAAAATAACCTAATTAGTAGTACATTCTGCTCAACAAAATATATTTTAAAACATCTTGTTATTAATTTCACCTATTTAATTCTTTGTATTCATTCAGTGAATCAGTAAGGTCGTCCAGTAATACCCACACTACTGGCTGCAATCAATTGTATTGTTCTGTCTGTGCTGGAACAGATTCCCATTGAAAATGCACAGCCACACCTCACAAAACACATCCGCCTTGATATTCTAATGCATGCAATATTGTTCCCATCTGAAATGTGACCTTGTCAGAGTGAAAAGTGGAGGAAAATTGTTCTAAAGTACTATATCATTTAGCAATTTTGAAAAACACATGCATGAAAGTTAAAGGTGAAAAGGCTTAACTCAGCCTCATTTGTATTAAGATGAATACATTCACTTCTTCTACACCTCAACGCGAGTTCCTCAACGCGATCACGAAGCGGTGGCAAATTTCCAAAGATCGTTCTATTCCTTGAACACTACAGAAAAAAAAAAAAACTTGAATAGAACTGCCAACTTTAACTTGCTGATAAACGCAAAAAATAAGTAGCTCAGTTAAAGAAGGAAAAAGTATTCCAGGCTTATTGGGTCTCTAGGGCTCACATAAACAAGCGACAAATGCTAACGCACGTTCCCACATATCAGGATAATAGTGCTGGAAATCGAAAGCTGAAGTTTAATTGGCTTATATTCTACATTTTGCTTGGTTCCTATCTCCCCAATCATAACATGAAAATAAATATTATAATATTGTTTTCACTGCATACAATATATGCTTTATATACAATGAAGGCAGATCATGGCTGGTAGGGTGCTGTACATATCTTCCTAAATACATAATGGCTACCTGCTTTGGTACTCCTCTGAAGAACCCTCAGAATTGGCAGAGCCTTAGAGGAGTTGATACTGAGACTCAATGAACTGAAAAGTTGAAAACTGAACTAAAAGAACTGAAATCAAGAGGCAGCAAGACCAAATGAGGCCAGCTTTGACTTACTAAAGTGTTTATTGTGAAAAGCTCACAGTGTGCAGAGAAATTAGTAATTCATTTCTATGTACTAAAGAGGAGCCAAGGAGGGAGAGGACCAAAAGTAATACACATGAATTAAGATAACATTTTAAAGTGAATTTGAACTAAAATACTAAAAGTGCTTAAAATATTACTAATGGCTCCAATAATGGAGTATGTGATGCATACACCTTATACTGTAAACTAAACCTCCTTAATTCTTATAGATTTAGCCAAAACTTTGTTAATGTCTCGTGTGTTCCTCTTCCCAGACACTGCAGCTCACAGTGGGAGGGTTTAAGCAACAGAAGCAGTGATGTCAATCAACAACAGTTAGCGGGACAAACAGTGGGTGAGTCAGTATTGACAATGCTGAAAAATGGATCTTGCAGGGAACCTGGCTATCTTACTGTAGTGTAAGCAGGCACAGAATATTGGAACTCTAAATTCAAGATCACTGCAGCATTGTTGTCACAGTTAAGACTCTGTAAAAGTTGGATTTTTGGGGGTAAGATCAACAAATGTTTGTGGGACTTTGCAGAGGAACGAAGAGTAAACTTTAGGTGTCTTGAACCTCATAGCTGTACATTAGCAGTGTGAATGTAAAGCGTCGCTAGTCTCATGAGGTTTGGAGTCACTGCTGTGCTGTTTTCTATGCTGGAAAGGATGCTGTACCTGCTGATTTACACTGCAATGATCTCCCTTTTTTTAATTTATTATTCAAGGGGGAAACTAAGGGGAAGTAGAAAGAATAGCACCATGAAAGTTGTTTGAAGCCCTGATTTGTCACTAGTTGAAGAGCAATGCTCTCCCCAGCCTTTTTCAGCCGGGCGTACAACCCAGCAATTTTTAAGAACCACCTGGCTGTTTTTGGGTGGTTACTGAAAAGCTGGGTCACAATATATAGGCATTGGACAGTTGGGGCATATTACAAATATGACGGAAAATAGGAAATACTAAAGGGGTAGGCATTGGAAAGTTGAAACAAAGTAAAAGGGGTTGTAGAACACTGACAGAATTATTAAAGTTACTGTATTTCTATGGTACAAACAACTGGTAACACTAAATGTATCATATGTTGCCCTGTCCACTTTTTACCACCTAGCTACAGCTTCTCCAATCCAGCTGAAAAAAATTCTGAAAATGTAAGAAACTTTTTTTTTTTGGAAACAATGCTGTGTTTCTTCTGTTAAAATATTGTGCACAACACTCCTTTCAATGCTTCTCCTATGTACCATGCAAGTTGGATGTAAAGAGCAATAACAATGTACCTGATGTACACATGAGCATACGTTATATAAATCATGGGTGAAGAAAAGCACCGTATAATGTGAAATGGGCTTATTCACACTGGAAGTAAGGATGAATGAGGGCTGCACTGAGAGTTCTTGTGCCGCTCACTGTCACAGTTGCAAACGCTGGTTCTTTTTGAAGCAACGCTGCCATGCGAGTGCCCAAGAGGCTAGCAGGTTGTCAGCCGTGAGGAGCTGTGTGAAATCTTGCAATTAAAGCGGACCCATCACCTTATTTTCAACTTTATATAAAACTGTAGATAACCCTTTTATACAAGCTAGAAAATGTGTTTTTGAAACCTTTTTCTGTGGTGGTAAAACTAAACGGGAAGCCTGCAGCCTTCAATCCCACTGACAAGTCTGTCTGTCGGGAGGTTTCTTCCATTGGGTCCCATGTCGTCCCAGTTTGTGTCTCGCAGAGGGAGCGCTAGGTGCCGCCATCTTCTCCTCTCTCTTCTTCCTCCTACATTACCCAATTTCGCACTGCACATTCTGAGTTTAGGTACGCTTTTGCACACAGTTGCCCTTGAGGTTGTGGTACAGCAAATGCACGGCAAAAAGCATGACCCATGCTGCAACCGTATGCAAATACACACTGAAGAGGAAGTAAATCCAAAAAACGACTCAAAAACAAATAAAATACACTTACCTTCAATCCCGCAGAGCAGTCGATCCGTCCGGAGGGTTCTTCCTTTGGGTCCTGCGTTGTCCTGGCATCCATCTTCAGGCCGGCGTACTAGGTGCCACCATCTTCTCTCTGTTCTACTTCCTACATCACCCAAAGCAAGTGCTAGACAGTAGATGGGGAAAAAAATGGCCGATCTCACTGCACATGCGTGAGAACGGCAATTTCTTTCCCTTTCAGCGAAAGGGCTCCTTCTGGGCATGCCCAAGATGCTGGGGCATGCGCAGAAGGAGTAGCAAAGAGCCTCCTGGGATGCGTGACCTAGGTATTCTGGGAGGCTTTGCGCTCCTATTTATTCTCGATCGCCTAGGTGATCAGGAATTAGGGGATGGTGCTGCACTCTTTTGTGTTGCACTAAAAAAAAACACAAAGTTTTTACCTTTAAAGCATAGGGTAGACAACCCTTTTTATGTAAAGTAAAAACTTTTTTTTATTTGTGCAACACAAAAAAAAAAAAAGGGCAAGGCACCGTCCCCTAATGCTCAACTGCCTAGACGATGGATAATGAATGGGAGCTCAAAGCCTTTTGGGATACGTACGTCACACATCCTGGGAGGCTCAGGGTGCTCCTTCTGCACATGTCTGAACATTTTGGGTATGGGCAGAAGGAGCCTTTTCACGCAAACAGAAACATTTGCTGATCTCAAATTTTTTTTTTCATCCTATGTCACCGGATCTCGTGCCTGGGTGGGGTGACGTAGTATGAAGAACCAGTAAGAGAAGATGGCAGTGTACGGAGTGCCAGCTCCGGAACGGATGTTGGGACGACGCGGTACCAGATGCAAGACAGCCCCGGATGGATCAGACTGCCCTGTGGGATTGAAGGTAAGTGAATTTGTTTTGCCATTTCTCAGTTTAGTTCCTCTTTATGAGGTTGTGGCCAACAGCAAGATTGATAGGGCCCGCAGTGTGATCACACCACATATGCCTCATGTCTGTCGCTGTGCCAAGCACACAAATGCGTCAAATTGTATTCATTGCAGGAAAATGCTGCATTTATATTCCAAAGTGCTGGGACCTCTGACATATTTTGGGTAAAGTCGGATTTACTTTGAACTATGCAGAAAACAGAAACAAGTAACTTTTATTACTAAAGGTCCTAATTTCACTACATTTAAAGGAGGACCCCCCGGAAATCAGAGGCATTGAATACTGCCCAGCCTGGCAAGGGTTAAAGCTGGCACATTCACCTGTTGCAGAATGCTGCCTCCGGTTGGCTGTGCCCCGGGGCTTCCTGTACTCTGGAGGAGGCTCCGTGTCAGCCGCTGTCTGCTCTCTACATTCCAGGGGCCCGACACCGACCCGCCGGCCCGTCCAGCCTCAGCTGCCCGGAAACCAGACCCGTGCCGCCAGACCAGCTGCGGCGCCATCTTGTCCCGCCTTGCACTGCCTTCAGCAGCTTGGCAGGACGCGCTGATTGGCTACGGCGCGCCAGAGCAAGGTGTTGATTGGTGGCTTTTAGAGAAGTGGGTGTGCACTTGCGCTTACCTGAGACAGGTGCCAGTCACAGCGGGAGGGAGCCGCCTTCCCCATGGCAGCGGGCACTGTGTGGTCAGTTTTGAGTGTCGGGGGTCACTACCTTTCTTTAATACAGACATACTTCATAAACAATTGTTTTTTCTCAATTCAGTATTTATAACACTGGCAGAAGTAACTCTGTCATGGTAGACCCTAAGGGGGATGGAGGGTCCTCCTGCCAAGCTTATGTCACCATGGTAACCACAAAATGGGGCCATGACACGCTACCTGACCCGCTCATTAGAGACGAATATCAGCGCCACCTGGAGTAACATGTCACCTACTGACCAGGTAAGTATCCTATAAATCTTCTAAATCAGATTTTCCCAATGTGTTTGAGAGAGAGAAACCAATATAATAATTTAACATTTCAGGGAAACCCTCCTAAAACTAATTTATTGGGGTTGTGGAGAAAAACACAATTTATGCTGGTGGCCAATGGGATGAATGTCCCTTATAGTGGTGGCTAGGATGCCATACAGCAGATAAAAAGACCACTGGCATCATGCAACTGGCCTCAGAACCATGCCCGCATCATCAAATGGGAGGTCAATCCGCCACAGCATGAGAAACCCTTAGCAACCTCCAAGTAAACCCCTAGCAACTTCCAGATGAACCCCTAGCAACCTCCGGATGAACCCCTAGTGACCTCTGGATGAACCCCTAGAACCTCAGGAGAAACCCCTAGCAACCTCTGGAACCCCTAGCAACCTCAGGAAAAACCCCTTGCAACCTTTAGAGGAAGCCCTAGCAACTTTAGAAAGAACCTCTAGCATCCTCTGGAGGAACCCCTAGCAACTTCAGAAAAAACCCTTAGCATTCTCTGGAACAACCCCTGGCAACCTTTGAAGGGGCCTCTAGCAACTTCAAGAGGCACCCCTAGCAATTTAAAAAAAAAACAGAATCCTTTCGAGAAAGAACTTTTTTAGGAACCTCTAGCTTCCTCGGGAGTAACCTTAGCAACTTCAGGAGGCCCCCCCCAGCTACCTCAGATAGAATACTTAGAAACCCCAGAAAGAACCCCTAGCAACCTTTGGAGGAACCCCCTAGCATCCTCCAAGGGAACCCATGGCAACCTCTGGAGGATTCTCTACAAACCTCGGTAGAAACCCTTAGCATCTTCTAAAGGAACCCCCACTAACCTCAGGAGGAATCCTTATCATCTTCAAGAGGAACCCTTACAACTTTAGGAGGCACCTCTAGCATCCTCCGGAAATACCCGTAGGACCCCTGAAAGAACCCTTAGCCTAATTTGGAGGAACCCCTGGCAACCACTTGAGGAACCCTCAGTTTCCATGGGCTCCTGATTTAGAATGGCTGCTTTAACGTTAACTAGACCCCAGAGCGCATTTAGACCCCAGAGCGCACAGATAACCAAAAAGACCAATGGTGTGATAGCTGACCAGACAGGTACAAGGAACCCCTAGAAGCCTCCGGATATACCCTAGTGTTCTACAGAACATACAAATGTGCATAATAGACTTTTAAAGTGGAACTAAACTAAGAAAAAAACTCACCTCTCCATCCGCAGATCCCTCGATTGCTCCAGAGCTTTCCTGGATTGGGTCCCATGCTGTTCTGTTACCCACCTTCGACCAGGTGCAGAGGAAGTGACAGGTGCAGCCATCTTCTTTCTTCTTCTTCCGGCTTCTGCCTACGTCACCTGATCTCACACTGTGCAGGCGTGAGATCAGGTGTTGTAGCGTGCGGTAAATGGAAAAAATGGTTAGGCATGCACAAAAGGAGCAGCCAGAAGGCTCCTGGGGATGAGTGACATGAATATCCCAGGAAATCGGTCGCCAACCGGTGGTCTGGTCCACGAGAAAGTTTTGGTGGTGCACAGCTCTGGCCTGTGCACCCCCCAGTGGGGTCAGGAGAAGGACACCACTGGGGGGCGCACCATCCAGAGCCGTGGACCATGTCCCCCATACGTATAACAGGCTCAGTGGGGTGGGCGGGTTGTGTCTCTCGTCTGAGCCTGCGATAGGAGAGTGAGTGGGTTCTGGCATCATGATGTAACTATGGGGGAAGTTTCTTCCCCTTTATAGTCTGGAGCCAGTAAATTTAGTGGTCCGTAGGTCCAAAAAGGTTGACGACCACTGTCCACTGGCTCCCTATTTTTTTTTTAAAATGTAATTCTTACCTTACATAAAAGAGTTGTCTACCCTTTTACGTAAAACAAAAATGTTTGTCATAGCTCTTCTTTAAGGTCCCTACAGCAATAGACATTCACAAACATAATTCTAAAACAATCATTTATTAATCTTTAAGTAAAATCTTTAAATACGTTTCGCAAGATGTGCTTCTTCAGGAAAAAATCTTGAAGCTAAAAAATCCTAGTTACAAGCCTTCCCTCCTGCCTTCAGAGTGATGAATTCACCGATTGCTAGGTATCCCCTTTGTGATGAACTTTAGGATAGAGCGAAACAAATGGTACCTAAATCCAGGGACTATCTGAGGAATATTGCTATGTATTGCTTCATTTTGATTTTCCAGCCCCAAAGTGTCCTTTTAGTTCTAGAGTATTTCATAATATTTTCCAATAGGGTCATGATTACATGGTTCTACAAACTGTATATGCAAGCCTTTCTAAAGACCGTCCATGGAGGACCACAGAACCCTGATTGGGAAACACTGATATAGACTCTTAGTCTTGTATTCACAGCAACTGAAACAGAGATAGCTTTTAATCCAAGGTACATCTCTGTGTATACAATATATATATTGTCAGCCTTTTTACCTAGGACTATCCATATTTCTGCTTTAGGAGACCCATACATTTTAACAATATCATAAAATGTGTTCTTATATACTTTACATACACCTGTTAAAAGTTATTCCTAATTTTTCCTATACTTGAATTTTAGGTCTGACATTATTTTAATATTACCTGCTACAAAAAGAGAGATATAGTATAAAACATACCCTAGAAAATGATTTTATTCGTCATGAATTCAGGGTAAAATATGTAGCATAAGAATAAATGCTAGCACAGCTCTTATGAACGCGATAGGTGGTAAGAATATAGCTAGGAACAAATTGCCTGCAGTTAAAATTTCGGTTTTAGTACTGCAGCAGCAGCTGGTCTAATAAATATGCAGTATTTTAAAGGCGTATTAACAGTGCAGACTTTGTAGGATGTAATGTATAGCAGATTTTATCCTCACAAAGGCAAGCAGTAGAAGGCCTTTGTGTATTTTTAAGGCTGTCTTTAAAACTAGAATATTAAGGAAACTATTTGGGTTCTAACACGTTTTGTGCTGACTGCAGGAAACTTATTTAAAGTACCGGTATTACCAAATTTCCAAACATAAAGAGACATGGATTCTATCTATTTTTGTACATTCACAGATATTACACTAAGAAAGGATTTTAAATCCTTTGCTAATTCACTCCAAAGTATTTTACAACCTTCAAACTTTCAGCACCCCCCACCACTTCCACTATACACAATATGCCCAGGCTATGGTAAAGCATGTGATCTCCTACCAGAATACCCTGGCCATTGTCAGGTTTGGGCATAGTGGGCGTTTATTCTCTTTTATGTTTTTTGTTGCTGTTTCTGCCACAGTTGGGGAATATTCTCCTCATTTTCTGTCTTAGTAACTAGGTTAAAAAAGACCTGTGTCCCCCCTTCTTCCCAATATAAGCTAGGCATCACTGGGGACCACTCTGAGCCTTCCAAGCAGTGCTTTAACCAGCCAGGCCAAGCTAGGGCGCCTCAGGACCAGCTAGCCCCACACATCTAAAGCTTTTATTTCTCCATAAGTATTTATATAGCGCCAACATATGACATACAAAATCCATAGTCATGTGACGTCACTAGTCATTTCACTAGTTGTCCCTCAAAGGGGCTCACAATCTAATGTTCCTACCATAGTCATTTGTCTTTCATACAGTGTAAGGCAGTGGTTGCCAACCTTTTCGGTCCTGCGGACCACTATAATCACCGGCTCCCGACCCCGCATGCACGGGGATTGGGTGCCACTCAAAGGAGGGAACTGCCCCCAGAGTGATGTCATTATGAGATAACTCCGCCCACTCTTCCATCGCAGATCTAAGCCTGCAATGGGAAAGTGTGCGAGTTGTGTCCAGGGACACAGCCTGCCCACTTCCCCGAGCCTGGGAACTGTACTGAGGACGTGGTCCACGGTTCTGGCCGGTGCGTCCCCCCAGGGGGGTCCTTTTAAAGGCAGTACGGGGGGGCACCGGCCAGAGCCGCGGACCACCAACATTTTCTTGCAGACCACCAGTGGTCCACTGACCACCGGTCTAAGGTCACCGTGTGTTTTTGGAATGTGGGAGGAAACCGGAGTACCTGGGGAAGAACGGTTTAGAATACGGGGCGAACCTTCAAACTCTATGCAGATAGTGTCCTGGCCGAGATTCCAACTTGGGGGTTAGCGACGGCAAAAGCCAGAGTGATAACCTCTGATCCATCTGAGCCCATTCCTGGCAAACCCTATACATCTCATTCTCCAGAAATTTGTCCATTTTGAAACTCCTCCCAAATGGGGACCAAACTTTCCCATTGACGGACAGACAAGCACATCTGGTAAATGATAGGCTCTTACCTACCAACAGAAGGCCGCTATTTAAACCCCACTTTAGGTTCCCTCTAAAGGTAGCTAACACCAAGGGGGCACTATATTTGTATTTGTGTGCGCTACAATTGTAGTGTACCGTTCACTGAAAATTTAGGTTTGATAAATATGGCATAAAAGTTACAGCTACCTCATTTTTTTTGCAGCGTCTCTGCTTTCATAAAACATATAATATTTGGTGGAACCTAAACAATTTTCATCCTAATATATGCATTTAAATGAGTGCACAACACAAAAGTGGCTCCAGGTCGTACTGCCTTTAACTGAAAGCTTAGGAATCACACCAATAGTTTATCCTTGAAACAGCACAGTACGCTTTAAAGATCTTTTATAACAAGGAAAAAGTAAGAACTTTCCAAACAAAATTTATGATGACCTGAAAGCAGTTTGTGATGTATTACTAAATCAGAAATTATTTATTCGCAGTGTCAGTTCCACTTTAAAAGAGAGTTAAGATAAAAAACAAGCTACTTGCCTGGAAATTATTAAGTGAGGTCAATGCACATTTTCCATCCTGCCAGACTAATGATAAGTACAGCAAGACGGTATTATAAAAGATTTCACAGTCCCAGCAACTCTCCTCTCAGGAAAGGTTACTGCGAATGGGTAATCACCCTGCTAAGTTCACACTCGCTCCTATTAACAAAATATAAATCTACTGTCAAGCTGGATGAAAGCACATTCTAAGCTATTGTTTTAGGAAATATACAATTATTCACTAACTCCACTCTGCTTCTAAAAATCACTGTGAAATTCAAAAGAAAAAAGCCTTTTCATTTATTTATAATGGCCGCTGTGCGATATTCAAGACTCCAAGGCTACAGTGACCCTCCCCTTACTGACCTGAAACAGGCTGACCTGCGCCTTAACTCTGACACCACTAAAAGCACTTTTTTAGTTTTGAACAGTTTCCTCAATAAGGTACTTATATTACATTTGATGGAATGTAGCTAATGTGATTGCAGAACTGTACTTCATTTGTGTTCTGTAGGTAGTAAGAAATTGGCAGTGCATTTAGGCAAACTAGGTGATAAGTGACAATCTGTCTACTGTAATATTAAAATCAATCTTTATCTTGTAATAAATAAGCATTTGTATGTAAATAAGCAACTAAAGTTTCACTTTAAAATGTGTGATTGGCAGAGCTTTTTTGCAGAAAAATATATTCTTACCTGCCTGATCACTGAGCTGCACAGGTGATCATTCATTTCTAGGCTTCCCCTGCAGTTGCCGGAACTAAATGAACTCCCATGACTGTGCAAGATCCATCCTGGCCCAGCAAATCAAGATGGCGGAAGATCCCAACTAGGAAGAGAAAAACTAAGAGGATGGCTGTGCCCTGTGATAAACCATGGATCAGAGTGTATAGGGGGTTTAGTTCCACTTTAATTTTGCCTTTCCCATTGATCATTCCTATTGACTTTCCATGCATTTCACTAAAACAGCAACATTTTAAGAAAATTAAATTTTTGCAAAAACCTTGGGGAAATGAACTTTCACTTTGGCTCATCTTTATTTCTCAATATAATGTTTTTTAAGGGCCTTGTGACCAGTACCTCTGCTCAGACATTACAGGGGTCAGTATCTAGCAAGAGATGGTTTTGTTTTTTTTTTTTTTTTTACCTGGCTGGTTTTCTTTAAACTGTATTCACATACAGCAACAAAGTATTCGGAGGAATATCACAGCGTTCGGCTGCACTGCAACAAGTGAAAGAGGAATAACTGTGACACTCTTGTATGAGCTCCACCTATTTAGCCGCACAGAACAGTAGAGGTTCAGATCCACACAAGGTCTATTTTTGGCATCTCATACAAAAGTCTGAACATACAGCTATATGTTTTTTTACAGCTATGCTTGTTCCTGAATCTTTAACAAAATTCTGACTTTTACTAGTACATCCTCTTTTTAAAACATCAACTGCTTTTCCAAATCTAAAGTGTCAGAAAACCCAAAAGTTATTTCTTTATGATGGACTTCCAATTATTATTATTAATAATATTTTTAAACAGGATTTATATAGCCCCAACATATTATGCAGCGCTGTACATTAAATAGGGATTGCAAATGACTGACTAATACAGACAGTGATACAGGAGGAGAGAACCCTGCCCCGAAAAGCTTACAATGGTTGCATTGTTTGTCTGGTGACCCTGCCAGTACTTTGAACATCATCATTTCTGGTTTCAATGCAGCAGGTTGACATTTCTTCTGCAGTGTTTCTGGGTACAAAAACTAATTGCAAGTAGAATAAATTTATGTAAAAAAACTCATGGCTGAAGATTAGCTTTTTCCTGTGTCTTTGCAGCCCTTAGTGGTTCCTTTTGTTGACATCCACATCACTACTTTAAACCAAAGTGACATAAGCTACGTACACACGGCAGATTTTTATCGCCCGATAATCGGCATCGGCCAAATTATCGGGCGAAAATCTTCCGTGTGTACAGTCGGTGTCGTCCATCGTCCGGACGACCGACCTGCCGGATCCACGGACGATGGACGACAGCCGATCGTAATGAAAGGGAAGGGGAGAGCGCGCAGCAGGGTGCCGCTCCGTCGCTCTCCCCCTCCCCTCTCCATAGAGCATGAATGGTGCTGTATGTACAGCATCGTTCATGCATCTTGCAGCCCTTTGTCGTTGGAAAGGATCGTGAAAGATCCTTTCCAACGACAAAAATTGCACGTGTGTACGCAGCTTTGGAAGTCAGTGGGAGGAACAATTGAGCCTGGTGGGAGACCCAAGCAAACGTTCCCAGAATGTTTATTTCCCAGGTTATTTCAAGGTAAGACTTGGACAGAATGGTACATGACCACACAAGCAGCAGGAAAGGTATATACTGCTTGATTTAAAGCACAGCACATCATGGAGAAATTGCTGAGTGGTTCCCAAATCCTGTGACCCAAGACCTGACCTGTGTTTAACCTGGCTTGCCTTTAAACTCCATCTATCTTTACTTCCATGTATCTTTTTTCCCACTAATGACCTTGACTTGTGTTCTAACTTCACTTTCTGATTTCTGAATGGGTACTTTTGCTGCGCCTGTGATCTTGACCCTGGCTTGAACTCTAGCCTTGTTCTTGCCTGTGGATTAAGTACCCTTGCTACCCACTCATTGCCGACTTCAGCTCACTATAACACTGCCTCTACCAACATTTTACTGCTACCTGTGTATGAGCCAGCATTCTGCTCTAATCTGGTAATTACTGCCATCGGTAATGTCAATAAAGTCTCCACACAGACACCTTGTTACAACTTCATCCAAGAGGTACTAGACAGGAGGATAAAAGGAAGCCCTCTCATCAACTTGGTTTGACCAAGTGTCTGGCAGAGGATCTGCTCTGATAATAACCTTCTCTACAAATACATTTACAAAGATCCCTAGATTTGAATGTGGCTCAATATGGGGACTAGAGATTCTTAGTATACTACTTTATTCAAAGTCTACAGAGTCAGTGCTGAAATAAAATCATTTACATATAAATGCATACACTTATATCTATTGGCTTCTTTTTGATCCTGAAATGGTGAGCCTCTGCACCGGCTACCCAGATCTCATACCGTTCCAAATGCAACCCTCACTATCTATATAACCAAACTTCTCATTGGCTTTACCCCAGATACCTCCTCACCGCATCCAGGACTCAGGTTGAAAGAAACCTGTAATGAGGGAAGTTTAGCCTCCCTGAAGAATATTAGAACCCCTATTTGCCTTATTACTTTGAGTCAGCGACCTGGAATATGTTTGATGCTTACTTCAAAACAAATATATATTCTACTGTAACTGGTCTATCGCTGGTTACTTCTTCACCCTTATGTAGCACTCACTTGTTTCATTATGTCCATCATTTCTCTAGATTGCACACTTGTCCTTGTAGAGTTTTCAGAGCAATTGTATGTACTTCTGATATATTTTAGTAATGGAACTATTTTCCTTGTTAAATACAGCAATTATAACAGAAATATTACTCTTGATGCATCCACTACACACAGCCTACTTGTATTTCAGCTATACCACCAGTTACCTTTTCACCTTTTTTGCCTCAGATGACTAAATTCACTCATGTGAAAACCTTTCAGCTGGTTTACATCGAATGATTGTTTATTCGGTATAATTTTGAACACTCAGCTTTGGGTAATTAACTTGTTGCTGATTTTTTTTGTTCTGCTGATGCTGTTTGAACTATGCACAAAAACAAAAGAATTGAGCATTAATTGTACTAATTGTTTAGGTGAAAAGATTCCATTGTTGGGATATTTAGCTGTCTCTAAGTGACTTATGTTGCTAATTTTTTACTTTGTTTTTACAAATTGCTATGGTGATAAAGATAATATATTTACGGTTTCTTCATTAAAAGTTGAACTATGGCCTCCCATTAAAAAATATGTGCTGCAGCACATAATTATAATTATATTTACACTTTTTTTAAAATTCTCCTGCAAAGTCTCTTAAAAAGCTTTACCAATGATGTCCTTCTTTTTTGCAGTTTTCTGCAATGGTGTGGCAACAGTGCTGGACTGCTTCTGATGTTAGAGCAGAGTTCCCACCTTTAAGTTGGCTGTGCCTACTTTCACTTAAATGAGATAAAAATATTGGAGGGGTAGGGTAGATTTTAGCTTGTAGCTTGTCAATCATCACCTGGCCACACCCAGTCCTGCCGACTGCTTTCTAAATTAATAGCACCATCGACTCTTGTAGAAACTCTCCCAACCTGAGCTGCATATCAAATTAGGAGTGTAGCTTAAACTAATCAAGTATGCTCAATTAATAAATCGATAGATAGATAGATAGATAGATAGATAGATAGATAGATAGATAGATAGATAGATAGATCTGTTTTTATTATTAATTCTGAACAGCCTAAGGGGCACTGGGGCAACACCTAGCATTCTGCTGATGAGTAACTTTCTCTGCATAATATAAGGAGCCAAATTGTTGCCCCATCTGCCACTACAATCCATATACATCCTCATTGTCACTGCCCCTGCACAGGCATTGCATTTGAATTGGTATAATAGACTTGTATGGACTTACAATTTGCCCTTTCTCTTAGAACCAAACTAATATATGGAATGGTTTGCCCTTATAGTTAAGGTGTACTGATGTAGTGTGGGGGTTTTCACTTTCAGCCTCTTCCTCACTATCTACAGCAGAGTATGTGTTGCTATGACATTTATTGCCATTAGCTTTACTGCTAAAGTGTTTGTCAAGGCCATTAAATAAAAAAAAAACACATGCAGTATAACTGTGTAATACAGGTATATTTTCCTTTCCTTTAAAAAGCCTGCAAGCAGAGAAAATCACATGCTGCTCTTCCAAAAATGCTTTCATTACCTAATTCTTGTTTTGGGCTGACAACACACCGTTTTTGTGGGTTCAATGTTGTCGTCCATGCCGGGTTTTGCTAAACTACTCACTCATTCCTACCCCAGGCAAGCCTTTAGTCCTTAGGGATGTTTCAGCACTTGAAAGGGTAAAATTTGATGAACGTTTCATTCAAATACTAACAGCAAAAGTTGTCATTTGTTGACTTTTGATCTGCATATTACTTTCAAAGTGATATAAATAGAATGATCACAAAGCACAAGCAATGATAATATTCCATGCATCCCTTCTCCCTACAGCTCTCAGGCATGTCTCTATACACAATAATGTTCTCTTCCTGAGCATCTGCATCGTATTTGTTTTTTTCTTACCTCTGACCAGGAAAGCATGTCTGTGCTGTTCTCTGATACATGCTGTAAACAACCAAACACACGCTGAGCGACAAAACTCTGCTACTGCAATGGCAATCACCCCAAGCACAGCAGGTTGTAAATTTTATATTATGGTCTAAAAAGCAGAGGAAGTACAGGAACAACAACTGAGCGCTTGTTAGTAACTGGTATTTATAAATAAGTATTGGAATAAAGTAATAGCTGAGGTTCCGTAGCATCTGCCCAGACGATCAAATTGTTTAAAATTGACTATACGCAACCCAATATTAGCAAGCCTTGCTCCAAACTCCAAGTAATGCTTTTGAAAATACAGCCTCTGTATTTTCCCAGAAGACAACAATAAGCTAATTTGGGGAACATTATTATCATGCAGTGAGAGTTTATTTTTTTGTTTGCTCTTGTGAAAGAGTGAAAGGGAAAAATTATGATATTATCCACATTCACTGAAAATGAAAGCACCTGTGCACAATTTACCTGGTAATTCTCTCCCTGCCCAGCTTTCCTGGTGAACTGATTTGATGCTAACAATGTTAAAAATATATTAGGATCATGGATATGTACAATACATGATTGGGCTAGAAAACGACTTTCTATTTGCCAGTTGTTAGTCCTTCTTAGATGGGCTTCGCTGTAATAAATGAGAATGTGAAATCAGTACTATCCCAAATACTGTATTGATGGATGTATACAGCCCTTGGTCTCCAATATAGTGGGGTGTGTAGACCTTGATCTAAAAATTGAAAGACCTGTTTTGACAAGCTGTGGTTTGTGTTGATGTCATCAGTTTGTTATATTAATATGCAGTTTGAGGCATTAACGTTCAGCAGTAATACAGTTGTGTGGCAATGGACTGGATGTACATAAAGGGCCATTTAAATGTATCCTTCGGTTCTAAAAAAAACAAGCCCACCTAGTGAGTTATACACATTGGGGCTGATTTATTAATGTTCTCCAAGGCTGGAGAGAATACACTTTCATCAGTGAAGCTGGGTGATTCAGTAAACCTGGAATGGATTTCTTCAAAGACAATGTTTTCAATCCTGAACTAGATCCTTTCCAGGTTTGCTGGATCACCCAGCTTCACTGATGAAAGTTCTCCAGCCTTGGAGAACTTTAATAAATCAGTCACACTGTCATGCCTTCAGTAAACCTTATTGCTGTTTCCTAACTTCTTACTTTCTATAGATCGTGATCTTAAATTGGCAGGTGCATTGCATTAACTAAAATACAGTAAATCAGTCTAATTATAGTAAAAGCATGGAGCATCTGCATCCATTTTTAAGTGCAAGGTTTTTAGAAGTTATATCACTGAAAAAAAGGAACTTGGAATTGCAAAAGGCTGTTAGGAAAGGTGATGTGTTAACCACACAAGAAGGAACTGAATTTTTTTTATCCCCAACAGTTATGTCTGCAAGAACACAACATTATTTCTGCCTGCAGATTAAAATGTAGAAACCATAAAAACAATAATAAAACATTAAATGGCTTGTAGAGTAATTATATATATTGGGTCTGGAATTGATTTCTAAAAAATCATTTGCTATTGGTTGGCAAATCTTTTCAGCCTTGAACCAGATCCATTGCAGGTTTGCTGAATCACCCAGGTTCACCCACGATAGCCTATGCTCTACAGACTTGGGGAGATTTATTAAATCAGGCCCATTGCATCTTGTTTTAGTGAAAGTGGAAAACGGCAGGGTTAGCTGCCCCCAGGTACATGGCCAATAGCTGCTGTACTCAGCAAACAATACTGCTGGTCAATGTGTTTGCATGCTTTACCCTTGTGTTTGGGTTGGCAATGTGATTCGTCCTCTAGAGGTAGAAAAGCAACCACATGGCTGGAAGCAATTTGTCACTTCCATAAATCTGGCCTCAACCCCACCACAACAAAATTGTACCCGGACACTCCTATTTGGTTGAATGGGAGTGTGGTTGAGCCTGTGGTACAATGATCTGGTCATTCACGAGTCTGAAATGGTCCTTAGACTTCATATTTTCATATATTGAGTTAGAGGGACCCTTTAAATTCCTGACTATAAGTCTGTATGTCTGGTTACAGTCACTTTCTGCTTTCAACAAACACTAGAACAGTGTAATATTGTTCCATTTTAAATAACAAAGAGGGTTTTTTCTGCACACTCTTCAGTGGGGTTTCATGTTGTTCAGATGCGCAGGCTCTTCCATCTTGTAATATCTCTGGCTCAGCACATGTTCGCACAGTTTGGGACAATACTCAGCAGGAATGTTAAACACACATTGTCCAAGCAAGATTATGCTAAACGTTCACCCTTAGGAACCAGCGATTTAAACAAAAAGCCAAATTCGCTTGCCTGTCTAGTGCAGGAAAAAAAAAATCAATATCTCCATTTCCAGTGATCAGGCTGCAGATGTTGGCGTGCCAAATGATGATTAACACAAGCAAGCTGTTTGAAGTATTATTGTATGCAAATACTTCTTTAGGTAATTAGCCATTGATTCCATTTCATGTTACATAAAGTAGTAGGAATGATTTATGAGCAAGCGTGGGGACACATCCCTGCTGTGCAGAAATCTGCCTACACAATATTTGTGCTTACAATTAAATAATATGTTGCCCGGGGAAAAACATCTTCATTTTCACAGATAATGATTCTGCCCTTTCTTTATTTACCAAAAACATATGGTAGATTTTCAAAAGCAATGGGGCATTTGATCCCTGGCTCCTTGAGCTGTGTACAAGATAGGTGAGGATATAATATTTAAAGATGAGGTTTTTGCTTTTTCTGGTTTCTTCCTATTCACATTAACATGCTAACTTTTTTTGTATGAAAAACTTTCTATTTGTCATTAAAATAGCTTGATGATGTCATCACTGGATTTCTGGTTCTCCATGCCATGCCTTGATAGATGGATGTTGGTCTGAAGGAGTGGCATTTCCGGGCTGCATTTGCACCTGATGGACATCAGATTTTTCATGCTGTAAAAGATATTTTGTCATGGTTTAAAGTGACATTAAAATGAATGAGAACTGCACATACTGACATAGTGCCATTCAGTTCTATGGCGAGGGCAGGGGGGGGGACAAGTGAGTGGCACCCAGTTGTGCTTCCTTCCATAGGAACATAAAGCAGATGTCCCTGCTCAGGGGCAAATTGATGAACGATGTCAGGGAAAGCAGTACACATTCTAGATTTTAAATCCTCTTGTGTGAGTAGATAACGTAAGCGTCTGTGATTGAAAAGACTCAAATGAATGAACAGGGTGAGCCAGGAACTCACAATAGATCTCTATAAACATTTATAAAGAGATATCCAAATGGGGGCCTTAGACTATTAGATTGGAAGCAAAGGACAGTAAGGTGCACTGGTACTTAGCAGAGATGCAAAACTGAAGCCTTAAAGTGAACATGTCAGGTTATGTACTGTTCAACATGCACTAAACTATAAAAAAACATCTTTGTATGTACAAGTTGAGGAGCAATTCATCCTTACAATACAAGCACTATCATTGTTTTAGCAGCTCAGCTCCCGTTCCTAGAGCACCTGTGTTTTTTAGAAGGCTGATGGGCTACTGAGTCCTGGCTGGGATGAGAGTTGCCAAACTACTTTTCAATTTTTACAGTTGTTTTTACTACAATTCCAGTACTTAAAAAATTGAGGATAGATTATTCTATGATGCCTACAGTTACAGAACTCATTCAGGCCTTGAATAATAACTTATTAAAACATTGCAATCAGGCAGGTGAGTTATTGCAGAAAGGATATTGCCTTGATCACAATTCTTTAATTATACTCAAATGTTTATTCTTCCTTGCAGCCAATGCCATTTTCATCTGGTTTTCTTCCAAGATTTGGATATTTGGCCACCTTGATTTGCCAGGCTGGAAAGATGTAACCCCCACACACTGAATTTCATTCATTCCTAGCAGCCAGAGGTATGCCAGGATACCAGGCATCATATGCTGTTCATTAAAGAAAAGTCTGCGAACAGACAGGTAAGTTAGTCCAATCCGATCCGCCGGTCCGGTCGTTCGTTTCCAACAAGTTTCCTCGTTCGTCGGCGTCGTTGGTTACTTTTTTCCGAACGATTTTTTGCCAAATCGATCGTTCGTCGTTCGATTGGAACGATAAAAATTGGAAGTGTGTACGCACCTTTAGACTATTAGATTGGAAGCAAAGGACAGTGAGGTGCTTTGGTACTTAGCAGAGATGCAAAACTGAAGCCTTAAAGTGAACATGTCGGGTTATGTACTGTTCAACATGCACTAAACTATAAAAAAACATCTTTGTATGTACAAGTTGAGGAGCAATTCATCCTTACAATACAAGCATTATCATTGTTTTAGCAGCTCAGCTCCCCTTCCTAGAGCACCTGTGTTTTTTAGAAGGCTGATAGGCTACTGAGTCCTGGCTGGGATGAGAGTTGCCAAACTACTTTTCAATTTTTACAATTGTTTTTACTACAATTCCAGTACTTAAAAAATTGAGGACAGATTATTCCATGGTGCCTACAGTTACAGAACTCAGTGAGGCCTTGATTAAAAGCTTATTAAAACATTGCAATCAGGGAGGTGAGTTACTGCAGAAAGGAGATTGCCCTAATCACAATTCTTTAATTACACTCATCTGTTCATTCTTCCTTGCAGCCAATGCCATTTTCATCTGGTTTTCTTCCAAGATCTGGATATTTGGCCACCTTGATTTGCCAGGCTGTAAAGATGGAAAAACCCCCACACACCTAATTTCATTCATTCCTAGCAGCCAGAGGTATGCCAGGATACCAGGCATCATATGCTGTTCATTAAAGAAAAGTCTGCGAACAGACAGGTAAGTTAATTTATTACAGAAGAGACATCATCTGTCCCATCTGTAATAATAAACCTGCCTGCTCACAACTTTTTCCTCATTTAAAAATTAAAAAAAAACTAATAAAAAAATGTCAAATTTAGTTCCACATTTTTGTCCTGATTTTATTTAATGATTTAATATGTTTTCAGTAGGTTTTTTATTTCTATATGATGACGTTTTGCTGATCACAAAAGGTAAAACAGGAGTTTATTCTTACAGCTGTCATTTTTTATTAAGGATGCATATAGCTGTATTTGCATGGTAAAATGATCTTTAACTTAGTTTGTAGTATTAAAGGTAGATATTTAGATTTTGCTTGATAGGACCAGGACACAAGGGACTAATTATAAGTAGTTATTATCTTGCTGATGGACAGGAGTGGTGACAAGCTTCATTAAAACCCTCAATGTGATTGGAGCAAAGGTTATTTAGGGCTGTGACGTGGAGTGCTGCAGTTTTGAATCTCGATTTTACAGCGCGCAGTTGTTCACATTACCATTTAGCAATAATCATTATACAAGCCCTTGAGTATGTTATTGCTATGGTGATGACATTGTAGTAGGAGAGTTTAGAAGCTCTTCTGCTGAAATACAGATCATGTATAAACCGCTCTGTAAGTGAAGGATTTTAAATTTAGACCTGTCATCTTCTCAAGTCTCACAAGTGTAAGAAGGAAAGCAGAAAAAGGAGGGTCTCATTCTGTCACTGGAGATAGGTAAGCACTTTCTACATCATGCCTGGATAATGATGACTGCGTCAAGATGGAAATTCGAAGGATTTCACGCTCCCTGTCCCCTGTGTTAATTGAAATTTGTGTTGTGCTACAATATGGTTAGTTTTAACAGCTGCAGAAGGCAAAGCAATGATAAACAAGATCATTGCCTGCAGTTATCCCAAATAGCTTTTTGGTACACTGTGTCTTAGACTATGCGAATGATTGCAAGTGTAACGTGTGCTCTGACGCGGCTCTTCTGCAAAACGGTACTTGTGACTGCAGCCGCTGAAAAACATTTGGGACTTTCCATCCAGCTATTTAAGTGAAACTTAACCAAATTATTAAAACATTTTCACCAGGCAGGTCCTTTAATGCAGAAGAGACAGGGGATCTTCCATCTACAATACCCTTACCTGCCTGATCACTAATTTTTAATTGCACTTACCTGTCCTGTCACAGTGGCCGCCATCTTCTTCCTTCTTCACATGCCCTTTTCCCTCTTCCCAATCTTGACTGGCTGGGCAAGAATGATGAAATGCCTATGCAGGCACCGGGGATGCCAGGATGTCCCAGATCTGCGATAAAGCCCTGTCTGATACCAAGTTGTGAACTATAGTCCTGCTTTAGGTACTTGATATATCCCTGGCCCAAAGCAAATATGACTGACTTCACTTGCTTTATTTTTATTTCAGGGTAATAATTTACTGGGTAATGAGGCAAAAGTTAGGATAAGAAGCTCGGAGCTGCCATATTTTGGACCTTTGTTTCTTTAAATACAGGTGTACAAAAACCTATGGGTTCCTGTACTCCTATTTAATCTGAGAATCTTAAAAATTTAAACACTGCCCAGGACAACAGAAAGCGTAGCATTTGGCCAGGCCATAGCCACCCCTCATTAGCAGTTGATATTTTATGCTGTTCTATCTATGGAGTAACTACATTAGTATATGGGCTTACCTCAAATGTGTGATTCCATCCTGGCTGATGTTGTCTCAACAGAAAGATCACCTGTTTGACCCAACCACCAAGCATTATCAGAAAGGCTAAAAAATATGAGTCTATTTTTCTTCTCTAAACATTTTGAAAAAATTGCCAGATAAGTTCAATGTTCAGCTGTCAGTGCACCATGCTCAGGATAATGTCATATGTGTTCATGAAGGTCAGCTTTAAGTTAAAATTAAATCACTATGACTTGTTACACTGTGAAAACTAAACTTGTTACTGGTCTCCCTGTTCTCTGCTGTAGGAGAATGTCAGATTACCTGTAATACATTCCTATTATCTCAGATAAGGGAGCACCACACATATCTACAATACTAGTAAGGCTGCGTACACACGTTTGACTTTTGTTGTTGGAAAGCATCTTTCACAAGATTCAAAGAAGAATGAATGGCGCGAGGGAGGGGGGAGAATGAGCAAGCTGCACCCTGCTATGTTCTCTCCCCTTCACTTGTATTGCAGTAGGTATGGATGTGCCAGCACGGATCCATGAATGACATCAAACGAGCACTCTACACACGTCAAATTCTCGTCCGATACTAGCCCTGAAGAGATAATCAGACGAAAATCATCTGACATGTGTACGTAGCCTAACTGTGATAAAGTTAAATAAAAATCTTGCAATTATAGAGAGTGTATTGTGTTTTGTTGGTAAATTTATCATGCTCAATTGAAAAAAAAAGGAAACTCAAATGGTTGTTTACAGAGCTTTATAGCACATGCACAATCATGAGCCAGGGGATTGTCTAGTTCCCATCCCTAACAAACTGTATATGGATGGCAATGTATGTCAATAAGAGAGAGAAAGAGACTGAAGACACACAGCTTCTTCTTTTTTTCTGTAGATGTTAGACATCCATTAAAGAATATATTACATAAAAATATAACATAGAGAAACAAAAAGTGGTCCAAAACAATTATTTTTTCCTTTTAAGCACAGGGCAAAATTCATTTTTTTGTATTTGTTTTTTTAAAATGATTTTTTCTTAGGAGCACCACTTGAGAACTTGTGTTTTTCATGTCTAGGGCTTGTTTATAAGATGAAATTGGAGCAGAAGAGAAATGCTATTGCCCATAACAATCAGATGGCTGCTTTGCTTTCACATCATAATCTACACTGCAAACATGACATCTGCAATGTGCCTAGTTTGCTATATGCAAACCAACCCTGTCCTTTTTTAGATGAGTCATTTGAGGCTCTAAACAAGATAAAATAAAACTTTTTTCTTTTGTCACTGTCGGCAATAAATATACACAAAAACAAAAATCATCAGTTTTTTATGTAATAATCAGTTTAACATATTTCATATGCAAGAATGCCCATACAGCAATTTTAGCTTGTATTTCTTTTTTACTTTTACTTAAAACAGATTTTCTTTTCTTACTCAGAGACAAATATATGAATACATAACAAAATGTGACAGTTTACATTTAAAGTAGCCCTGAACTATGGAATTTGTACCCAAAAAGCAAATCACTAGTCACAAGAATTGCTTTTAGGCTTTCTGAAGCTGATCATTTACCCATTACTGACTTGGTGTGTTGTGCTGTATACAATTTAGTACCCAAGAAGGATTTTTTTAAAGTACTGCTTAGACACAATTAAAAAGTTGTCTTGTTACATTTAGTTCTTTTGGCCATTGGCTTCTGTTTGGGAACATATCACAATCCCAAAATATCTGTGTGTGAAGCCTAATATCTGTCTGCTTGGTTCCATTCTACTGCTGGCATGCTATCATTACTCATTTTTTGCCCTATTACCTGTATGCATCTCAGTGGTGAAATTTTTCTAGCTGTGCTTATTGACAATAGCATTTGCCCTCCTTTGAAACTGAGTTCAAGGTGCTTAAAAGAGGTTTGCATTCTCATAGACAAAATTGGTCTGCACAAAAACTCCAGCAACGCAAGCTCCTAATGTTTGGCAAAAATGTTATACTTTGCCATTCCCTTAGGAGGGAAAGTGTTTTGATGTTTCTATTTTGTTTTGTTTATTATGGTGTTAAAGCAATAAAAAGGCTTTTTAGTCAGATAAGTAGGTAATATTGCACATTATTATTTTGCATTTTCCTTTGACTTTTCCAGGCTCTCAGACTGATTCTTCAGTGAACTTAAGCTTGCAGAAGAGTCTGTAGCAGTACTTTTCAACCAGGGTTCCATCGAACCCTATGGCTCCTGCAGAAGTTGCTAGGGGTTCCTTGAGTAATGAGCAATATGACTCTCAGTCAGTTTAGGTGACACCTGGCCATCTGTAAGGGTGACATTCTTTTCACAGGCCAGCAATGAGACATTCTTCCCAATGACCACCACACATTTATTGTACTGTCAGCTGTGGATATAGTAATTATAGCAGGATATTGCCTGAGACACTAACGTTATTTTAAGGGTTACCCCATGTTCAAAAGGCTTATAAGGCCTGATCCACAGTTTTAATGAGACAGAAATTTGATATTTTAAATGTTTATTTGTCAAACAAAGATTGCATATAATAAATTGCAAATAAAGTAAAAATTCAGATCTAAAATATTAGTCTATACAAGTGTAAACTGTTCTATGAAACAAGCACTAAAAAACTGACACAAAATCAACATATTTTATATTTTGCACTTTCCCTTAGAAACAGTGAAATTCTGCTTTCTTTTCTAATCTAGATGCCTAAAATGAAGATTTCCTATTAGTAACCAATTGGCATCAATAAACATTCTATCTTTCAGGTTTCCAGGGCAGTTTGGGAGAATAAAAGTGAAATCTAAATGGTTGTTTAGGAGATTCAGAGTTCAATCTAAAAACTGAACAAATGTAAGTCCCAACATGTAAATTCTTTGTCCAATAAAATGGAAACTTACCCTTATAGTGGGGGTACCCCAGTACTCCAAGGGCAAATGCTCATTTATATCTAGGCTTGTTGTAAATAGCACTATTACCTACCTTATTCTCTTTATTACCAACTGCAGGTTCCCCCTCTGTACAACCAGCCCACCCCAGCTTTCATACTGTTGGTTGCCCAGGAAGGACCAATAGCCCTGCATTGTTGGTGGGGACTCAGAGGACCAGCTCTGTTTGATAGGCAGCTCCTGGAGGAGCAAGTAAGAAGGTGTAAGTAAAACTTTTTTTTTACAGAATGTAACCCTATTGCATGGACATTTTTTCGGACTGTACTGGAGCTTACCTCTAAATATCAGAAAATGAATGATTCATGCCAAACTACACAGATAATTATTATCAACATACATACAACTGAATTCATGCTATTGTCATCCCAACTGAAGACAAAAAAAACCAACGTAGCATATTGTCTAGAAAGTTAATGGGCATTCAGATTAATTTTATTTGAAAAAGGGAAAAAAATGAAATGACATTTCCTAGTTTTGGAGGAAATTATATCATCTACATGCAATATAAATGAGGTTAAAGTATATCCATACATTCATGTTCTGCCCTAAAATATGACAGACAGACATAAGTGTTGTTATCAATGCGCCAGTCGCTGTGGCTTTAATATAAAAGGGATCACATTAAACACAGATGACATTTATTTGTCCAATACAAAGTAAAACAATCAAATAAAGTTTCTGAATAGATTTAGAGCTGTACTGAAGTTCTCTTACTTTCAGGAACTGGCATTTTATCTGGAACTGACATACTTTTTCCATTTTACTTTTGTAAATTTATAAAAGACTTCTTTTCATGAATTAGCTAGTTGTACATTTAAGAATGCCATTTGCCTTTGGTGGTCTCAAGAAATTTGGAGTAATGTCTGATGATGCCACTACGGTGTTTCTCATTGTTCTCCTTGCTGGAAATGAGGGGAAGCAAAGCCCTGCCTCCACCAAGATGGCCATCCTCATAATGCAACACAATGCAGAACAAGGCAGGATTAGTTATTTTTCTCCTGCCTGTTCTTTGGAGGGCAATGCTCACTTTTTATTTACAGGATGGAACGTAAATAATGGATAAACATGTTATCAACAACTGTCATCAGTTGTATTTAGTGATCATTTAAACAGTCTTAAAGGAGCCTTAGCCTCTATCTTTTTGATGTTGCAATATTTATACTTTAAGCTAATTCGTAATATTTTCCCGTTTCTGGATCGAAATAACAGTTCAGACACGGATCGTATAGTAAGGTCAGAATGTCTTCATCTTCATCAGCACAAATTCCATCATCACCTGAAAAATATAAAATATATCAGATATAAAAATATAAAAATATATCAGATACAGTTCATAGTGCAGCATTGTTAAAGTGTCATTTTATTAATTTTTTAGTCCGTTCAATTTTTAAGTTAATGCTATAAAAATTACATGACTGGTAGTTTGATTGTAACTTTTATTCACTTTGCTGTTGATTACATATTTTCCATAATTTATATACAAATGTGTATTTGACACACTTTGGGGTGTGAGGGATGCCTAGTACTGCTATGGTTTCTTCTGCCATGCCCAGTAGTGTTATAGGGGTTGGCAGGAGGAACCATACAGTGCAGACATAAACCAGACATCTGACAATCCCAGAAGTATTAGATACGGAAGATTCATCGATTCATCAGGCAGTGATATGTCTTTAACACAAACAAGATTTGCTGCTCTGGCTGTAGGGTAGCAACTTTTACTAGAACTTTTTTGTTAAATTTTGTGCAAAGTGAGAGTGCAGAGTCACTAAATTTTACTTAACAAACAATCCAAAAAAAATGAACTTCCAATAGTTATGTTTAACGTGGACAAGATTTAAAATCTTTGCAAGATCTGGTTGCCCAAATACTATTAGCAGGATTCTCATTCACATTTGTCCCAATGACAGTAGCTGCAGGAACAGAAAACAAGTGGAAGCCCCTCCATTGGTAACCCAGTCAGCAACACAAACCAGAAAAAAGTCACTCTTTCGCAGTGTCCCCTTCATTAGAAATGGTTAACATTAGCTCTTATTCAAAACCTTTCTTGCAGTATAAATACTTAACTTATTAGCACCAAAAGTGTCCCATGCTGATCCTAACACTGGCAGCAGAGAGATCATTGCATCAAAATGAAATGATGTGACTGCTGAAGCTCTAAGATGCCATGAAAACTGCAATACCTGCTGTGATTTTCCACTTGCTTGAAGAAGGACTTAAAACATTCCCAATCAAAATGCAACCTTGGCCAGCCTAGATAGCTGGATTAGGCCATGGTCTGTGGCTAGACCCAGCAAGATTATACTGCGTGTAATTGCCATTTGGATAATTAAAAAGCTGATAAGAGCTCACAGCCATCCCACTAACAGCTGATGGCTTCTTATTTCTTTTTCTAAGAAGTTTATACAGACTACAATGCAAATAGGGTAAAGAGGATCTCCAAATAGACATTCATCTCATATGCTGCAACACCTTAAATGCAACTTTGAACATATTCCCCAATCCACTAATTATAAAAAATAACAACATTATGCAATTATGTTGTTACCCATTTAAGGTTTAGCTTAGAGAGGTGGGAAATCAGATCAGAAAATTACAAAACTGTGTTTTCAGCAATGACTTCTTTTGGAAGAGCAAGGGTTGGTCTTTGCATTCTCGCTTCTGTGGTGGTATACTCTGTGCCAAAGTTGGCTTTACACTTAATACAGAAAACTAGTTTTTATAGATTTTTTGATGGACATATAATTAGCACTGATGTAAAATGTACAAATTCTTTATTTACAAACATAAAAAAATAATAAACATAGTAATAATTCACTAATTACATTTACCAATTACAATATTTATACTAATCAAGTGAAGACACACATAACATGATTAGAAACACTGCCACAGCTCTGGATTACAGTTACCATTGTCACATTTCTGTATAATATCCAGAGCCTAGGGAGTAGATAGATGCAGCTTCACTAAAATGGCAAAAACATATTCAACAAAAACACAAACTCATGTTTTTTTATTCCAGCCTCTTCCCCCACACAAGAAGTGGGTACATTCCGTACATAACCTATGGCGGACACTGATTCAGCTGTCATGCAGCTATATAGTATCACTGGTCTCAGAGTAGAATTACAGTGCAAGTCCATAATTAGTATCTAATCCTTAGAAGAATATTCCAATCTGTATGAGCTGTCAATGGAGCTCTCACTCGATGAGCAGAGTCTCACAATGAGGAGCTGGCTTGAGCAGACCTTTGTAATAAGTTTAAGCATTTTTCTGGGATTGGGCACCCTTGTAAGAACAATTGAGTATATTTATATTTTTATAGGCATTACACCTATATGAGGAATCCTTAGTGTGAGGGCTAGGCTTACAGGGGAAGGGTTGGTGTCAAGGTTGGGGTTAGTGTCATCATTATTCCTGTTGTGTTATACCCAGTCCTGCTCAGCCCCATATAGAAAGTCAAGTGCTCCACAGATGTACACCATCTATTGGTTTACCTTTATACTATCAGTGAAAATTCAGTGTCCATCCGCTGGATTTGGTTAGTACCTCTTGCTGGAAAATTAACAGGAACACTGTAGAAAATTTCCTTAGGGTTTATATAAGAAACTGCTGAAATGCTGCAAGATGCCTGAGCTCTTCCCTGAGGAACAGACACTATTTCAGTCAGCCTTTTCCTAGATTGCAGCTCTGTTAAGCTATGTACACACCAGATGATTGTCTCCTGAAACAAATGGTTGTGCTTATCTTGGGTGAAAATTTGTACAGCAGCCCCTGATGTTGTTCATCAATCCCTAAATCCAGTATTGATGAACGACAGATGAGGAATGGCTGCAGGGCATTCCTGAAAGCGAGCACAGTGGGGTGCCGCTTGCTCATCTTTCCACCTACCATAGAACAGAATGTGTGTATATCGCTCATTCATTTGTAATTGGAAATGATCACTAAAGATCGGACATATATCTGACATCTGTACAGAGCTTTACATTGCTCCTAATTTTCTTTAAATAGTCTTGTGATTCCCATTGCCTGCTGCCCATTCTGTTTGTATGATTCCCGTTTACTACCTGTCCTGACCTAATGTTTTACCTAATCGTAAGATCTATTTAATGCGGTAAAATGAAATAAGGAACCATTGCTAACTGGTTTCCAGCTACATCCTCATTTATCCTGACAATGCTTTACTTATAAATCACTAGCACATTCTTAGTGGATGACATTCCACAATAAACATGCTTATATTATTATTATTATTGCTTTTTGTACACCTTCCTGCTATACCAGTAGTACTTCACTCTCAGGTTGATAGCTGTATGATGTATTTTGATAGGTTGTACTTTAAATTATCTGTCAATAAAGTTTAGCTATGTACATTACACGAGCCAAGCAAAATCCAATTTCAAAACAAATAACTAAAACACAAAAAAGGATTTTAGAGAACAACAGTTATTTTCAAGGCTACATTACATTGACAGTAGTGTTAAGTTATGAAAAGGCCATTGATACCACTTTACAAAAATATCACTTGTGTGTACTGGAGCAAGGTGACACTTCCTGGCTGGCACTGCCACTAGCTGTTGGCGGGATATCATTTTAAAGTTTCGGATTAAGGTCAGGATGTTGATTGTAGAAACCACTGGTCCTTTTATTGGCTATAACCCTTCAATACAAACTTTAATGACAGCCTCTGGGTATGTGTAATAGAGCAAACTTACGGCAAACAGAACATTTATTCATAAAAGTGTGTTGACAAGCTTGCTTTAAATCTCTTAAAAACTAAGCGCAACAGAAGCAACTGAAATTTATATTTTTACCCAATATTGTCTACCGGAGGCAGCAGATCTGACATACTGGAATTGGTAGCATTAAGTCATCAGAATGTTGGGTATTAAACTACTGTATAGTCATGTAAGAATGGGACTGAATAGACCTTACTATACTGTAGCTGTTCCTAAAATATACTTGAAGATTATAGTCCAAGCCTTTTACAGTGTACATGCAGATATTGGCCAGACAATGGATGCCATAAAATTAATTATTGTTTGCGATGATCAGAACCTGTTCTTTATTACATATTGAGACTTTAATTGATGAGAAATGGATTGCCTGGCATTGTAGACAAGGCATAACTAGCAACCCTGTGATCCCTGCAGTAAGAAGGCTTCTCAGGCATAGAGGCTTGTGTTTTCTCAATATGGGCTTATAAAAGATCAGCAATAGGAAAGAGGACAGAGATGTGCAGAAAGGATGCTCCCCACCACTCATACAACTACCTTTACTCCTCTCTGCTTGTCCCCATACTACACACCATCACCTACCTGCAGCATGCTATTTTGCTAGGTCAAATTCACCCCTCCTTGTCCCACTGGTCCCTATTATTCTGCCCACCTTTTGGGAGCATCTGTCATGCTAAACTCTATACACCCTACTGTTACTTTGCCCTAATTATGCCACTGCTAAGATGCTAAATTTTCATGACCAATGTGAATTCGAAGATCTTGGTCATGCCCCAAATTTTGCCACGGGAGGTTTAGGGAGTGGGTGGAGGCCACTGATTTATATTTATGTTCCTAACTGCAGAAATGTAGACTACAGATACAAGTGCATGTTATATATTTGTTCATTTATTGGAACTAGCCTATGGTAGGGATTAGAAGCCTACTGATTCTATTACGGATAGGCAGATTTTTCTCTGTCCAAAACAGCTGTCAATTTATGTGAATCCTAATAGATCAATCCAATTATATTAGAGCCAAATATTTAACTTTGTCAGACAAATTTGGATCTAACAATGTGTAAATTCAACTGTGTACAGCCAGTCCTGTTAACTATCTGACCGCCTGCTCTCTAGCCTCCCGCTCAGGAAGGAAATACGTACATCCTGGCAGTTCCTGATTGCAATATCATACCACTATCTGGAGACTGAATGGTAGTGCATAGTTATTAGGTTATTGTGATCCAAAAACAGCACAATATTGTTTCAGTAAGGTTTTGCCACTTGAGTGTATATTTTAGATAAAATGTCCTATTCTAGAGCCATTCTGTAGGGTTTGTCTAGGTAGGAGTACGTAGCCTGCTACACATGCACACATCTTGTGATAGATTAGCTCAAAAAGAAGACAGAGAGTTAAAGATTGGCTTAGTCAAAGCCCTTTTCTGAATCCCATTGAAATGTTGTACGAGGTTTGAAACTGGCAGGTCATGGAAACCGACAAACGTTGTAACTGAATGGAATGGTTCCACCAAAACAATGTTAGACAATGCTGGGAAGTGATGCACAGTTTCTACTTGAAATAATTACTGCTAAAGGGGGCATTACCAGCTTGTTCACTGAGTGTACTAATTTCTTCCACAGTACACCATTGCAGCTATTAATACCTTCTTATATAAATATATTATATAAATAAAATGATTAAAATTAAAAAAAAGTTCTATATGTTTTATTACTGTATATTACCTTTATCTGTAGCCAATATTAGTGTTGATGTTCGAATTCGGGTTGTCCCTATATTCGACCCGAATATGGCTGTTCAAATTTGGGTAGTCCCGACCCGAAAAACACGGGATTCAACAGCAAAAATTTGGGAGGAAAAAAAAACAACATTTTTTTTTTTCTTAAATTATTAATTCCGTATGTGTATTTTATTTTAAACTTGTTCTTTTTTATTTTTTACAGGTTATCCGACAATGACATTATGAATCATAATCATGTCATTGTGGGATTCCTGGACCGTGGGAACTTGGCGGTCACAGCTAATTGAAAGCAGGTGCCTTCAATTAGCTGTAACCGCAGGCAATACGAGGGCAATAGAGGTTGAATGGAGATACTATCTCCATTCATACCTCTACTGCTCTGTGATTGGCTGAGAAGTAGGAAACCCTGATGACAGCTCAAGCATCATCAGGGTTTCCCTTTCCTCAGCCAATCAGGGAGCAGAGCAATCAGCAGAGCTTTACTATGCTGACAGCTCTGCTCTCCTGATTACTCCCGCAGCGCTAGAGGAGCTGTGACATGTATTACACATACAGAATACATGTCACAGCTCCTCTAGGGCTGCAGAAACAATCAGGGGAGCAGAGCTGTCAGCATAGTAAAGCTCCGGAAATCCTGATGATGCTTGAGCTGTCATCAGGATTTCCTATTTCTCAGCCAATCACAGAGCACTAGGGATGAATGGGCACAAGTCTCCTCATTCATCTCTAGTGCTGAATGGCTGAGAAATATAAAACCTCAGCCAGAGCACTAGGGGTGAATGGAGAGGCTTGTCCTCATTTAACCCCTAGTGCCATGCAATCCCTCACTGTCAGGAGGATTTCCAGGGCTCTGTTCACTGCAACCCTGGAAATCCTCCTGTCATTGGGATAACCTGTAAAAAAAAAAAAAAAAGTTAAATTACACAAATACACACACATTAATAAAACAATTTTAAATTAAAGCCTTGTCCTATTTTTTACTTATATTTGAACCCTTTCAGGGAATGAGAAAGGGGATTTATGTACCCCTGTACTCAGTCCCCAGGGTGGGGCGGTGGAGATCTGGGAGTCTCCTTATTAAAGGGGGCTTCCAGATTCCAAAGTCCTGCTAAAAATGTTTATAAAAGCCCCCATTGTTTTCAATAGAAGCTTTCATAAAAGCTTAAAAACGCTTGAAAAAGCCTCCATTGAGTTCAATGGAAGCGTTTTCCCGCGTTTATCCAGCGTTTTAATTTTTTAAATGTTGCAAGCAACGTTTAAGATAACGCTCAAAAACGTGCCTGAAGGAAACGTCCTGGTGTAGATTAGCCCATGGGAATGCAGTCCGTGTAGACTAAAGCTGCATACACACGTCCAATAATTATCGTTAGAAACGTCCGATGAACAACTGATTGGCCAAAAAAAGTGACCAAGGACGCCGCCGAATGAGGATTGTCGTTGTAAATGAATGACCGCCACGGTCGATCTGTTTGGCCAAGGATCTTTCACTATCTATCGTGTGTACAGTATCGTATCGTTCAGTGATTGTGCATGTTTCTGCGGTACACTTTCTCCTTTACATGTCCCTCCCTGCATCGTTCAAACAATTGTATCTAGTGTGTGGACACTGTTAGTGGATTATATATGAATGATCATATTGTTACAGCATGTACAGAATTGTGCACAATATGATTGTTCAAGTATAATCGTGCATACTTGTTGATCGGTCGTAATCGTTCATTTTCCAACAATAATTATTGGAAGTGTGTACCTAGCTTTAGCCTAAAATTGATTTGACAGGTGCTCTTTAATCTTCATGTAAAGTACAGGGGTATGTAATAGTGTTATGTATCCTTTTACAATGTATCTTTTTACAATGTATCCTTTTACAATGTATCTTTTTAATCTGTTTGAAGGCTGTGGAAGCTCTACACAGTGCTGAAAAAAACCCAAATTTTTCCTCCCATTGACTTTATTGGTGTTCGGCTTTGACATTTGACCACCCAAATTGTTTTGCTATATTCGAGCGAATAGCCGAATCGAATAGTGAGCTATTTGACCAACACTAGCCAATATTTAAATGAAGTTCTGATGTTTATTTCAGATGTTGGAAATATATGTTGTCAGTAAAATGTCAAAAATGTTGAAAAAGTAAGTACCAGGTATTTCCATGATGCATACATGCTTTTCCCCATATTTATAAAGCAGTGGGCAGTTTGGCATTTACCAAAACATTGTCCAGTGGATAATGAATCACTGCCATTAAAAACACATGGACCTAGATGATTCTCCACCAGAGAATGTATGATGAATGTAAGATTCACTCATTTTCAAATAGACCCCTATGTAAGTGTCTATATTCCCCATTTTTGGAAACATTCCATCCTATAGTCAAGTTTACAGTTGCATACTAACCCTGCTAAAATTTAACCTGGGCATCCAGACTTCAGTGACCTTTAGGTATAAGTTTGGATTAAGGTTGCAGATTCCCTTTGGCTGTTGTAATGCAAAAAATATACACAAGACCTAAACTATCAGTTATGTTTAGTGACCTTGAATTTCTTTTGGAAAGTGCTGTTTATTCATGTTTTGTTTTACCTGTTTGTAGGTGTTTTTTCATCAATAAATCTTATGTGAGAGTTAGGTATGGTGCAATATTCAAAGTTGAATCAACATCCTTTCTTATCTTCTGTTTTAGCTACAGAGTCTGTTTTAGCATTGGAAAACAGCAAAACTGCATTGATATAAAAGGCATTTAAAGGTCAATAAATCATATTAACTCAGGGGAACACATCTTGTTTATACCGATTGGATGTATCAATACGCATTAAACATGAGGGAAAGTGAATGAATTCAGCTTTTATCATTTTACTTTATTCATTGTTTCCAGCAGAAATTAATGTAGACTTAGCAGATATGCAAATGCAGTCCTTGAAACACTGTATTAATAGAAAATATTAGCTCTGTAACTAAATGAATGGAAATTGGGTGATTTATATTTCAATGTTATTTGAAACTATTGTGGACTAAAGAAAAGTACATTTTTGTGGTATGCAGAGTGACTTGAGATTTAAAAATCTCCTCTAGTATTTTGCAAGCTGTTCTGCCTACAACCTTAAAGTGTACCTAAACTCAAAAATGTCACTTCACATAGAAGAGTAGACAATCCTATGTCACCCGATCTAGCACCTGAGTTGGGTGACTGGGAAGAAGATTACAAGATGGCGGCGCCTGGAGCGCCAGCTCTGGGATGACGCGGGACCAGATATAAGACCCCCCCGGGTGGATCGGACTGCCCTGCAGGATTGATGTTTTTTTTTTTTTTTTGCAGTTTTGAGTTTAGTTCCTCTTTACCTTTTTGCTTCTACATGAGGGTCCTGAATGAAGGGTTTTCCAATCATTCATTGAATGAGGCTTGGTTGACCCGTCTTTGATGCTGTGCTATCCCACACTGACCCTCTTACCTTCATTGCAGCAGCTCAGGCTGGATTGTTTCAGCTTGAGTAAAGGATCCAAATTCTGGCTTGTTGGAACGATGGGAGGACTAAACGCATTTAACCAGTCCCTGGGTGAAAAAAAAGAGACACATTACTTTTCATCACATTCACGTTTTACCTACTTTACCAAAACCATTTATTATACTTCAACCTCATTGTCTGTTCTACTAGAGGCAATCTATCGCTCATTGTATCTCTAGTGTAACCTCTGATGAGCAATGTCATAGAATTTATAAGATTTTCTGTAAAGTAATGAAACGTTCATGTTTTATTTACTGACAAATGATATGTGAAGGACAAATGGGACATGTGGATGCCACCTCAGCCTTGCTGGACATTGTGCATGATTGCTGACAGGAGTGGCCTGCAAGTGAATTCCAAGACAGACTGTTATGTAATTAGCAATAAGATACTGCAGACCAAATATCAAAATTATCTGGATATAAAATTACCAATAGACTGCTAAAGAAGGAACACGTGTGGGGTTTTTCTTACTATTAGGTGGAGAAAATTACAGTTCAACTTCAACATTTTTGACATACTGGTGAGTAATGTTAAATTGTACATCATCATGATGTTAGAAATTTGTAGTGAAAGAATCTGAAAAGCAAAACAGTCAGAGGACACCTCTCTACTAGCAGAACTGTGACCATCTGGCTGGCAACCAAAACATTGAATTCTGCGTTGAGCACAATGTTGGGTTTTGTCACTAGAAAGCCCAACACACTAAAACATGGTGTGATAGATAAACTCTGCACTAAAACATTTTTGTAAAACAAATAGTTTAAGCAAATAATTTTTTTCCTTCCTAATAATTTTTAATTGAGAAAAAGGGAACAAAGTACACAGAGTATCAAAAATATAAAAGACAATGAAAAAGAAGTAAAGAGGTGAAAGGGAGATGAAAAAATATAATTGAAGGACACTAAAATGTACACAACTATTAATAAACAGTAGATAATAGAAATAAAACTAGAACCAAAGACAATGATAAAAGGGGGAAAAACTTTGCTTTTAACTTGCAGACATTAAAAAGACTTACTGTAACCAAAAAACTAGAATTTCCCCTTAGGTTTTTACTAAAGTTAATATGGTCAAATGATTGTGGCTGAGTTTAGTGTAGATTAGTGTCTTTTTCTATGTTTCTATGTAAGGTTCTCCTATATCCATGTGTTTCATTGCGAATGCTGGCTTTCATGCCATAGCTCTATTTTACCTTGAGTGCAAAGTGATTTTTTTTTTGCTACAGTACATACCACCATTTTCAGCTTGTCACAGCCTAAAGTGTGACTCAAGACTGGATAACAAAGCTGTCTTAAACTGTGAACGCCTAACATGACACTTGTTAAAACACTTTAGCAATGTGGTAATGAACAACACCAGGAATGCTACAGATCATCACTGGCTGCTGCAGGGATGGTGACAGGCTGACAAACATAAGACAAACCACAAAACAATTGGTTTCTCTTCAAACATTTTCTGAACTTTATTTTAAAATCCAGGTTTGCTTTGAATATTGATCCACATACACAGAACACTGGAAGAAATGTGTAAATGTTACATTTTTAGAGGTTCAGTTAGGTACACTACAGGCAGGAGCATGGTGCTGGCTGCACACCTATAGTAAAAATTTAATACATGGATATCTATACGTAGTCTTCAAAAGAAAAGCTACAGCTGATATTTACAAAGCAATTCAGATATGCTTTGGACATTAAAAATAAAGCAATAATAAATGAACCAAGAGGGGATAGGGCTTAGAAAATGGAAGTATGGCCTTCCTCTGCATCTTACAAAGTCCCTAGAGTACCTGTACTGCAGGTGCATGCTGTGTATTGGATGTAGGACAGTGTCAGAGCTCCAGATTAGGCAACAAGTCGATATTTATATACCTGCATGCCCATGTTTTGCCCTTTTTAAAACAAATCCATCTTCTGGTACCTTGCATGACTAAAATGTTTAATATACATGTACGTATTACACACCATTTTCCTTCACCTACCATTTTCTAGGGGTTCCTCTACTTGCTTTGGAAGATTACATTTGAAGCTATGGTGACAATCCAATCTCAACCATCCTTTGAATGTAACAATGTTTGTTCTTGATTGATTGTGACCCCTTAATTTTATTAAAAAGCTACATCACCTTATGTGTTACCAATAAATAATGCACTACTCCCTAAAGTGCTGCCTACGCACTATTTAATAATTATTTAAAAACAAACAATATATGTACAGTTTTCCAAATAATGGATTCCTAGTATAAAGTGCAATGCTCTCCAATTTGACAATATGAAAAGATCTCAGTAATTACTAAAGTTTACCAAATTGATATATAGTCACAAGAGGTATTTACAAATATACCAATAATTGCCATAATAAAAAGAAAGATTGTTTGTGTGACCCAAAATGGGCTTTTTGCTCTGGGGACCCCAAACAGCAGACTGAAGTAAGTAAAACTTTGCTTTAACAGGTATTTAAAAAACTCACAGGGAGGGAATGAGAGGGAGGTAGGAGGATGGTTAAGGTTTGCCAGAAACCCCTAAATAAGTGGCACTTAAATTTATGAGAATGTTCTCTGCAAAGGCAGCTGCAGGCTGTGGCATGTGTAAACATGGAACCATCCCCACCCCACACGTTTCATGGTTGGGTCTGCATCAGGGTCAGGTTTGTTATAAGTGTGCATTAGGAAATGCATGTGCTGTCTGTGCCAGTCTTGGCTACAATAACCTGGCTTCTCATTTGAGCTTCTGGTTGGCTCAGTTTATCAACCTCAATCTGTTTCTGTATTTATGTTGCTGCCTTTCTTCAAGGTCAGTTAGGAATCTGAATCTGAGTAAAAGATACAAACCCAACCATCAAATGCTCCTGTGCTCAGGTTCCCCTTAGATTCTGTATCCAGAGCTTATCCTATATGCACCTAGTGACTCACAAAGACCTTGTGAACCATTCTGCATTTGCTGTACATTTATTTTTTACACTAGCTGATTAGCCGGCGTTGTCCGGGTATTTATTTATTGCAATCCTATATTATACTATTATATCATAAGGTCTCATGGTTGAAATGTGTTGACGCGTTTCCTAGTGATGGCAGAACATAGCAAGTTTGGTTGAAATTTCTCTATGCGTTTGCTAGTGATGACATACACACATACATACATACATACATACAATTTTATCTATATAGATTTTATTTGGATTTTTAAATCCAGAAGTTCCCCGTAACCCTCCTAAATGAACAGTAAGACAATCTTATAAAGTCTAATGACATACTGACGAACATTTCATGACAACGCAGAAAAACTGATACTGATAAGATGTGCTTAAGAAATCAGTGAGCAAACAATTTCTCCTCTAAAATGTCAATATGTTTAGTGTTGTTTTTCAGTTATAATATTATAGTTACTTCAATGTGCTTTTACTTTCACAGATAGGGGTATATTTTTGTAAGTGACCTACAATGTCTTAAAATAGCTTCTTGTTTATCTCCTCAGCCCAGAAAGAAAAGTAATGAAGCATATTTTGATTAATTAAAGACACTTAGTTATGCGTCATCAAGGCTTTGAACTGTAATCAATACAATCAACATGCAAAGGCCAAGTACCACATTGTGTGCCAGATTGGGAGAATACTAAACAGTTCATGTCCTGACATTGGAGTGGAGAATAAGTAGCAAAACAAACAAAATGTCAGACTTCTCTTACAGGCAGTATTTCACCAATGGTGGTGACGTGCCTTGGGGGTTGTCTTTAGATTTAATGAACTCAGTATCCTTGATCAGTCAAATCAATTTACCAGTACTACAGATTTGCTGTCAGTTCCTCAAAGTGCAGTTTTTATACTTGAACAGGCTAAATTATAAACTATTTTTATCTGGTATTTCTCCTAGCTTTACTTTTCTGTATAAGTATGTCTCTTTCACCTTACAGTCATGGATGCAAGGTTACCCTGAAGCAGATGTGTCACTAGAGTTGGTGTTACCTGATTCGAGGAACTCTTAGAAGTCTACTTACAAAGCAGTAAATTTACATTCAGTAAAACATTCCCTGGAGAAAAATCAATAGCTTCCATTGAATACATGGACCTTTAGGATTTTACATCAGTAGTAAGTGACTCCACAGAGTGTCACCTGCACTCCAATGGTGGCCATGGTGCCAACAGGTTCGGTCTGCACAACACTAGTGATGTCACTGACTCAATTTCTAATTTACTGGTATGTCCTGTTGAATGCTTAGTTTAACACCTGATTGCCACTTTTATACAAAAGCCCCCCTGCTATTGTATTATCCCCTCTCCTATTGTATGCTGCATTCCCACCTCTTTGTAAGATTGTAAACTCTTCGCTCTTCGGGGCAGGGTCCTCTCCTCCTCCTGTGTCACTGTCTGTGTCTGTCTGTCATTTGCAAACCCCAAGTAATGTACATTGCTGTGTAATATGTTGGCGCTATATAAATCCTGTTTAATATTATTATTATTAATAATAATAATAATAATAATAGGCCACCATGGATATCAGTGTTGTTTTTTTAATTATGGTCATTAAGTATGTCTATTGCTACTAAGGTCTGCTTTTTAAAAGTGACAATTGCAACTGGAAAAAGTGCTGATCAGTTACTTCATTTAAATGAAACTTCTGATGGCCAATTTGGGTTGATTACAGTATGGTGATCAATCACTGGCCGTTATAAAAGTGGTGATCAGGAAAAAAACTAAATATACAAAGAACTGGAGATGTGTGATCTGATCACTGCTTCTTTATAAATTGGCCCCATATGTAGATCACAAAAATATCCCCATTGTTTTACATGTGTTTTGACAGGTGAGTCATGGCTGTTACTATACTTTCCAACCTTGAATTCGGCAGTTTGGTTACAGATGCTTTCTAACAAGTTTTTAGGTTCAGAAATGCTAAGCCCGTACAATGAGTGGAGAAAATTATCCCATCATGTTTCTATATTGTTATTTTAGTTTGAAAATATCATGAAATCAGCACAAACCGACAGTTATCATTTCCTGCACATTTTTCACAGAGAGCTGCCGCTTGACTAAGAGTAATCTGTTAATCTGTTTCGTGCCACGCAATCTGTCAAAATGACAGATACATTCTCTCCCTAATACATAATATCTTCATTCACTGTATGTCTTGGTGGGACTTTCCTTGGCTTGCAGTAACATTTGGGAAATCATTTTCATTTGTTTTGGTGTTTGGAAGCTCTCAGATATTACGCCATGCACTGTTTATTACCCAGTGTGCTCCGTATAGGAAACTGATGAGACCATTTACAGACTTCGGGGTTGGAAAATGAAAGTGTAACTCCTTCACTAATGTGATGCAGTGTGTGTCAAACAAGGCCTAGAGGTAGAATTTGTTGAATGCAAGAAAATATCATCTTCTAAGACAACATTTAAACTTTTAGCATATCCTTGCTCTTTAGCTTCTGCTCCTGGCCTCCAATCAATTCAAAAACAGCAAATACTATTTGTATGGTAGCTGACCACCAAATATCTCCAACATTTTCTATATCTATAAAAAATGGCTTTCAATGTCAATTATGGCAAGAATGCAATTTATATACTAACAACATTGACAAATCATTCAATAATAGTTTAATTGCCACCATTAAAAACGATTCATAAAGATATTTCTAGGAGAAAAGAATACCAACAAAAAAATGAGTACAAATTGCACTATACAGAGTTTTTTTTAAGGGCACCATTATAACTAACAATGATCAAAAATTTCACAATATAAAAGACATACATACACATACTTATATAAAAATAATTACCCATAGACCCAAACAAGTAACACAATACATATTAAAATTGACTGTTTCCATATGTCAAGGTATACAGTATAAGGTATTTCACAAAAATTGCAGTCATTTCATACAAATATAATATAGAAATCACTCAAAATAAATAAAGATTGGAAACAACCTTCAAAACTGACTTGCTGCGTCATTCATCAATGCAATAAATGCTTTAACGAGATGTGCAGCAGTTATCACAGTATTAAAAACTCCGATCCAAAGTTTCACCCCAAAAAACACATAAAAATATCTTTTTCAGCCTCTTCCCTATGGTAAAAGTAACACAGCACCAGCTCCATGTTGGTTCCCAAATAGGTAACCCTACCAAACGGAGAGGTTAGAAGTGTTGGAGACCATGTGATCCCCAATAATAAGCATTGGAAACTGCAGAGGAAGGTAGAAAGGATAGAACTCGACCACTCCTTCTTAACAATTTTTTCTTATTTCTTTAATGAATTATTCTAAATTTCTAATTAATTTATATATCTATTATGTTTCTTTTGTTGTTTTACTGCCAATCTATTATAAAAAATATAAAGATATCCAATGTGGTACAAGAACTTTTTCAAAGGGGCTGTAAGGAGCACAAATGTGGGAACAGGGATTTGTAAAGGGGTCCACCCCCTATGGCTCACTCTTGAAATATCCAACTCCTATAGCAGATTCACTGCCTTTAACCATTTCTATCTCTTTTAGCACATAGAACCAGCTTTTCTGAATTGTATGTGAGGATGTTGAGGGACCACCCACATACCTGGACCATTGAGAAGTGGAGAAGAAGGTAAGTATGGTGCTTCCAGCTAGATTACATGAGGATTTAGGTATTCAAGGGGGCGTTCCCACTACATGGGGTTTACCCTAACTCAGAATTTAGCTTTAATTCCCCAAAGCCTGTTCATTGCTTCTAATAAAGAGCCCCTCTTGTTTGCAAAGCAATGACAATATAGTACTGGCATGTTTGCAAGCAATGGGATCACTATGATATAATATGCTAATTAGCTCCCAAATGCTCTATCTGACAGAGCTGCTGTTAGACACAGAGCTGTCACAGAACTAGTGGCCAAGACAAATGACTGTTCCAAGCTCTGCTTGAGGAAGTTTAATAGTATAGAATATTAACTCAGAGCATGCTGGTGTGAAAGGATTAAATATGCCTGAAAAATGCAGATGATGCAAAAAATGTTGCCCCTAATAGAAAATTCTTTTTCAGCTACCTAGACATTCTTAGAATAAAATTCTACTTTAAAATAAACATATCAATAAAATGATGAGACAAAAGAGGCTTCAGAACTATATTGATATCCTTAATGTTTTCTGGAGCACCACCATTGCACTAAATCCAAATATCTTATACTGTATATACATTTTGACATTTCCTGGTTACTGTCCAGAACAACCTCTCAACCTTGATATATTTTTTAGGTTTTGCAGAACCCCCTGCTAATAAGAACTAATCAGAGGTCAGTGGGTGTCAAAGTGGAGTGGCAATGGAACTGCAGCTATGCAGACACCATTGGAGGAGAAGTCACATCAATTGAACACATCTATGGAACCCCTAACAATACCTTAAGGGTTCCATAGGTACCTTGTCCAGAACTGGTCACCCCTTCCCACAGCTTCCCAATGGGCAGTAAATGTAGGAGCCACGAAGGTACATTCCAGCTCTCAACCCACATGTCACAGAGTCTCTTCCAGAGTTCCCTAGCTCACCAACCTGTGGATGTCATTAAGGCAGAATCTCTTCTTTTTGAAAGCCACAATAACCCTGTTATATTGAATTCCAGGGATGGAGTCTCTGGATAAAAGAAGACGGTATGGCATTCTAAGTTCCAGCACCCTGAATGCTAATTTTGGGAGGACTACTCCTTTAAAACATTTTGGTAAACCAAAACACTTTCTAAAGCCTCGAGAAAAGAAAACAAATACAGAAATGTTGTTCTTCCCATCGTAGTCTTTTTGTCTCATCTTAAGTTAATTACATGAAATGTCACTGAATGCTTCATACGTGGGTGATGCTTTGTTGTAATGTTTTTGTGTGTTGTGTTGCCTAGTTCTTCTATTTGAATGGTGCGCACACGTTTTTTTAAGGAGCAGCAAATAATTGGCAAGTCAGATGAGAAGCAGCAATTATACCTAGCTGGAAAAGAATAGACACACACTGACCTGACCGAGCTACCTGCCACACAATTCTGGAGATGGTTTGTGCTGCAGGCAAACAATGTGAAGTAGGAGTGTGTAATCATAGCACTTATGTTCTTTTATTTACTGTGGAACCCCCAGGTCTGAGTGGGTGCCAGAAACTGTGTATAAAAGAAAGTAAACATGTTTACTGGCTGCTTTCTTTCTTGAAGAACGAGGGTGGGAGTTGAGCACCAACCCAACCTCTTAATGGATTCCAAAATACAAACAGAAAAGGGACGATCTGGTCTCAGGGGTTTCTCATAAGCAATATACATGTTAAAGTCTGAGTAAAATAACTTTACAGATTGAAAGCTGTGATGTCAGAAGCTGCCTACTGCAAGGCATTTTTTTATTGTTAATGAAGAAAACATATTTCCCTATTGAGAAGAATTTAATCTCCAACCAGGGCTTTCACTGATTCCCAGGAATACATTTTCTTCTGCTACTAGCATGTTAGGCTTTCGGATGCCTTTGCTTTTTTTCAGCCATCTTTATTACCAGCTTAACCTCTGCAAGTATAGAAGATAGTTGTTAGCCTAGGAGTGTGACACCTACAGAAATGTTATTGGCTACGGCCAAGGGGTGGTTGTGGCTTTAATAAAATGTTTATGGTAAAAAAGAAATATAGTTATAACCAAAATACCGAAAAAATACTGTAGCAGCACCATTCACACAGAATAGGAACTAAAATTACACCCAGCATATGGCACAAGATATACTGTATGATACTGTGCAGTGTATTTACATTACAGAAAATATATATATATTAGAATTACACCCAGCATACAAAACCAGAGAGTGGTAATGACTGTGGAGTGTCCATACACAAATACTACAAATTTCACCCAGCATACAGAGCAAGAGAACTGTGTACTGTGCGTGAGTACTGTGCATCATATATACAATTAAAACCATTACTAAAAATGATAGCCAGCATACGGCCTCAGAGAGAGGTAATGGTTCCTTTCTATTGCTTCTTCTCTTATTCTTTTAGTTTTATATTTATTTATTCTGTTTATTACTTTTATTTTCTCCATGTACATTAACTTATCAAGGGTAGATAAAATTTATTCAGTGCTCTTAGAGACCTGGCACACTCCATAGCAGCTTTTCATGACCTATTTAACATGGGGAAGGACCCCATTAGCATTGTGGTCAATGAGAAGAAGAATGCCTCTTATTAATACTAATATTATTAATAAGCAGGATTTATATAGCGCCAACATATTACACAGCACTGTTCATTAAATAGGGGTTGCAAATGACAGACAAATACAGACAGTGACACAGGAGGAGAGGACCCTGCCTTCTTACATTGGTGGTCAATGTGGTTCCTCTGAAGGAACCCCAGGTTGAGAAACACTGCTCTATAACAATAGTTGTCTTCTCTTTTTTAAATATGATAATAATAATAATAATAATAATGATAAATCAGTTTATTAGCATGACTATATGCAATATATGTTCAATGCATTTTCACATTCCTGTCTGCACTAGCACTAATAGCTTTACTTTAGTAATGGTGAACAGTGCGGTGGTTCTAATGTTTTTTTTTTTTACACACCACACTCCCTCCACCAAACCTGTCTAAGTGAATTATACCTTTTTAATGACAGAACATTTTACAAAACAAAAATAACTGGAAAAGTCGGGTTAATAATTCAATAATGAGTTATGCCAGAACACATTAGTATGACATCACAGAATCTGGGTGTTTCCAAATATAATATAAACCTGGTTGCACCTTGGATAGGGCCATATTATAGAAGCAGGAATAGGTGTTGTTCCCTTGAATTCAGGTTTCTAATAAATGAAAAGTAGAGAAACCGTAATACCTCTAAAGTGGCAACCATAAGCTCCATTCGCTTGAATAGAGCAACTGATTTCCACTCCCTAAAATAGTGAACAGCATCACATCTGGGAAATTCAGATAGGTTGCTGATTTTTAAATTAGGTCCCATAGTGTTCATTTTGATTATTTTTATCTTTCTAGTCTATCGAATTTATAATATATAGAAAGATGATGACGCAAAGACATTTCAAACATGATGTTGACTGGGTGGTAGATTTTACATGCAATATGTAAAAATTTTTATTAGTTGGCTAGCTCAGCACTATGGTAATTTCTTGTAAGTTTCCACTTTTCCTGATAAATTTAATAAAGGAGGCAAGGAAGACTTTCCTGCCTAATTTAACAACACATATTAAACCCATTAGCTCCGTTTGATTTATGTGTGAACTAGTCGATTGACTAAGCCAATAAATTGTGCAAAGAAATGATAGAACATTGAGTTTTTCATCGTCTCGCTGTTCACCTGTAATCACAGCTCTGCAGAATATTAGGGCGTACACTCATTAGGCTATCTGAACATTTGCAACAGGTTGGGAAATACAAAGCAGACTTAAAAAAACAGTATAGTATTAGCTTTATCTATCAAATACCAACCAGCCAATGTTTTCAATGTGAAAAAAAAGGATCTGTGATATTAGATGTAAAAAAGACATATGGTACTTATATAGAGTAATATTGTGAAAATAGAATTCCTAAAATAATAAATAATTAAAAAATATTGCACATTTATAAAGCACAACAACATGATCAAAAAATACTTGGTGGAAATAATTAAAAAAAACAGTCTTTTGACTTATGGAGTCCTCTCTCCTATGATAAGGTGAAGGAAACCAATGAGATACCACAAGCTCCATACCTTGACATTCTTTTATAAATAACCCACAAAATGCAGGCTGTAGAATGAAACACTTTGCAGAATGTAAATAGCAATATCCACTTTCCATTAAAAATCTATCTTTTTTTGTATGGTAGTTTGATTTTTTTAACAAGGCTCTCTAGTGAGGGTAAAAGTGACATTTACAAGGTTAACAAGCAGAGTATATTGAACACCAAAGGTACAGCTTTTAGTAAGTATGCACTTGACTAGTAAACATATCAGTGGAAAAAATGGCTTTATGTAGGGGAACCTTGGTAATGCAGGGAGCTGTTGGAACTGTGGATCTGGTAAGGCATTAAAAAGTGTTTGCATAGAGTACAAAAGGTAAAATAAATAAGGGACATTCGATATGTGTTAGGATGTGATAAAAAGTAGGAGATAAAATAAGAACCTGCTTCTGTTGTTAAGATCAAAGAGAGCAAAGAATAGAAAGAGAAGAAAAATTACATTAGAGGGTTGGGAGGTAGGGAGGTTTAAAGCGGACCTAAACTAAGATTTTTACTTTAGATAAAAGAATAGACAACTCTTCAAAAAGAAAAAAAAGGTGAAGCCCCTTCCATTTTGCCCTGATCGCTGCAGGAATCAAGACTAAATGGGGGTGCAGAGCCTCTTGAGATCTCACACCTGGGCAGTGCAAGATCAGGTGACGTAGCCAGAAGAAGGAAGAAGATAGTGGCGCCTGGCGCTTCCTTTGCAGATTGATGGATAAGCTGAATTAAAGGTAAGTGTGATTTTTTTTCAGTTAAATTTTTCTTTAATTCCAAGGGAGATTTGAAGAAAAAAAAAATGAAGACGGTAAAAAGAGGAAAAAGCGAGTTTCCATTGTGGCTAATTACATGTTCAGCATCTGAACCTTGACAGTTGCTCCATGACTTACTTACTTTCTTAAAGAACCATTGGCAGTCTGACTATAGCTTTGGGCAGAGTCATTCGAGATGATCTTCCCTGCCTCTGGTGGATAATGTACAATCCTATACATTTTATGCATTTATTAAAAATAAATATATATAATAAAAATAATGCATAAATGAATGTCCATTTTAAATGTATTAACCCGTATCTAACAGTCAAGCAAATCCAACTGCACAACACTACTTTCAGGTCCCTGGAGGCCCAATGAAACAGTAACAGCTAGACCAGTGGTGGCCATGAAAAAAAACAACTGACAAGATCCTCCTAACTAATTTAAAATCTAGTGAGGATAGTGGAATATAGATTGGAAATTACAGAAATGAAGAGCAAGAGCAATTTGTGATATTGTCCAGACAAGCAAGATGGCAACTGTATTTCTGTAGTTAGTAATAAAGAAAAATTATAGCGAGTATCATACTGTTCACCAATAGCAAATGATGAAAGCATAGTTAAAGGTGTAAAGGAGTCATAGACAGGCTCTTGAAGAGTTATTCTGGCTTGATAATGGGGTCCTGCGTTGTCACTGAAACAACTGATGTGTGATGACTATAATGCTGACATGATAAATTCTATGCAAATCACATGGTACGCTTGTGAAGAATTTTATCTACATGTTCAATGTAATCATTCAGTGCATCACTACAGCTCCTTATATTATACAAGTGGTCGAAAACTTTACACTGTGCATGCAACATATTATAATTCTACAGAGAGTGCATCCTAGCCAGCAATGGGCCAGTTTATTGGCCCCTTAGATAACAGATTCATGGGAGAAGATTTTGAGAAAATGCCTTGTGAGAGAAGCCTATAAAGCATTGTGGGGATGGTGGGTGGTAAAAGCTCTTTAGGGGAAAAGTTAGTATTTGCTAACTGTGTGGATTTCCTGCCTACCTAGTTGTAATTAGTGTTGGTCGAATTTCTCACTTTTCGATTCGACATCTATTCGATCGAATAGGGGGATATTGTTCGGGTGATCGAACTTCGAAAACCATTAAAGTCAAAGAGGGGAAAATTCGGGTTATTTTTTGGGACTGTGTAGAACTGCAAGAGCAATCGGGAACAGAGCTGACAGCTCTGCTCCCCTGATTGCTCTTGCAGCCCTAGCGAAACTATAGTATGTGTTCTTGGATAGGGATTTTTTATCCAAGAACACAGGAGTCCCACAGGTTTCCCAGGCACTAGAGGCTAAATGAGGACAAGTCTCCCCATTTATTTACCTCTAGCGCTTTGTGATTAGCTGAGGAACGGAAAATCCTGATGACACTTGAGCTGTCATCAGGGTTTACCTTTCCTCAGCCAATCACAGAGCACTAGAGGTGATGAATGGGGAGAGTTGTCCTCATTTAACTTCTAGTGCCTGGGGATCCCACACTGACAGGAGGATTCTCACAGCTGTAAAAAAATAAAAGTTAGTTACACAAATCACACACATTTAATAAATTACTTTAACACTAAAGCCTCTTTTTTATTAACACATTTTTTTACACACAAATTTGCAAAGTTGAATCCTGTGTTTTTCGGGTCAGGTCTATCCGAATTCGAACAGCCATATTCGGGTCGAATATAAGGACAACCCCAATTCAAACACCAACACTAGTGGTAATAATCCATGTACCGTATTTTTTGCCATATAAGACGCACTTTTTCTTCCCCCAAAACTTAGGGGGAAAAGTTAGTGCGTCCTATAGGTATGAATGGCACATGAGTGATCAGAAGGGGAATAATCTTTCAGAAACTTTTTTTCTAGATTTTCCTCCTTTAAAATTGGGTGCGTCTCATATTCCGGAGCGTCTTATACGGCGAAAAATACGGTAAACAATATTTTATGTGGGATGACCTAATGACAAATTTATTTTACAGGGAATCTGTGGGCAGGCTTTGGGCAGTCATCAAATTACATTCACATATTAACCTTTACAGTACAAGGGTCCCCCTCGTCTACAATCACTTAGGTTGATGTGCAATAGGCCTATGTGAAACCTCCCAGCTACAGGGACCTAATTCAACTGGGTTGCTAATAAACAGTAAACAGACCTTTTGAAGGAGAATTCAACATGGTGGCAACCATGGTGCTTTAACAGTGTTATACAAGGTTCATGGTGGAGGATATGTAGGGTTGTGCATTGCTATTCTGATTAGACTTAAGTTACAGAGATAAAACGCACCAAGAGACTAATTGTCCTTGACAAACCTTTTATTCTGGTAATCACGCATCATTGGTTCTGCACACAATTCCATGCATTCTACCTTGTTATGTCACACACTGCTCTTATACAAGATGAAGCCCATATGTAGGAGTTGATATCCCTTGAGTCATTTGTAATGGTTTGACGTTTCAGTGTCCATTTAGGAATTATTCTTAAGCTATTTTAGGCACATTTAGGGTAAATGTCTAATTCCATTATTGTTTTTTTTTTTTGTATGACTTGCCCAAAACTCACAAAATCACTTTGTGTCTTTGCAAGAGCTGTATTAAGAATATTGATAAAACCAAGTTATTCAAGTTTAGGCCACAGCTATTTTATGCCAATTGCTTTTGTCCAAGGGCCAAATTTTTTAACAAGAGAAAGTGAATTCTGTCTTCATCTTAGCACTTTGCCGACCAGCATGGTGTATTTTAATTAATTTAAAAAGAAATTACGTTTCTACACGAGACATTGTTTGCCATAAAAAAAACCTGGAGATTAGTAGGGTTAAAGTGCAAAATAACCTGATGCCTGCGAGGCACAAATATAGATAATTGAGATCATTAAGCGGCTGAGAACAGGGCCTGAAATAGAAGTTTTTCGGTCTATTGCTCTTGTTTTACCAGGATCTTAGGAGAAAAGGGAATAAACACAACTGTTAGGAAATGATGATTAAATAAAATATTCAATAACTGGCAACATGCAACGATCATTACCACTTTGGAAGATAAAGGTTATGTAGGGTCATAGACAGTTATCATGATCTGGTTCCTTAACTCCCTGTCCAAGGCTAAAACCCTGCAAAAATGAGCTCACCTCCTCTGCTGGAAATTATCTTGTCAAGGAGAAAAAAAATACTCTGAATTAGCTTCAAAAACACAGTTTTAACTATTGTCTCCATGGTAGTCACATGTGCAGGAGTTTAATTTATTTCTGTGTGTATTACAGCATCTTATCCTTAAAGTACCCTGTCAACAAAAGGTCACCTGTATATAAAATATACCTGCTGCCATTTCATAGCTCTGTTTGCTGCCTCCTCCACTTTACACTCTGGTTTCTGTATTCCTTGATGTATGAGCCATTGGTAGAAACTACATTACTGAGAATACCTGCAGCAACCAGGAGAATGAGGAATGAGCTGCTGGACAGAGATGTAAATGCAGGCTTCTTTTAGCAGGTGTGTTTTACATACAGGTGAATCTGTGTGGTCAGGTTCACTATACATTTTCATAGCTCAGTTGGGTGAGCTCCAGGTCTTTTAATACATCATATAAGCTGAGCTGTGGAGGGGGAAGACACAACCTTTGTCAAGCACTGTACGGTGTATAAATTGGTCACTGTTGCAAGGGATATGGGTAAAAGTAAAAGCAGTATTAGATTTAAACCTATTTATACGCTGGGGAGTCCTGCAAGACAAGATAAATCTTATTTAAATTAGGACCACAAAGTTAGTATAGGTGTGTGATTGACAATACTGATCTGGACCGTGCCTTAAGGATGGATTCACATTCACAAGTGTTGTGATAGCGTGCACAAAAAGATAGGTGTTCCTTGGAAGTAAGCCAACAATTTTACAAACTAGAACAAGATGGAGGATCAGTTTTTCAAAGGGATGCCATCTTCACTGAGAGCTGTCTATAAGCGGATTTCGGTCATATAGGTGAGATTTCTTCTCACTTCTATGTTGTGTCTACAGAAAGTGGAGGGAAAACCCTCAAACGAAACACAAATGGCAAGGAGATGGACAGAGTAAAACCAGTGCCTATTCTGCCAGAATGTATTTACATATACTTTATTTCTAGTTTTATACATGAAAGTAAAAACTATGAGGATGTTTCACAGAAATGTAATGTTATCTGGAATAAGTGAAATATTTGTTTCCATTATGTGAATGTTTATGTAGATTTAAAAAGAGAATACTTTGAATGTTATTCACATTGTACTTCGTGTTGTTGAGCCATCTGGAATGATAAACAAAGAGCAAGAACTCTGGGGGTGTTGACCTTGTTATACAGTATATCCCTCTTGTGATAATACATGGAGGAAGCACAATCAAGTCTACAATGCCTGAAAATGTGCCGCACAATGGCAGCAGAAAATGACTTCCATGCACAGGATCCAATGAACAAACACTATGCCAATCATCCTAAAAGCAACAGGAGTAGGAGGAGAGAACACAATCCACATAGTCAAAGCCATTCTTTATTCCTAATGTGACTGAAAATAGTGACTTCATTTTTAGTATATTCCCTATTGGTACTGGAAAAATGCCACAACAACACTTGGGGCCCCTTTAAGCTTAGTTGTATTCAATTTGCCAAGGACCCGTGACACCATTGTCTTATATCTTCATCTCCTTACCATTTATATTATTTTTTTATGTTGAGGCGAAATTGGAGTTGATTTACTAAAGGAACATGTGTTGTTTACTTAGCAAAATGAATTGTCCTATTGCACGGGACAATTCACGTAGATTAATAAATAAGATGAAGCATTGCTGACTTCAACCATCCAATCACGTGCAAGGAAAAATCTTGTTTGTTTTGGTTTTTATTTTATTTTATTTAGATTTCTCTGCATACAAGAATTGCAAAGTGAATTTTTATCACATAAAATAAGTTGAGTAAATTATCTCTTGCAAAGTGACACAAAAAAAAAAGACACAAAGTAATGCTGCTCTGTATTGATACATCATTAAATATATTTTTTTTTTGAATGGAAAGTTTCAATTCCTAGATTTCACTTGGTATGGGTGTCTTGTAGTCTCGTGTATGGCACAGCTGAAACTGAGGGAGAGCAAAAGAGCACCAATCTTTAAGAATATAAATGCCACTTGAAGCGGGTTAGAGGAAGGTTACCAGCAGGTCAAATGCACCTGTGAAATGAAATTTGAAATTAGAAATGCTGATCTGCATTTTTGCTATTTTTGCTGAAGAGGAATGTCACACAGTCAAAAAAACTGATCTTCCTCTTCATCAGAAATTGATGAGCTTTTGGTTATAAGCCTGGTTTGTAGGGAATAAGGCCCGTATTATTTACTTAACAAACAAGTATAAATCACTGGTTTAAAGCTACCCTATAAGAGTGTAAAATTTACAACAACAATACGCTGTGAAAGAAGTGTTTTATCTCCCTCTGCAGTGATTGGTGCATTGAAACTCTCTTGATTCTCCACTCTCTCTTGATTAGCCACTGGCTGGCATAGGGACTAACCCAGAAGTGTTGGGTAGTAGCGGGGTCTGATCTCTTCAAGAGGGAACCCTCAATGTGTTGTGGGTTCAACACATTGCCTATAGGGCAGGAAACTATGAAACATGCCGGGCTTGTGGCTAATGATTCAAAATTCATTGATATGTGTTTAACCTGTGGTTGAGCATTTTCTGATCTACAGTGGATCCGTTTCTAGAAGTTTAGATTTCCTATGGACTTGAATTAGAGAGCTAAATCAGATTGAAGTAAAGAAAATACATGCTCTAAATTTACAAGCTTTGAAGTTGGTCAGATTTGAAGATAAAAAATATTTTCAAAAATTCTGAAAATTTTGGAATGCCCCAAAAATGGGGTTTGCAAAAGAGTATAGATGATATGAAGATATAATATATTTCTGGTGATGTATTTTAGAGACAAACTAAATAAAATATATTTATTATATTTAGTTTGCCACTAAAATTTGCCGCTAATAAATATCATGTTTTATTAACAATAAGTAGATATTTATCACTGTCTGTAAATGCTTCTAATTAAATATATTTAAAATTGCACCATGCTCCCCCAGGCAGCACACCTAATGATGAAGCAGGACAGGATGGACGTGTTTTGAAGCATCCTTTGAAGAAAATGTGACATTAAACATTGTAGGTAAACTAAATATTCAACATAAAAATAAATTGATTTCCTTTAATCTATTATAAATCAGGGTCACAGCCAGAGCCAAGCATTCTGCAGAACAGGGAGCAAAAGAATAATTTATGAGCTAGGATAAGGCAGTGGGTCATCGTGCAGGGATTCTGAGTTATAATTTGGTCATCAGCCCTGTAAAGTCTAATTATAATAAAGAAGAAAGCTCTGTCAAACCTAGTAAATTCTTTAGAAAGTTTGAAACTCAGTTTTATTCCTCCACTGAAGAGCACAAAAATAGTTTTTGCATCTCGTGATTTCAAATTTATAGGTTTGTTTACTAGTATTACTCGAAGTTAATACAGTGAACAGGCTCATATGTAATGTTAAATAGGTATAGCAGAGCCTCTTTATAGACAGTAGGCCCCCATTGTTAGCGTATATCAACTTTGACCACATACCCTTCTCTCTTTTAAAGTTTTTTTTAGGAGTAGGTCTAAGTAAAAAAGAAAGCTTATTGAGTACATCTCTAAAATACATGGACATTTTCATTCAAGAATTCTAAAGATCCATCCTAAAAGGGTCCCCTGGAAATAGAATGGTAAATATATATTCTGTGATCTGGTGACTTTACCAAGCGAAAACATTGCCCAAAGATTGCCCAGATTTTAGAATCTGTAGCTTCCAGCTTTTGTGAGATGGTATACACATGGTGAGCTTGTTTGACCTGTGGGTTGGACCAGACTTTAAAAACAGGAGGATCAGGTGTTCTGCACACAGGTTATATGCCTAAGGTGGGGCGTTACATTCTGAGCCCATGCCTAGAAGTTATTGTGCTTCTGTATGCAGAGGGGCATGTGTTGTGGCCACATGTGTTTTATTTGATGTTGTGAGACCCACCCAGCAGCTGCTAGGTGAAAAATCGTAGGAGCCCCTAGAAGAGCAATGTAATCTACAAAGTTGAATTAAAAAGTTTAGAACTACAACCAAGTCTGAGTCTGCATTCTTTCTTTAAAAAAAATCTAGACCCCCCTTAGGCAGAGACACTAAAGATTTACAAATATCAGAAAAATGTCTCATATACTGAATGTCTCACAATACCTTTTACCCTTTTTAAAGATGTTGAATATTGACCAGCAGTCATCAACTTTTTCGAACCTCATGGACCACTAAATTAATAATTTTAAATCCTGCAGGCCAATAAAATGAATTTTTAAAAAAAAATAAATACATTTGTAAAATAATGATCTTCCTAATGATGCCTGACAAGGACGGTGGAGGCTCTGATTCATTGATCAGCTCATGGTTAAGTGAAGTATTACTATTGTTACTATTATCATTAGTTGTATAATCTTTGGTATTACTAAAGAAATGCAGAATATTTGTTTGCTTTTTCTCACTCATTATGGGTTTACTTCATTCCAATCTAAGACCAAACAAGAAATGATAGTTAATAAAGTTGAACTATTTGATGCCATTAAATATAACAGTTACATAAAATACACAGCTAAGGTCATACTTACCTAAAAAAAAATCTGAGAAATAAACAAATAAAATAAAACTATCAGATGAGAATCGATGTTCGCGGAGCGGGGTGACTGTTGTAATGGTGGAAACAATACTGAAGCGTACGGCTCGGCAATGATTACCTCATACAACTTAACACTACACTGACGTCACTCAGCGCCTCTCTTGTTTTTCTGTCTCTAGTACAGTTTGTGAGTTTAGTGCAATATAAAGGTGAAAATTGTCATTCAGAAAAAAAACATTTTTTTTGAATATTAAACATAAAATTGCAAACATTTTTCTGTGGATCACCAAAATTTTCTCACTGACCACCAGTGGTCCACGGAGCACTGCTTGACGACTACTGATATAGACTACTGTGAGTGACCTGCGTGATCTAGCAAACCTGGGATAGGTTTCAAAAAATAATTCTAGGTTCTCCTATATTCTCCAATCTTGGAGAGATGTAATAAATTAGGCCCACTTGCTCCAAGGTAAGCGGCATCTCATATAACCAGCCCCAAAGCTTTATTCCTTTTGATAATCAAAAAATGTCCTTTGCCTCTCTCTATTCTTCCTGGCATTTTGCCAGTTTCAGACCTAAAGGTATATTGTAAAGAGTATTTTTAAAGAAACTTAAGCTTTACTTACCGAGGGTTGGATTGAGCCAGAGGATTCATCTCTGTTTGATAGTGAGATCCCTGATTGACAGGCTGAAAGAGGCAGAAGAAAGGCAGTCAGGAATTAAATTGCCAAAAAAATGATTACAAGATGTCAAAGCTACGAAAGAAATGAGACTGATTTAATACAAATAGATGTGAGGACCTGAGGTCTTCGCTGTACAAGAATATAGAAATATATTCAAGATCTAATTGCTCAAATTCCTGGGAGACAAAGAGCAAAGGAATATTCCTACTTTAAGCACTCCCTGGGCTGTAGTGTGCGCTAGATTGCCATCACAAAACTCAGTGGAAGGCACATTGGGTGTGCTTATAAAAGTCTAATATTGGCTATGTGGCAAAAGTAAAACTTATCTGAAGTAAAAGGAGAGAAAAATCTGTATATTTTAAGAAATATGCATTTTTAGTCACTACTGTAAAATTTACTTACCTACAGAACTAAAGTGTGAAAACAAATAATTGTGAGCAGGCAGCTCTTTATTGCAGGGACAAGCTATGTCCCATCTGAAATAAAACAAACATACCTGCCTGTAATAAATCATTGAAGGTACAGTAAGCTGTGCGATCCCGGCATATTAAGGTGCTGGGAATGAACTCATGTACACATGAACAGGAGTTATGTCATTCCACCATGACCATTCCATGATCTCCATTCTATGTAGAAAAGCTGATCTAATCAAAAATAATCCATGTATAGCTAACTTTGGAGACTCATTTCCTTCTGAACAGTGAATATTCATACACTCATATTCACTATTGTCATCAGAAGTCAGACAACTGGATAGGTTAGAGACTCTCAAACTCCTAAAGTGACCCCTGACTCTCAGAGCCAAGTTCAGTAATTACTTATATCACTATGAATGAAAGTGATAAAATTAGGCAAAAATATGTATAAAATAGTAAATCCTATTTTGAGTCACCACAAGAATAAAGTTGACATCTTCTAACCAGAACACTTACTTTCAAATAGTAAGATTGTCCTTAAATTGGAAAGATATCACCTCACTCCTTTGAGACTACAGGACTGAAAGTAAAGATAAATAAGATAAATCTCTGTAAGGAGACACAGGTGGCAAAAAACAGGGGTTATGGCTTTAGATATAATATATGGTTTGTCCCAACAGCTGTAGCCAGCCTTTATCATCCAGGATTCCATGGAACTCTAAGGCTAGATTCAGACTGACCATGAGGTAAAGCATGGTTACCATTTCTCCATGCCAGTCAACCACTGCCTTGGGGGAAGGCAGCTCCATAGAAAGTGAATGGGTCTTCAGTGAGTGGTACACTACTATTCATTGCAGCCAGCTGGCAAGAGTGCAGATGCTGAAAGGAGAGCTCTGGTGGGATTGACCGAAAGGCAGGCATAGTGCCAGTCACCGTGAACCGTGCAGGATACTCAATCCTGAGAGATGTCTGCACCTGCTCTAAGATTCTGTGATAGGTTCCTAGGGGCTCCTTGAGCAATGAGCATGAACTGGCAACCTGTCTGAGGATAGCTTCACAAATCTGGTACCACTTCCAACTGGCAGAACCAGAAGAATGGGGCCAGGGTATCGTCTGCTTTGTTTCTCATAAAAGTGATTAATGACTTCCAATGTAAGAAATATTTTCCCACTTTTTACTAATGAAAGGGGCACTATACTGGCCATAAGTAAAAAAGGGCATTTTTTCTACTAACTACCAATTTGAGAGAACCCTTCTCTCACTGACCACCAGTGCGGCTAATCTATTATGAACTGTAGATATGTTCATTTTTTGGCAGGGGTTTCTAGAGAACTGAACACAATTTCAGTGGTTCCTGTTAGGTAAAAAGATTGAGAAAGGCTGCCTGTAGCTGTCACTTTTGCTCAACAGCTTTGTCTGCATATAAGTTTAGAGAAACCTAAAAAAAGAAATGTGAAATAAAAAATGAATCAATATGCTAACCTCATTCAGGTTTCACTGTAGTAATCCCTTGGGTAATACCCAAAGCAGCAATTGACTAAACAGAGTGCATGAAACATGGCTAACGAAAAAGGCTTTGCTGTATATTGTCCATGAGAAGGTGTCTTAGTAAGAGTAATACGGCTTATTAGCAATGAGAAGCATTCTGCTAAACCAGACTCTATTTAATTGACGTTAACAAGCCCCCACACAGCTCTGGATCTTCTGCCATGATATACTAACTTGTCCCAACAAATATGAGCGCAGCTCGTAAATGACTTTTTAGTTTGACTAAAACAGTAAATGGCAAGGCTGAAATATGAACAGATCGAAGGCTTTCACGAATTTACAGTAACACGGGCTCATTTTTTAGGCTGTAGCCATGGCAGATAATAAAGATCCCAGACAAAAAGAAACAATAACATTAAAATCCCATCCCATTATAGAAATGCTACATTTGTCAGATAAGAGGAGTGGAATTCTCAGCTATTACATTGATTCACTGACTCCACCGGCTCTTTGTTTAGTGATTTACACAGACAGTATCAGGCCGGATTTATTTGAGCAAAGCCCAAGAATTCTCACTTATAAGAACTCTGAAAGGCAGAGTATGTTTTCCAAATGAGCATGGAGATCATGAACTGACTCAGTGAGATGATTTACAAAAGAAATATAGGCTGCACACAGAGCAAAATGAAATATCTCCTTACAAGGGTATTTAGCAAAGCTTAGTAAATGAGATGAAGCTGGCTTTAAATGTCCAATAATGTTCAAGGAAAAAAAAACTTCTTCTTTTCATGTGATTGGGTATTCCTGCATTTACTAAGCTAAGTCACTTATCCCTTGGGAGTTGCTAATTCACCTTGGTAAGTGAGCAGCCTTATTTCCTTTAGTTAATTCCTACCTAATACACTTAAACTAAACCTAAAGTACACTTCTGCCTTATTTGTTTGCAGTTTAAAAGTATTCCATATAGCTAAACATTTGTGGATACCTTATATCTACTATATTCCCAAGTAAACCAAAGCATACAGGAAGCAATTTAGAAACATGGAGGCCACTTAGAGAACGGCCAACATGTAAATTCTCATGGTTTTGAAATGTGATGTTCAGAAAATTCATTTAGGTGTGATGGTCAGGTTTCTTAAAATGTTCACCAATGTATTGTAGGTACACTAAAACCTATCACCTGGTTCATCATTCTGGACCAAGGAACGACAACCTACTTTCACGTCAAACATCCAATTATGAAGCACGTATTATGGGGAGAGGTTATATAAGGGTAAGAAGATTATCACACATATCAATTTAGGTATCATAAATTGTTCCCTTTGCCTCCCTGCTGCTCACAATTGGCTACCAGACTTAATCAATACTGACAAGTTTGGAGAAGCATGTGACTTCTTCCCCTAACACTATATAGTGCTTGGTGCCTTAGGACCCAATTACTTTCACATTCACAAGTTCCTAGCCCTGTACTTGATACCCCGTCTGATACCTGAAGCCTAAATAGTGCTTCTATTCTTTACTTAGGAAGCAGCAGGGAAGTGCTGTACTTCAGGCACAAATAAAAAAAGAAATATATTTCTGAATAGCCACAAAGGATTTAAAGCTACCTTGTGCATGCCAAAACCCTTTGCAGACTCAGATATTACTATATAAAAAGTAGCATGACTCTATAGCCAGACTGCAAATAACTTGTTCAGGTAGCAGAGCTGTAGGAGGGACCCAGAATGTCCACCCACTGCAGGGTGCCAACATAACTACAAGAGGGGGCAGATACAAGGCCAGCTACCCTGCACATGGACAGAGGGCAGTGACTAGTTTATTATGGAGAGTATTATCATGCTAAATCAATGCACAGATCTAGACGAAATGCAAAAAGCATATCATGAGAGAAGTAAAAATACACATGGCTCTTAAATCAAGACAACATTAGATTATCCTAAAATTCAGCTTCAAGTATAAGCAGCTGGGGTGGCTGATATTTAATAAACCCATTACAGGGCAAATCTCATGTTTGCTTTTAATATTTCAAATAAAAAAAACCTTTCAATGTCTTATACATGTGATTTTCTATTTGTTAAAAATGTTTTACTGTTCTTATGAATTTCATTTAACAAGCACAAGTACCCCCTGAGCTGTCAGAAGTACCCCCTGAGGTACTCGTACCACTGTTTGAAAACTGCTACTGTGGATGATATTATTAAGAAAAAATGTAGCAATGAATTTTACAAGATGCAACAGCAGCTTTATGTATTTACATGCTGAAGACTTGTCAAAATAAAGCTGGATATGATGATAATTCTGCAGTAAAAGGCGGTTTATTGCAGGAATATGAGTTGCTGAACTGTAAAAAGTAAAAAGCTAAATACAGGTAGGAAACTAGTAGACTATATCTCTGGCAAGCTAAAGTATTTAATTATACAGTGTCAATGTCTGCTAATAGGGAAAATAACAAGGCCTACCCAGAACCAGGAGGATCATAAAAATTACGCCATGAAGACTGTTCCAACAGCAAGCGTAATTTTACATAATCTTTGTCCGTTATCCTGGATTTAGTCCTAGAGCTTCAAGACTCTACACAGTAAAAATCTGTCCATGGAAATGTTGCTGTTTTCAATTCCATTGCATTAAAATAATGTAAACCCAAGCTAAACGACATGTAGGTTGATAAAGCATTCATTATAAATTCAATTTTTTTATTCCAAAATTTTCATGAAAGTTTGTAATGAAGTTTTTATGAAATAGGACATAATTTTACAAACAATTTTACACTTAAACATCTTTTAAAATCAAATCTATAAATGATTTACCAATCCTGGATCATGACACATTACTTACACATTTTACTAGACAAATAATAGTACCACATTCCTTAACATATTCTATATTCCTAAACTTTGTGAGTATAACCAACATGTACTTCTATTTCCTTATGTGAATGAAGAAAAAGGAACAAAAATATATTTCATACTTCCTTTTTTAATAAAAATCCCTCTATAAAACCCATAAATTCTATGTGAAGTCTCCCTATTTACCTACGTTTCTACCCCTCATTCTCCTTACCTCCCTACACTTCCTCTCTTTATCAATAAATATCAAATTTGGTGCATTCTTCATTGCCTGTGATTTAAATTCAAATCTAAATGTCATATATTTATCTAACTTATTTTAATAAAGAGTACAAGAAACCCCTTATCAATTTTACCAAAATATTATTACATATACACCTATATTGAGAATAATAAATAAAACAATCGGTCCAGGAAGGAAACTTTATAACAAAATAGGAAATATAAAAAAACAACAATACCACACATGGTAAGGACAAACACAATGAGAAACATTGGGAAAGAAAACACAGGGGGGGGGGGCATCATAGACTGCAACACTGATTTTCAGTTTTACTTAAATATTCATGATAATGGAAGAATATCTCTTTCAAGGATCCCAGATCTTGTCAAATTGGGTTATTGAATTTTGAAGGATATGTGTCATATCATTTACCATGATCCAGTCTATTTTACTGTAAAATTGACTCATATTAATTGTAGATTATTTCCAGGACTTAGCTAAAGTGATCCAGGGAGTAGTGCAGTCTCTGGGGAGGCTTTCACCTCTCTTTCTAAAATATTCGATATTATAACAAATATCTTACTCTAAAATGTATGAGCCACTGGACATATCCACCACATATGAAATAATGTGCTAATAGTGTCACAGCACCGAAAACATAGCGGTGAGGATAAGGGGTAATATTGAACTATCCTTTCAGGGACCAACGAAGCATGACTTGGCCCCAACTAATGCTGAGTTCAATTATATTTTCGAGAGAGAATAAGCCATATCATTCCACTCTTCCCTTGAGTATGTTCTACCTAAATCTCTATCCCAGGACTTCATATAATTCAGTTTATTAGAAGATTACATCAATATACTATAAATTATTGAAATGTGTCCCTTTATATCCCTTAATGTTTTACAAGATCTTTCAAAAGCTGTGAGACCCAGTGGGGGTGGGGCTGACCTAATTTTAGAGCTTATAAAAGATCTAATTTGCCTATATTGAAAGTATTCATTATTTGGGAGTCCCTTATTACTGATAATGTATTTTAAACTGGGCATGTCCCGTTTATCTATCATATCGTATACACGTTCAAAACTTTTATCGTACCACCATTGAAAACTAATGCTTTTATTGCCCGGTGAAAACTCTGGGTTATTCCATAATGGGGCAAGAGGAGTATGTGCTGAGCACAATTCTGATTTAAATTTCATCTTGTCCTATAGCATTAGTGAGTGAGTTAAGGTTGGACAATCTCAATATTTTCTCTATATAAGTTTCCTTGGAACCCACATTAATGATGCCATTTTGCCCCATTTAACTGCAAATTCTTCCATCTCTACCCATTGAGGTTTATTACCCCTTAGTGTGGAGATCGAAAATTGTGTAAGTTGAGCCGCCAGATAATAATGTTTATACAAAGGGACCCCCATACCCCCTTGAGAACGTGGAGCCAGCATAGTTTGTTTCTGAACCCTACCTTGTTTTCCTCCCCAAACAAAATTCATAACCTTGGCCTGAAAAGAGGTCAGTATTGATGGAGGAATATACAGTGGGAGAGTATGAAATAGGTGTAATGCCAGAGGTAGGATATTCATCTTGACTGCTGCTTTATGGCCTAGCCAAGATGGAGGGGCAATAGCCCATTGGTTCAAGTCCCCAAAGATTTTTTTAAAATAAGGGAATATTTGCTTGGAATAGAGATTTTTTTTCAAATAGATGTTTTTATTTATTTTTTTAATCTTTTGCTTTCTCTTTTTGGCTAATTTCCTGCAGCACTCTGCATCTACTTTCTGTCTATATGGCAAAGCTTTTGAAAATTTATCCTATGGTGACAACAGTAAACCTGTGTGATGTGTTTTGAAATGGGCTCAGAGTGACAAAAAGTAGCTCATTTGGAGGACAGATAACAACATTTTCTTAGTGTACAGTATCAATGTAGTGTTGTCACCGTAGGGCACAATGCATATTAGAACCCTAGAACACATACCCTTTTCCTTGACTCTGTAGCATGGCGGTGAGTTTCTGTATTTTGCCAAGATGAACAGAGAATGGATGATAACTCTGCTTGGGATTTTACTTAGGAAGTTAATACTAATGGAGCCAACATCTAAGCAGCTGCAAGAGTGACACAAATGCAGTGATTTCACAGCAGAAGGAGTGTTGCCACACAATCAAAATAGGTGCTTATCTATTGATTCTAGTGGCAGGATCAAAAGGAATGTTTATAAAATGGTTTAGGAAAACAGGGAGTCCCGTCTAACTAATATGAGCAATCAAGGGCCTCCATGAAAAAATTCTGGGCCCCATACTAGGTAAACTTCTTGGGTCACCCTCCCCAGTATCTAAAAGTTTCAGCATTGCAAAAGTCAAGCTCTTTTGATTGGGGCCTGGAACAGAAGTATGCCTTGTCCTCTTCTGATGGCCGCCCCGAGGTAACTACCATCGTACAGGTGATCCTGTAGCTTTACTATAGTTCTACTATAAGGCTAGACTTCCAAAGTGTTTATTTTTTTTTTACAAAGCAATAACAATGCTAAAATGTAATGAAAAAGAAAACACTGCATGTTTTCTCGCAAATCCTCAATCTAAGTTATTTGCCAGCAGTAGATTTGGCTCGGGACATCTGAGAGGCAGGTTCTGTGCCAGAAAATAAAAAATTAATTTGTGCGGCTGTAGTGAGGAGGAAGCTGTGAAGACATGCGGTTTGATGGCAATCTGACGTTGCTTGCGCACATTCCGCGGAGTATTACGTTCCAGAGAACAAGGTGAGAGCGGTGACAGTAACAGGAGGCTTGCCTCACACGTGCAATGTATTTACTGCACGTAGCTGCCTGATTGTTCATTATTGAGTCTGTCAGCTAGTACGTCTCGTGCATTGATGAGAAACATTAAGCACAGATGTAAGAACATTATTAAAGCAGCTGGTGTGCTGTTATCAAATCCTATTATCGCTGAATGTTAAGGGAACTGTATTATAAAAACACTAATATTATGTTTACATGTGGAGGAAACAAAGCAACATATTACAGCAGATCTGTCAGTATTGAAATGTTTTATTCATCAATCAGTTTCATGCAAGTTGTTCACTTTTCTAATTGGTTTTGTTTTCCAAAACAAGAATTTAAAAGCCATCTCTTTCCACAGAAATATTTATCCGTACTTGTGGATTGGGAGTTTGGCATAAAGCATTACATTAAATCATCTCACTTTCAAATTCCATATAAGTCCTTCCTCTGTCTACTCTGCTAGAATTCAAGAGGAACCATGTTAGTCTTTTATAATTCAGCGATTACATACTCCTACCAGCCACTTTATTGGATACACCTTGCTAGTATTTGGTCAGACCCCTTCTTGCCTTCAGAACTATTATAATTCATAACTTAGGTTTTTATTGGAATGATAGCATTATGCAGTTGTTGTAGATTTGTTGGCTGCTCATCCATGATGCAAATCTCCTATTGTACCACATCTTAAATGTGCTCCATTGGATGGAGATCTGGTGACTGTGGAAGCCATTTTAGAACATAAAACTCATTGTCTTGTTCAAAAAATCAGTTTTTAATGATTTCAGTTGTGACATGGTGCATTATCCTGCTCATAGTAGTCATCGGATGATGAGTACACTGCAGTCATAAAGGGATAGATGTGGTCAGGAACAATACTACTGTAGGCTGTGGCATTTAAACAATGCTCATATGGCACAAAGTGGCTCAAAGTGTGCCAAGAAAATATCCTCTACACCTATACCCCATCATCATCAGCATGAATGTTGAAGGCAGCATCGATCCATGCTTCATGTTGACGCTAAATTCTGACCCTACCATTCAAATGTTGCAGCAGAAATTAGGATATCAGACCAAGCAACAATTTTCTAGTCTTCTGTTGTCCAATTTTAGCTGAGTTGGTGATTGGCTGATTATTTATTTGCATTAAAAAGCTGTTGAACCTAATAAAGTGGCAAGTAAGTGCGTGTGTGTTTATAAATACATTATTTCACATCTAAGGCCATAACATGCAATATTTTTTCTGGTTAAAAAAATATATCTCTCTCTACCCCAAGAAACTCTGAGGCTCCCTCTCCCTGATTACAAGTCTATTTCTGGGTTATTGTGTTTACCAAATACTGATGAAGGGGGGATCCATTGGGAGGTTTCTTCGATTGGGTCCCGCGTCGTCCCAGTATCCTTCTTCAACCTGGCTTCAATCGATCTAGCACTCCACAGGCATGAGATCGGGTGATGTAGATGGGGAAAAATATTGCCGATCTCACTGCGCATCCCTAAGATCAGCAATTTTTTTTCCCATTATAGAAAGGGCTCCGAGATTGGGCATGAGCAGCAAAGAGCCTCCTGGGATGCATGACCTAGGTATCCTGGGTGGCTTTGCGTTTCCATTCGACGATCAAGACAAAAAGAGGAAGTGATGCACCTTTTTTTTTTGCACTTAAAAAAATAAATGGTTGTCTACCCTTTCATGTACAGTAAAAATTGTGAGTATAGGTCTGCTTTTTGCAAGTTTTGCTTTCTATATTTTTTGACTATCACAGCTGCCATCTTTATCTTACATTTTTCAACACCCTTCCTTATCTGTGAAGAGGTTTATGTTACAAAAAACCTTGACAGTCAGTTATCACCATATGGCTGTGGCTTTTTATAAGAAGTGTTGAAAGGTTTGCCATTGTGTAATGCAGATGTCTTTACTCAAACTTGGTATAAACCATATCAATCACATAATGGTCTTCATTCTATGTCTGACTTATAAGCAGGGACTTCTAAATGTGAATGCTGTACTATATTGTAAAATTTCATAATTAAATTGTGTCATATGAAGTTGTTCAAGTTACAAATGTAGTGGGGCAACAAAAACTGTTGGCTTACTTGGGTTTTAAATAACTTCTTTTTCAATTGATTTTAGCTTCTCAGTTTGCAGGTTGCTATGTAATTTGCAGCTGGATTTAACGTTAAGGTCTGCAAGGTGGCATGTGCTAACATTTATAAAATAAGCACACCACATACAGGTATTAACCTGCTATGGTTTCTTTGCTAGCTAGACTGTACAGCTGGCTAATGTATGAGAAAGGCATTAATGTATTACAGGCAAGGCTCAATAAATCGATGTCAGCATTGTGAGTTTTATTTCTGAGCTGCACAGACAGCACTGCTGTTTTCACAGGAATACTTTCTGTTTTACTTTATATTAAATGCTTGACATACAACAGGCTCCTGCAATACTAATGGGGATACGATCCAACGGATACAAGAGAAGGAATGCAAAGGTCACAGCTCTTAGAGGCACCTACAAATAATCGTGTTCCTAACACCGAGGTGCATAGCAGCATCCATCGTATTTTACCAAAAACATGGATATTCATTTCACTTTGTCTAAATTTATTTTGGGTTTGTTAAAGAATCTGTTCAATTAAAACTAGCATCTTGCTTTTGGGTAGGTTCTACGGTGGCTCAGACGTTAACACTCTGGCCTTTGCAGCACTGGTTCGAATCTTGGCCAGGACACTATCTGCATGGAGTTTGCAGGTTCTCCTCGTGTTTGTGTGGGTTTCCTCTGGGGACTCCGGTGTCCTCCCACATTCCAAACACATGCAGTGTGTAGATACAGAACAAGAGGTGGGTGTTGTATTTAGCCAAAGCAATCCCATCATTGGAAATATACAGTAAGATAACATAGGGGATTCAAAGTATATCTAGTGCCAAAACAGTCAGGGTTATATTTGCCATTGGGAGGCTCTCCCTGTCCTGTAGATACAACAGGAAATTAGTAATGCCAACTTAAACAGTGGGTACCTAAAGCGTACCCAAACAAAAGAAAATTTACTTTACATAAAAGGGTAGACTTTTTTTTAAGTGCAACATCCTTTTGCAGCACCGGTGCAGCACCGCCCCCTAAATCTCGACCGCCTAGGCGATCGAGAATAAATGGGAGCGCAAAGCCTCCCAAGATACATACATCAGGCATCCCGGGAGGCTCTTGGATACTCCATCTCGGGCATGTGCAGAAGGAGCCTTTTCGCGCAAACAGAAAAATTTGCCGATTTCATGCAGTGCGCAGAGATCCACAAATTTGTTTTTCATCCTACGATTACCCAATCTCCCGCCTGGGTCAGGTGACCTAGGATGAAGAACCAGGAAGAAGAGGAGAGGATGGCGGCGCCCAGAGGGCCGGCTCCGGGACAACTGTCAGGAGGACGCGGGACCTGATGCAGGACACCCCTGGATGGATCGGACTGCCCTGCAGAATTGAAGGTAAGTGTATTTTTTTTTTTTTTTGGCCAGTTTTCAGTTTAGTTCCTCTCCATTGGAAGATCTCCTTTCTAGTCCTGTTTTGTTAACAGCTCAAAATTTCGTATTTACTGTCTTCACATCACATCTCTCCACCAGGGACAGAGGCAGCTATAACATAAACCATTGAAAAATAAAATAATTTTAGCTTTTGATACTCTTTAACTTCCTAAAGTCCACCCATTATAGAAATATCGATCTGAGTGGATGTATCTTTTAAAGAATCTAGTACTATGATGGATTTGTTCTGAGCATTGGTTGCAGTAATCAGCCATTGATGATGAAGGATAGAATATTTCTGTGGTTTGGTAGTTTACATTCCTTGAGAAATAGTGGCATTATTAGAACCGCCATCTATAGTTTCCCTGAGACAGCTTTAAGAACAAAATAAATAAAAATAAAAAAAAAATAACCTTGCATTTTGCCAGAATTATGAAAACATGAAGATTTCTGTATAGTGAGCTATGCAAGGCTGTCTTTCTTGACCTTTTTGGAATCTTTAAAATACATTTCAGGTCCTAGAGAACCCCTGCTATATTTATGAAAGCACAGCTATCAGTATATTAAAGTGTTGGTCAGTGGGAATAATGTCTCTTACACTGCCAATGGGAAAAATGTCACCCTTGCAGATAGCGAAATAGAATATTAGGATCACCTAAACTGACCTGAAAGGTCCAAATTGCTAAAGATTCAAGTGACCTTTGGCAACATCTGGAAGAACCCTAGGGTCCCATGGAAGCCTAGTTGAGAAACACTGTGATAAGAAGTAATTCAGATTACCAATGTATGACAGTAGGGAGTGCTATTCATCATGTGGCCTATAGGTGGAGCTGTTGTCACACAATACACACCTAGCATAGCCCTGGATGAAACTCATAGAAATGTCTTATTCAGTTTATTTATTTAATTATTTTGTCTGTGATGGTAACTCTGTTAAACAAAGAATATTCCACGGAACATAATAATGCTGTTTTTAAGCCATGCTTTACACATAGATATCAGATTGTAATAAATAAAAAGGCGGCCATATGTCAAAGTTAAACCCGGCTGCAGATCTTATCTTCCTTTTACACATTTGTAGATGCAGGGAATATAATTCTTGGATCTATTCTACTTTCTGTGTATGGTCACGGTAACCCCTACCAACAGCACCGTATCAGTGGTAGATGTGGGCTTGCTGTTGCTCAGGAGAACGTCTCGCTGCGCATTTAAAAAGGTTAATGCGGAGAACAAAATGGAGGCCTGGCGCTGTTCTGGGCTATCGATCTGAAACCTGTTACATTCCCTCACCTACTCTTTCTGACTGCAGATTCCAAGATTGATGTTAAAAGGATTTTAAACCAGTAAACAAAAAATATCAGACTGCTGGATGTATGGTCTGCAAGGATTAAAGGACCTAAACCTGAAATACAACCGTAATTTATCTGAAAGAGAAAATCCCGGCAGGAAGGAAATCCGCGGCTTTATTGTGCTGAAGAAAATTCATGAGCTAAATATACAGCTAAAATACATGGATAAGAACTTTTTGCTATTTTTTGCTATATTTTGTTATATAAAACCCAAGTAAGATTTTTTGGGTAATTTTGCTAACCTTCTGCAGCAGCTTGGATCTATACCAGTTGGTGAAGAATGCAATCCAGACTCCTGATTGGGTAATAAAGGAGCAACAGCAGACTGATAAGACATCACTCTCACCTCCAATCAGCATGTTAAGTGTTGGCTTATGTGCATGCACCAGTCAGAAAAGTACCTAGGTCCAGATTTTCCTCTCTCAACTTGAATGCTGCTGTGTAGGGAATTATAAATCTGTGATAATAGATAAGTTCAGGTTTGTACATAAGTAGCATTTCATATAACTCACATGCACCTTTGCCCATTCATCTGATCCCTGACCCATTTGTACTACCTTTGCTTTGCCTCACCGTCACTCTATCCTCAAGTCCGGTCCCAAGTCCTCAGTATTTGTTTCCGGTATTATACCTTCAGCATCCACTTTATTAGGTACACCAGTTCAGCTGCTAGTTACCATTTTATCAGCCAATCATAAGTCAGAAACAATGTAGGTAAGTTTGATTTACTATAGGCTGTACAGAGAATAGTCAAAAAGGCCAAATATCCAATGAGCAGCTGTACTCTGGGGAAAATGCCTTGTTAATGCCAGAATTCAGCGGAGAATGGCTGGAATGGTTTGAGATGATAAAAAGACACCAAGGCATTGCACTTATGTGTGCTCTGTGTCAGCAAAATGGTGCTAGTCTACGTTTTGCCCTGTTTTGGTGAGTTGGTAGACAAATTACATTAATGGGCTGTCTGCAACATGTTTGTTGATGTACTGCAAGAAACCTCTTAGGGGTGAATGGGCCCTATGAGTTCTGTTGACCTCTGACCAACTGATTTCTGCAGCAATGGCAGGTCTTATATTTCATCCTGTTTTGTTAAAAAAGCTGTATTGCTGTTTGTTGTTTCTTAGTTCTCCAAATATTAATAGGGGTTTGTTAGCAGGCAGCTGAGATTGGGATTGGTATTTACAATAACTAAGGATGATTTATTAGGTGCCATTTAAAGTGACCCCACAACAGGGGACTTACTTTACCAAAAAAAGGTCACCTGAAAAATAAACATAGATTACCTTCCCTTTCCAGCATTTCTGTATGCAAACTTGCTTTCTCTCCAATCCATGGGGCTTCAGGTATTTTACAATTTTGGGTGTAAAGAATACTTGTTCCTTCTCAGCTATGTGGTTCAATCAGCCTCTCCAGGGGAACAAATATTTGGTTTATCCAGTGGTTGAATAATGGCAGCAGCTTGAGATGCAGTTAAAGTTAAAGGGAGTTAAAGAGACCCCTTGAGTCATTGTCACCTTACCTATTTATGGCAAAATGACAGAGTCCATTTTAAACCCACAACCCGACCACTTTAGCCTGAATTCACACGGAGGGGCTATGGACAGGCTAGCTGGCAGCCATTTTGTCCCCTTGCTATCTCAAATGGCAAGTGCTTATCCACTAAACAAATGAGAGCGCCTGCTACTAAGTATGAAAAGGGTTAAGGGGGAAGATCAGCTGACAGCTAGCCGGTCTGTAGCTGCTCCATGTAAATGTAGCTTCAGTTCACCTCTTCAGTAATCCCCCACTTTATTCTAAACGCAGCACCTTGATGAGGGTGAAGTCAATGTTCTGTCAGCCAGATCTCGGGGCTTGTTGGGCAACCAAAAACTCACAGGTTGGTGATCTGGGCTACTCAGCATTTCCATGGATCTTGTCAGCAGAAGGATGATATTTTCCTCTGCTCCATGGAAGTTGGGAAAAGCCAAGTTTATTTTCTAACTATCTTTCCTCGTACATGTTCTTTTATGCACATTTTTTACAGCATTTTAGAAAGGGGAAAGATGGACACACTGAATAAGTGGACCTTGCCTAAATTGCTGTCTTATGTGATAATGTCCTCTATGTTTCAGTCTTGACATGCTTTTAATTCCTATACTCTAGAAAACTGCTGCCTGGGACATGCTTTTAATTCCTATACTCTAGAAAACTGCTGCCTGGAGCAAAAAATTTGCTTGAAATAAAAATCCCAGTGAAATTTCTAATGGCATATTTATGCTTTGTTCTTACATTTGGTAATTTACTGCCACTTGCAGGGCGAAGTGGATGGTCAGGAGCACAGTATACAAAATCAATGAGTGAGAGCTCTTGGCCACCTAATGTAACATTAATATCATGAGGCTGGGCCTAGATTTATGGCCATGCTGCCACCGCTCTTTCTAAAGTGAGTTTCTAATGGTTTCATCAATCTGATTTTAAATGCACTTATATGAACAATGTAGAAATGCATGTTTACTCAGGAAATAACATCCAGCCAGGACGTAAAAGTTGCTAATCCTACAAACTGTGCATTTTGCTTTGGATGGGTTGGGAGATCAAGCTGACCTAGCTAGTAGAGCACAATCATGTCCTTTTTTACAAGCTTTACCCTTTTATCTCCTGCTATGTTAGATACACACTACGGAGACAATCCTGATGTCATAATGATGTCAGATTGTATACAGAGATTCAACTGGTCTGTATCATGCACTGATCAAAACCCTGAAGGGGGATAGATTACTTTTTAATTAAAATAATGATTGTTTTTATCACTTCCTCCACTTTAGTGAACTTTCCCAAGGCTGCCACCAGTGGGGGGACAAGGGGCACTTCTATACTGGGCCCCAATCAAAGGAGTTTGACATTTGTTATGCTGGAACTTTTATATATGGGAGGAGGCAGGAAGTTTACTTATTAGAGGGCCCAAAAATGTCTGATGGCAGCTTTTCAAAAAGTGCCTAACAGTGGTAAAACGTGTTTTTCAGGTTAGAAAAACTAAGAAATAATTAGATCCACTGGATTCTCTTGACATTTGATAACTATGATTTCCAGCAAGTTAGCCGTGACACCAATTATTACTTTCACTACCATTTTCCTACAATGAGTATTCTACTCTAACAAAGCATATATAAATACCCTGGGTTCAGTTAAAATGTTTAAAGTATTAAAGTGGTCTAAAAATCTGTAGGATGTTTTCTGTGGCCCTGTAAGGGATCTCCCTTTACTTCCAGCCTTAGAAACAATAGGGTTGATTTACTAAAGGCATATAAGGTTTTCACTTATGAGTTATCTCCTTACAAGGGATAGTTCACTTAGGTTAAGAAAATAGGATGAAGCTCTGCTGAGTTAGACCATCTAATTATGTGCAGGAAAAACTCCTGTGAATTTACCTGCATATGATTGGGCATTCTTTGCAAAGTGAATTTTCACCACAAGTAATAGAGTAATAAGTAATAATATAAAAGCACTGTAAGGACCTAATAAAAAAGATGTGATTGGATAAAAGATCACCACTTTTCTCTTTTTTTAAAAGTTAAATCCCTATATTTTTAAAAGATTTTGTTCTTTTATACCCATATCATTATTACCATAAATGGATGATCATAAGTTCTATTGACCGTAATAAAGAAACTGATCACCATACCTAATATTAGTGCATATGCCTGGCCAATTTAGATCAAGTGCTGCTTTGATTACCACTTTTGAAGAAAGGGTAAAGTGTTGATCAATGTGCTTGAAAATGAATACCACTGATCCCCATTGTGGTCTACATTGTTTATAGTTATTAAAGTGGGAAATACTATTTGGCTGCTGGCCATGTTATACTATATATGTGGTAGTCGTAAAACTGACAGTAAATAGTAGTGATTGCCAGTTGTTAAAGAACTGGAGATAATTAATAAAAGTGATGATAGTATTAGCGTTTTATTATATGAAGCAATATCACGCTGATCTCCAGCTTTTTAAATGGGACCCCTACTATTTACAACCCTATAAATGGAAAGCTAACCACCTCTAATACCTGTAATTAAAAAGGCAAATATTACAGTAAACTAATAATGAAAAACACTTATGTTTTAACACATAAAATTAATGGCATGACTCATTGCATTGCAGTCTTAACTATAAATGTTCTCATCCATAAAAAGGCTTTAAATGCTGAGTACAAGTTTGTAAGTTCCATCTTTGGTTCCTCTCTACATATAGAAATGTGGGTCATATGTGACTGTGCAGCCACTCCTATATGATACACAAATCACATAGGCTTTCTAAAGAATAGTCCATAGGTCAAACTTTCTTGGGACTCCTTGGTTATACAGGATGTCCTCCCTGATTCTATTGCTATTCGCTACCATGGCCCTGTGTGAGTTTATCTCTAATGGCATATCAGAAGAAGAGAATGCCGTTGCATAAACATCTTTTTATTAACATTTTCATTAAAATAAGTACAATTATCTGGCCAGAGGTGGCCTTTTAAGGCACAATAGTTTGTAGTAATGTTCTCTTAATAATATCTATATAAGTACATGTTGACTTTAATGTGAGTTTTATATGTGACATTCAGCTCACAGAAGCCTTGTGCATGCAAGAAGCAGAAGTCTTAAACACATTAACTATGTATTTGAGCTGTTTTTCATAAAATGGGAAGGACACAATTGCCTTCCATCAGCATATGAAGTGCCATTCAAGTATGTTGAACTCAAGGTACACCTGCTATACCTATTGATCATACAGCCAGTAGCAAACAAACATGATAATAGAGGTATATTGATTTTGTATATGGCATTGTATTTAGCACAAAATGCCCAGGCTTTAGCATTTGCTGTATAGCTAATAAAGAACAAGCATGAGCAGGAAGTACCCTTAATATGGACATACACAGGTAACTTCATAAACCCATAAAGGAGGAATTTCAGACAACAGTGGGATGTTAATGATTATTGCAACTGCTTTAAATTTCCTAATGTCCATATATGGTCAAAACCTAAAAATGTTCTATTATTTTTATTTCTAACCTTATGAAGGAAGATATGCTAACTATATCAGGTTTATATTCAGGTTTTTCTTGAAAGCACCATTTCTGTACCTGGTTGACTCATCCACTGCTACAGAAGTACCCGCATTGGCCAGTCTCTGCCTGTCCCCTCTTTCTGATGATGTTTTATGATTCATTTAGAAAAGGACCACGCAGCAGACAATACAAAGTATTTACAACAGGTGGGGATGTGAGTAGCCAAGGAAGGGCCCCACTAAAAAGTAAACAAAGGAAGAGAGAAGACTGAGCTGGAGTATCAACAAAATGTTCATTTAGGTAAGTAAAATGGGTTTTAGAGTTAGTGAGTTAGAAAAGGATGGGAGGGATATGTGGGGGGGGGGGGNNNGAAGAGAGAAGACTGAGCTGGAGTATCAACAAAAATTAAATGCATATAAATATATAAGCATTTTCATTGATATTATTTAACTGGACTGGTTTGGGTAGGGGGGGGGGGGGGGGGGGGGGAGTTACCAGTATCCTGAAGATATGGTTTAGTTCATACAGTCCACTGAATGTAGTTAGATTCCAGTGCACTACTGTACAACACAGAGCTCTTGCAAGCTTCTTAATTGCTTTACTCTCAAATTGTGATCCCCGTCTGCCTCAATAATTTAATTCAGACTCCCAAGTAAGGTTTGAATTTGATTCATAGATAGAAAAAAATACTTAGTACTTAGTAAGTTTCTAATGACTTTTGATAAATTAGACTTTTTGTTACTGAAAGACAGAAAGGTGTTTATAGTAGGTGTTTTGTGAATGCTTATTTTGCATGATAAACAGGTAAGTAAAAAAAGGTTCCCAAAAAACAAGTTACAAATAGGAGAGGAGTGAAATGTCACATTACAACATTGCCTGGATTAAAAGTGCATTTCTAGAAAGGTATGCTGAGTTATGTATTTTAAAGCATAAGGATACACTGTCAGCAGCATACAAACACAGCACTGGAACTTACAGGTATACTTGCACAGTGTGTAGGCTGAGCCCAATGTTTACTGTCTTGCAAAGCTAGAAGTAGTACTGCATGCTATGGTTACACTTGCAGGCCGTTACGTTATTGGCATGCCTCTTCAAAGATATAGGGATACATCAGTGATTTAGCAGCTGTCAGGTTGAACTACAGTGGGGAGAAATAGACATCTTTATACTAATAGCTTGTTAGAAAGTCTATTATATTAATAGACCAACAGAAATATATGGTGGCAGGACGAAGTGGATAAGCTCTGACCGATTGCTCAACCAAAATTGTTGGACTATTGATGGGTATAAAGTTAAAGAGTGGATTTAAACTGGATCTAAATATATATTCTAGATGCAATTACAATTGAATGTCTCACACTTTTACTTTTGAAAAATAAATAGAGAACATGATCAGAAGCAAGTATAATCTGCAGCTACTGAAAAAACAGCATGCTTAAGTTAAGGGGTCCTTTAGGGTGTAGGAGAAGGTTCCTGGTCATCGCACCTTCCTTTTCATGTATGTGATTGTTAACCTGTACTTGCATGGCAACAGAGCTACTACAAGAATGGATTGATGTTTTATAAATTGTTACATGTCAGCTGCAACACAGATGTTTCAATCACAAGGAAGGCCTCTAGCTACGCAGACTCCATTAACTTCTCAGCATTAGCATATCTACCTGGAGTGTCACCTCGTCTTGATAATAAACATCAATCTGCTGACTTCTGAGAGCAAGCCATTGCATTTTGAATAGCACACACTATATCCAATGCAGCTGAGCTTACTAACAGAAACACCTTTGGCCAAATAAATCACCTAATCCAGAGTTGAAAAAGTTATGATAAAATATTATGTATTTTATAGACTGTAGTTGTAATAATATACCAATTTATATCACTGTAGAACATCCAAAATAATTTTAAGGTCTTGGGGAAGGTTAACTAAAGTCAATATTTGGGGCTTAGTGGGGTAAGAAGTCTTTTAAATTAGTGTCCAGTGGAATGAATCCCATCTTTATAGACAACAAATAACATCATTAAAATCATGCATCCGGTTGTACAAAATGGCGTTGGCTCCGGGCAGCATCAAATTGGAGGTTAATCAGCCACAGTTCATGGAACCTCTAACAACCTGTTTTTATGTTCTGGAATTGAAGTTGTGGCTCAAAAATTAGGGTAGACGTTTGTGGGTAGTGTTCTACCTTCCAGTTGGTATTCATTAGGCATCTGAACAAACATATAATTTTATAAAGCAGCAGCAGCAGCCAATATAGAGTTTCCAAGTAGCATGTGTGCAAGGACAATCCAGTAGCATGCCTAGGGAATAATTAGGAAAATGTCTCCAGCTTTTTACATGTGACTAGTGATACCATCAAGTGTAGAACAACAGGACTCCCAGTACCAGCTCAATCCACATCTGGTAAATATAGACCTTTTTCCCAGATGGGCCTTGTTGATAGGTCCCTCCTCCCCCCACCAGCAGCAAGATGGTCTAACCACAGCCATACTGTTGCTTTTCAATAAAAACCTTATTTGGCTCACAGGTTTATAAATGCTGTGTGCACTTCACTTGCTTTAAGATTGTTAAAGCCTGACTAAAGCTAAATTTTAACAAAGCAAATTCTCAAAGCAATCATGATGATAAGTGTAAATTATCTGCCACTTACTATGGTATTATGCATGCTATATATCATTGTAGTCTCCAGACTGTATTCCGTATGCTGAAGATAAAATGAAAATTTCAGGTGCAATGTGTATTTTAAATGATGTTGCGGAGAGTGCAAACAGTAGGTATATAGATCATAAAAGGTAAACAGTGATAATATCTAAGGAAAGTTATAGGCTGGCTTGAGCGGGGGCTTGCTTAAGGTGAATACTTTAGATTGGGGGACTGGTGTCTGATAAATACTGGTGTTGACTAGAGCCTTACACATGCAGTATAAGTACCTGACCTTCTCTTATAATCCCTGTACAGTGAAGTTAAGAAGGAGAGGCACACAAGGAGCCAATCAGTACTGCAATGCAAAGAAAATCCTGGGAGAGAGCAGCATGAGAGCAAAGCTAATTCGCTTGCTGCTTCTCCCTTCGCTTTTTACTCTCAGACTAAGGAATTGGAGAGACCGATAGGTGTTACTAAACTACAGCAAACAAAAATTAGGCTGTGCTGTGTGGCAGGGATTTGAAAATCTTAGAAATAATTTGATTGTAATTCAAAGTTTTTGGCAAGTAAAATATCACCTTTATACTGTATATGTTTTATTTGTGAATTTAGATGTTTAGATCTTTAACTTATATAACAGACATACCGGTGGCAGACAGGAGTTCCATGTGGCTGTGTCATCACTGCTGGTGCTCATGCTGACATTACAATGGTCTATTTGGGACTGGCTTAATCCATGTGACATGCCCTCATCCTCCATCTCTTCATTTTGCTGCCTTTTCAGACTGGCTAGCATTTGCATCTCTGATGCACTGAGTCTGTTCACTTGGCAATTTCTCCAATCATAACACTAAATAAAAAGAACAAATCATCGAGTTATACTGAGTACAGTAAGGGAAAGTGCAAAGTTACAATTACAAAAAAACACAGATCTCCAATGGAATAAATAAACACACAGCCTGTGCAAATAATGTTTTATGTATGTATTTAACTATATATTTTTTGGAAAACTGACATTAAAGGCACATAAAGCTGCCTTTCAATCAAAACTTGGAACGTGCAGAGAAAGAGTAAGTTTTCCTCAGATTTGCCCACCTTTATATTTGTTTCAGGTCAGTGAATTGTAAAGTATTGAAGCAACTTGGACAACGTGATGGCTAAACATTTTCATATGGAGATCAGACCAAAAATTTTCCTCTCATTGCTATATATTACTGCCCATTATTACATAATTCCCAAATTTCCAAAATATTGCAAAATATTTTGGAAGAAGGCACACCTTTGCCACATAGCTGATTATACACATTGTGATCAATTAGTGCACAAACATGTATACATAAAAATCTTTGTAAAGGCTATATCAGAAATAGAATCAATAACGTGAGCCAACCAATTCTACCTAGGATCCCAGAATGGTCCTTAAATCTGCAGATTCTTACTGGATAGAAAGGGATCAGTGAGGAAACACTGCTTATTTCCAGTCATCCAAGGAACACAAAAGTTACTAACACAAACTAAAATAATGTTTCTAGTTTTCTATTAGCACATGTTTTATAAACCTGCCCTAAAGTGTGGGATCATGCAAAAGAAGTGATCCTTTTGTAAAAGTAATTTTGTAAAAAGTGCTCTTAGGAAGATGCTTGAGAACATTGTGACTGTTAGGCAGTAGAAAACACAGCAATTATATCCAGTTACACACAGTAAAATATTTGCAGTTGTTACTAAATAAATTAAATGTTTGGTCATGTCCAAGTAAGCCATCCATTCACTGTCTTCTCCACCCTTGAGTTTCATGACCAAAAGAGTTTTTAGTGTGGCATTTGGAATTGTCGCTCCAAAATGGACTATGCGGTCTGCCACTAGTGTGGGGTGAATGAAGTTCATCAATCCTGGATTGGTGACCTGTTTCTGATGTCAAGCAGAAATTGCACCGTGGCCAAAAACCACCCTTCCTCCACCGCCACAACACAGTTAGAGGTGAACTAGCCATGCTGTCTAAGGTTCATAAATTGGATAATGAAACAAATTGTACTGATTTTTCACAAAATAAACAGCCACCAATTCGACTTGCTTAACAGTCAAATTATGCGACTATTAATCAAGTGAAATCACAGCATTTAGATCTAGTTATACACAGGCAACTTGTTAACATTGTGGCATAAAGATTCACCTGTTTTCCCAGCAAAATGGGCCCTATTATTATTATTAATGCTCTCCAAGGCTGGAGAGAATACACTTTCTGCAGTGAAGCTGGGAGATCCAGTAAACTTGGAATGGATCTAGTCCATGATTCAAAACATATGCTAACAAATAGCAAGAATTCCATTGCAGGTTTGCTGGATCATCCATTTTCACTGATGAAAGTGGAAAGTGTATCCCCTCCAGCCTTAAGGAGATCTTTAATAATTCAGACCCAATGGGGGGGGGGGGGGGGAGATGGATTCAGATTGGCTTGATGCTGTCAGTGGTTCGTTGGCTTGGCTAAGAATTAGGAAAACAATTTCTAGTAAATTTGAACTTTGATCACAAAATATAATTAAAATTTGTGAATCAGGTCAGACTGGATTTGATCTGATTTTTTTTGTTCCCCTCACCTCTACCTACCAGTATCTAAGGTTTTTTTTTAAAAAGCAGAACAATTGCCATTCTATGGTAGAGTATTGATCACTACCAATGAAAACACATGGACCTGTGAAGTTATTTAACCAGAAAATGTCAAATGGATGTCAAATTCATTGCTTTATAAGGCAGTCCCTTACATTTTTTTACTTTACTTCCACAGTTAAGAGCCTTTTGTACTCTGTATATATTACAATTTATATATTTCTATTATCTGAATGATAGCTTCTGTTTTATTTAGGCACACATGCTGAAGGCTACATCAAAAATTTACCTTAGCAGCTGGCACAGTTTGCATGGAAATGTCCAGCTGAACAGATTCAGGATCTGCTAAACTTCCCTGCTCAGCAAGGATTCCCAGAAGTTATTTTGAAGAATGTATTTCGGCATTAGATCATTAAACTATGTCTGCAACATGATATACGTTTCAATTGTTAATAGAGACTATCCACCTTTAAAGCACTGTAATAAAAATAATTCAGCTGCCTTTCATCTGTAAAAGCTAAGTGTGTGACAGCACCATACAGCTTTGTGTCTGAAGTTTGCCTTTGTGAGAAAATGACGACCCTTCGAAAATGTCTGCGGAACAGTACACAAAAGCTGCTAGCGTTTAAACACCAATTCAGGTACACTAGGGTGCTGAGCAGGTGTAGATGCCGACAGGCCATTTGAAGCAACGGGGTCCTATTTAAAAAAACTGCAGGATAAAAAGGTATAGCAAACATTTGGCTTCTTTTATCATTGATGCTGGTTGAGAGCAAGATATGGAGAATTTGACTTTGATGCTATGATCTAACCATCTTCAAGATTTATAAATCAACCCTGTTGTGTGAAAGAGTGGTGGTGTTCCTATCATTCAATTTATGTATACATTTTGTCCACTGAAAAGTTTATACATGAAAAAAGTACCAATAAATGTTGGCAAAACTGGTTTTATATTTCCAATAACCTAGCAATCCTGATAGGTATTCCATTTGCACTCCGGGAACTCAGATGGGTACTGTTCAAATTTTTTTCATCATGTGATCACTGTTGGCCCATGAAATAGTTCAATTTAGCACTAAAAACCTGCTGCTTCTTCTTGCCACAGGGAAATAATGCTTTCCACGCCAATGCTAAAAGAGGATAGGCCATATGAAGAATTATTTTGCAGAGAATTACATAAATTTGTGGTCAGGTTGAAGTTAGGGGCTAAGATTAATTTTTAGGAGGAAAAGGGTTATGATAAGTTTTAAAGTTTATCTAAACAAAGAACAAATATGTAGTAAACTGAAGCTTAGGAGTCATTAATTGGTGGCTGAATGAATTCTCTATTATTTCAATTTTATTATGGCCTGTTATCTATGGATCTATAATCCAAAAAGGAGAACATATTGTAAGATTAGCTGGCATGACACTGGTAAATGGCCCAAAGAAACATTCAATCATCTAATGACCAAATTCACTGCAAATCAGGGAGTCACACCTCTTACATATAATACATTTATGGTGTATATTGATTAGAGTACTGAATTAATTAGTGACATTTATAAACACCTGGAGTTCAGCTTTACCAGACATGGAAAAGAAACTGATTGCAGAGCATTACAAACCAGTTCTTAGATAAAGCAACTTCCATATATGCATATTATCTGTGTATTTTATTATATTATTATGCAGTATTTCTATAGCACCAACATATTACGTAGCCCTTCACAAAGTCCATAGTCATGTGACAAGTTGTCCCTCAAAGGAGCTCACAATCTAATGTCCCACCAAAGTCATATGTCATTACCACAGTCTAGGGGGGAAGCCAATTAACCTAACCTGGCCGAGATTTGAACCTGGGACCCAGCACTGCAAAGGCCAGAGTGCTAACCTCTGAGCCCCTGTACGGCCCCATTAATCTGTGAGTTTAGTTTGCAAAGTATTAAACACATATACACAAATGCTAATGTCATGCACATCTACCATAATGCATAGTTTGAAAGATTACTCTTCTACTTCCTAGGTTTTTGTAACAGCTCATGGGGTAAAGATGATGATGCTGACGTCCTGCCTAGTGAAAAGCTGGAGGCGGACAGGTGACACAAAAGCTGAATTGCCACAATCAGAAGTTAAGCTGTCTGGCTGAGAAAAGGTAGGTAAATTACAAGACTGGTTGTGCACAATTACAAAATCCTTTCGCAGGACAAAATTTATCTGCTTTTTTCACTGTTTGTCCAGATTTCCAAAGTAATATTAAAAATTGCACCTGAGTATTCCTTCAAATGTAAAGGTTTACATATATCTTTATGTTTAAAGTATCATCTTGGCTACAAACACACATTTGGGTGCCTGATAAGAACTCTGTAGAATGCTGTAGGCCCCTAAAGGTTTACATATATCTTTATGTTTAAAGTATCATCTTGGCTACAAACACACATTTGGGTGCCTGATAAGAACTCTGTAGAGTGCTGTAGGCCAAAAACTTATGGCTCCCAAATGGTTACCTGCTGCAAATGCATGAAGAAGATAAAACCTGCTGAACTTTAGTGTTCATTATCCAGCATGTACGATTCCATTTGATTCTCCGCAAAGCAGCGCGCTGAAAAAATGAAAATGATCCGGGTTGTGCACGGACATCTCTCTAAGACGTTAAAGACGAATTCTCGAATCCCTACGAGTTGTTAAATTCTTTAGATCCTACTTGGAATGAAGAAAGATCATCCGTGTGTCATTATTTTCTATCTGAGCTTTTTATGCTGCTTTAATGTTTCAAGAGCTCAAATTTTCACACATTTCTTACACTTTTACATGAGCTGTTTTGAGAAGATTTATGCAGTTCTATTATGGACTAAAAATAACTCAATAGGCAGGCTGCTAGAATGAAGAAAAGATTTGAAATAAGCTGGGTGGATATGTCTGCCGGAAAACGAATCACTTTTTGTTTCCCTATAAAGGAGAATCCTGCTGTGAATGCCAAAAATCATTATCCTATTGCACACTAACATGTTCAGTTGCTGAGATAATATTTACAAATTAAACAAAAAAACTACATAGATCATTACAATTTATACAACTTTACATAGAAGCATGAGTTGTCAGAGCAAAGTCGCGTGTGTACTTTTCAACAGTTACAGTCCCAGCAACGAGGCTGAGTTAAAATAAAACTATGGTGGGTTTTGAGTGCCGCTTTTTGGTAATGTTTGTCTTAATGCTAAACTTTTGTCAGCACAACAAAATAATTTTGCAGTTCCCATCCACGTGCATTACAAGATTTGAAAGCTCGCTTCATCAAGGGGAAAACGAATCATTAGCAATACGTATTTCCCAGTGCCCCAGAAGTTGACACTCTCCCTCACACCAGGTATGTGAGTAAGACCTTGACATTTTCATGTACGCTTTAACATTGCTGGTCCTGCATTGTACTGGATGTTGCTGAAGATGCCAATGTGGGACAGTAATATAGTTGGGTAGAAACCAGAGGGACTAAGGAATAAGGTTACATGGTAAGTCAGGTTGAAAAAAGTCCATCAAGTTCAACCACTAAAGAAATAAACATATTCCAGATATAAAACTGTATGGACATAGTTGATCCAGAGGAAGGCAAAAAAAGGGCAAAATCTGGTATGAATATGAAGCAAGATCTTTGCCATATATATCTATAACGTATTGGCTTTCTATAGTGGGAAGCTGAAATAATAGGTGAAGTCCAGTTCAATTTGATCACCTGTGGAACACTGGTGTGCTGAATCAAGTTATTTACTTGTGCCCTTTTTATGGGCTGATGTTTTTTGCATATAGATATGTTGTTGCCTTATAGATAATTGATTATTGGGTTTTATATGAAGAAATCTTATGGTTATGAGTGGGTAAGTGGCCTGTGGCAGCATATTATTGCCTAATTCATTTAGGTGATTAGTCTTAGGGGTGTATTTATAAAGCAGTGAATATCTAGCATATTAAATTTAGTCTCTGTCCCAGATTGGCAGACAAATGCTGAGGCCGATGGACTGAAAGCAAAATCCAGCTGCACTCCTCCCATACAAAAGCCTCATAGTGTGTACAACAAATCTTACCTACCTTGGTCAAAACATCACTTTCTATCAAGGGAAATATGCTAGAAAAGGGGTGAGATGAGGGGTATTATACTCATGGTGTGCCCAGTTTCTTTTTAAAAACACTGAAACAATATAAACAGTATGCTCTATCATCAGAACATGCTGCTCAAATATAATTAGTAGGGCATTAATATAAAAGAAATCTCTCACTTTTTCATATGACTCATGTATTAAAATATGTGACAAAGCTTAGTATTTCCCCACAGATCCCCACTACGCTAATTCAAACCTTATCTAGGCTTCCTGTATCTCACGTTCCAATAAGACATTTTTATTAATCTATTAAACTTTTGCTGCAGTGACAAATCTCGTTACACAAGGCATGCATCTTGCACTTTAAAGATTAATATATTGACGCCTGCATCCCACCCGCCTAAAATAATTAATTCAGAATTGTTATAGACAGCTATACGTGTGTAAAAGTTTAATTGCTCAGTTATCTGTGTGGTAGCAATATTACCCAAAGGGCTGCACTATGTTTTGTAAATAAAAAAAAATATTAAAACCCTACAATGAGTGCTATGAATTCATGAATAAAACATTTCAAGGCAAGTGACCCTCAAAGTTTACTAAGCAGTTAGGAAATATTAGTTTTATGCAGTTTTGTAAGCATGTTGGTAGGGCTGTGCAATAGGGAGTTATGGATTAATGTCTTAGACTGAAGAGTGGTGCTCATGGGTATGTAGCTATTAAGTCAACGAAGATACTTCAACTTTCCTGTTCAGAGGTCAGCAGCAAAAGTGGTCAACATCTCAACAGCAAAACAATGAAGATAATTATGTACCGATGCTTGGTAATAAACGTCTCAACTGAGAGTGTCGGAGGATTTAGTTTTTTATTTTTTAACGAAGGCGATGAATTTTATATGATTTAGAATGACATTTTTGGTTTCTCTTTGCCCACCTCATCATCACTATTTATAGGGTCTGGTGCCTCCCCAAGCCCTGCCTTAATACAAAAAGCCTGTAAACATTATGCAAGGTGCATACATGGCTCTAAATTATAGGCTTTAGCTTTCCTGTATGCTAGCAAATGTTAATGCATAGCTTTACTTTCTGTCCTCATGTATGCATGTTACCAACAATAAGTGACAATACTGGTTACAAATCACAAAAAAGAAAACCATGGAGTGCAAGGGGAAAGCAAAGAAAGAGGTTTTGAGGCTCAAGAGTTTTTAAGTCAAGCTATGAATGTATTATTATATATTTACTTCATATATAACAAGGTCATAAGAATACTTAGTTCACAAACCTAGAACATGTAGTGCATTGTCTTGCCTGGTTATGTTGTACAGAAAACACAGAAGTAAGAGTATATTTTTGCAGGTTAACATAACATGTTCTGTTAGTTACACCTATTTCTGTTCTGAGTCACAGAAATGGGGTGTTTTACTAGACAAATTTTTGCTAGCATGAACAGTAGACAGCAAAGAAAAATGAGAAAAGGTAATAATATAATAAGACCGTATTTTCTGTATACAAGTCCCCGACGCGTTTAGGCTTCTTCAGGGGGATGTGACTTAATACAATTTGTGATAGATGGTATATTGATCGGTTCTGGGTGATATATTCAGGACAGTAGTGTTGATACACCAGTAGGATTCATTTAAGTTAAGGACCTTCGCTAGCATTTGACTATGCAACAATCACAACTTGTGGGCCTTCAACTTCAATACATTCATTATACAACCTGCAACCTTCTATAAGCACAAGACCATAGGATGAATACCCTTATTCACCCTAACCTCTCATCAATTGGTACTCTACAATTTTGTTAGTTTAAATGAATCCTACTGGTGTATCAACACTACTTTAAGAACTACTGTCTTGACTTAAAAACTCTTGAGCTTCAAAACCTCTTTCTTTGCTTTCCCCTTGCACTCCATGGTTTTTTTTTTTTGTAATTTGATATACTAAAGAGGGAGGCCCAACTGCATAGACCCCTTATCTTGGGGAGAACAGGGAACATCCCCATCCCCGTCATTCCCTCATTCCCCCTTTCTTCCCCTCCCTCCCGGTATTACGGGATATCTACATTTGAAATACTGGTTACAATGCAATCTATTTATTCAAAATTGCACCCCAATCCACCCAATCCATGTTTTGCCATGCATAAAACTGCCAGAAGTGCTACATGCACATTTGTTGGCACATCAGGCACACAATTCAAATGATTTGGATGATGCAGGACCAACCAGAAAAGCTCCGGAGGGAGCTTTTTATTTTTTAGTTAAGGTTTGCTTTAAGGAATTTGAGCTCAACTGAAGGTCTTTTGATCCTGTAATGGTAACACCATACACATTAATAGCGCAGAGTGCACCGAATCCTCAATATATGTTTAAATAGGATGGTTTCCCCTAGTATACTCCTTAAAGAAGCTTTAAATATGAGTCCCCAATCTAAAACACCTGATTCAAATTTCATGATTGAAAGTGTTATTAAATGTAAGAATGCACTTACTTTTTCCAATTGAAAAATCTGCATTTTTGATGACTGTGAGAATGCATCTAATCACATCTAATCAAATCTAATATGTTCCTATGATGAAAATGTCACCATGCCTAACAATGAATATACTATTTTACTGCATCATGTAAAAAATGTACTTTAAGTCAAAAGATTTGGTTGATATTAATTTTATAAAAAATATGTGTAACCTTATCTACTAACCAAATTATAGCTCCATTTTTAGTGAAAAATTGAAAATACTGCTAAAACAGGTGACAAAGGCTAAAATTAAAAATATGCGTGGAAGTGTGAAAGCAGCAAAACTAAAAAAAAGGAAAACTACTAAGGGGCTTTATGGGTGTGGGGAACTAAGACTGAACTAAGACTGGTAAAATATCACATTTGACAAAAATGTGATCTGGGGGCTGTAAAAAGTCAAACCTCATTATACTGTCTGCTTTTCGGAAGAAACTTTCAAATACTGTTTGATAAAAATACAGCCACTATAACATTGATGGGATAATATTTCAGAACCTGTCAAACTGGCCTCAACTAGGACACAGCGGAGTACACACTAAGGGGCCTACTTAGAGATTTTATTTGTAATGTTGAAACTGGAAGCACGGCTATTTAACTTTGCTGAAGATTGCAGGCAAGATGGAAAAGCAGCATGCTCTCCAGGCGTTTTATCTGTTAATGAGTACATCCAGTTTGTATACTCCTTCCCTGTAATATTTTACATTGAAATGTTGTGGGGAATTTCAAAAGGGACAGTGCAAACAAGACAACCCACAAACATCCTGTAGAGTGGTAAAAAAATTCAATAAATCGATGTATCATGATTATGGAAAATGCCTACAAGAAGTTACTTCTGCTAAAGGGGGCGATACTTGATTCTGACACCAGTGGTGTACTTTGTTTTTTCTATAGTACATCATTACACCTATTAGTATTTTTGTTAAATAACACTATAATCTATAATCCTTAATTTATAATCTTTATCTGTAGGTACGGAATAATCTGTTCAAATTTGGAAAATGTTTCTATGCTTTTTTTTTCACATTGTAGAGAAGAGAGAGAGGAAAGGCAGGCTTTTGAAAGCTATAAATGTATATGTGTTAGAAAGTTTGTCTCTATATTGTACTGTAAACAAGATATTATAAAGGTAATTCTCATTTTAGAATTACCTTTATTAACACCTTTTTATAAATACAATATGGGGACAAACTTTCTAACACATATAAATTTAAAGCCAGAAAAAGCCAGCTATTCCTCTCTCTCCTCTCTACATTAATTATTTCAGGCTTGGCAAGATAGAATCACTGAACAAATTTGTAGCGAGCGAAGACACTCCTTCCACTATATTTTTTCACGTTATTTGTAGGAACCTGGAAAATGACGGAAAGCAGAAAATGAAGGAATGCCTTATGCCCTATGGGTTGAGTTCACAACAAAGTACTTCTTTTGTGTGTGCGAGTAAAATTAGGAGATGTTCCATTTTTTTCACAATGCGCTGCAAGGCATAAAAATCTTTGCAAATATAAGCTTCTCTGTCGACCCTTTAAAAAAATAGGACAGTTTGCCATGGATAAAAATTTGAAATGACTACTTACCTACTTCGAGTTTTCAGGAGGTGCAGGTAATGTCACCAATGTGTTATAGGCACTCTATCCAGGGCTAACACTAATTCAGAGATTTAGAGTGCCAATGATGCAGCTGGGATGTCAGAGGAGGTCAGAGGTGTTGCAACCTTTTACATTAATTTCTTACATTAATATTAGGTGCTCCCTTACAATGATGGCTCATGTAATACTTGCTTACATTGGTGGCGGGTGTAGTTCTCTTTTACCCCAGTTGTCAGTGTAGTGCCCTCCTATATTGACGGTCAGTATGGTGAAACCTTACGTCTGGTGATCATTGTAATGTCCCCTAACAAAGGTGGCCAGTGTAGTGACCTCCTACATTTGTGGTCAGTGTAGGGCTTTTTTTTTATTTGTAGAGCGCGCTCCCTTACAATGCTGGTAGCCAATATAAAAGTGTTCCCTTGCAATGGTCATCAATGGGATAATACCTAACCTGGGCAGAGCAGTGGTTTATTGGAATAGTGATCTATAGAACTGTAGTCCTCTATCCTAAAATGCTATATGCATGGCTTTTACAAAGAACCACTGTACTCTTTTTTTATGAAAAACTGAACTCTGGGAAAAATGCAATTTCCTTGCTGTGGTCCCTGCACTGCAAGAGTTAAATGCTCATTTTGTCTAGGGTACCATTAAAAAGTTGTTCTACTTACCTTATGTTTTACTCCAACAAGCTTTTCTACATTGCCAAACAAAATTCCCTTTACAGTTCCATCAGTCCCAGTCAGTCTGGTGTCATCATATACAATTCTGTACCAGCATTCCCCTATTGTCAGTGAGGAAGCTCCAAAATTTGTAGGGTTAAGGAGATAATGCAAGGCATAAGGTAAATAAAAGAACAAGTATTTAATCCCTGAAGTGTGAGCAGAACTCCAGTGCAAACAGAATTTTCCCCAAAGTTTAGCTTTAAGTCATCGATCTGGAATAAATTTGCAGATCAGTTGTTTGGGGTTCCAATACCAAAGATTTCTCCAATTAGGTAACCTCAAAAGTTTAAAGAAACACAAATCATGTTTTTTAAAAAGAAGCTTCATATAGGCCACTTCTACCCATGGCACACTGGAACTGTACAAGTAGTCCAAAGCTAGGGGAAGACAAGTTCTTTTAATGATGTTAACACTACACCCCCTGGTAGGTGGCACAGGATTACCCAAGATTACCCAGAGTCTTGCGATGCCTGGTCTTTGCCAAAGCATGCTGCACAGGATGATGGGCCAGTGACTCCAGTGGTCGCCGGGCTACATTGCTAGAGGGATGTCAGCTGGTTGCGGCCCTCAGACTCTTCCCATTAGGGATGAGCAGGATCAGATGGCTTCTGTGTAGGGACAGCTGGCTAGCGAGTACAGGCAGACAGGTCAAGGTCTGGGCTAGTGGCTGGCAAAAATCAGGGTCTTTATAGTCTTAGGTCAGGGCAGGTGGCAGACAGGCAACAGAGTCTGGGTTGAGCTGGGGACAATGTTCAAGAAGTCTATCAAAGCAGAATACTGGGGTGTACTGCTGGGTAAAATAGTTGGGGGCAAGACAAGAATCCAGCATCCTGCACCTAGAACTAGAAATGCCTAAATAGGACTAGCAGCCCCTAGTAGGACAGGATCATGACCAGGAACTAATCTGTTCATTGGCAGCAGGACACAATCTCTAATCCCCTCCAGCTACGCACAGCGTGATGGAGGTGCAGGTAAGGACAGAGTGCATGTGACAAAAGGAAGGCTAGGCATGCAACAAACTGCTAAACAAAGGAGTGTTACAAGTGTGCATTAAGGTCAGTTACTGAATGTTAGATTTTTAGCTTTATAAATAAACCATGTAATTAGTTTCTTTACAATAAAAACCATCTGTTTTCTCAATGTTCCTGTTTAAGCTTCCACAGGACCTATACCAACATCTTTATATTTTAGGGTAAAGTACAGTGTAAGATAGAGCCCCACTTCAAAATAAATATATATTTTCCTGTCTAAAACTTTTAAAATCTGTTTTAATTCAGGCATTAGTTATATTTGTTCAAAGGTGTAAAGTTTCCATTTAAACTGCTTTATTCTGTTTTATGGATCAACAACAGCTTTATAGTCTGCTCTTTGGTAATATGCACTTCAGCTAATAGGTAATAAAAGTTAAAAACATCAGCTTAATTCCTCCTATCTTTTTTACTTGTAAACCTTCCATAACCTTTGTAACTTTCTATTTTTTGCCTCTGTAGGGGAGATAAACAAAGCTTTTGTATAACTGACCAGAGCTCACAGTGGGAGGATATAAAGCTTTGTGAATCAATTCCCTTTCACAGTGGGCAAATATAAACCTTAGTGAATCAATAAATTGGAAGTAGGTCTCTTATTATATGGCTTTCCATTCATTGTTTTCTAAAAACAGCTCCTGTCTTTTTCACAGTAATAAGGTTCATGTTTTTGTGCACACCAAGCTAGTAAATAGCAAAGTAAAATATTTGAACCTAATAAAGAATAGCTGCAAAAACTAAATAGTGATGCATCTTTGTCCTTAGTTACAAAAAAAGATTCAGTAGTTAAAGCAGGATTGTATGCAAGTAGCTACAACTCAAAATAAAATGTGTTTATGTGAATTCTTTACCTGACAAAAATGTAAATGAAGTTGTATGTAAAACTTTGTTGCCTGTGTCCAGTTTGGGATTTTTTTAAGTAATTTGTGAATATGCAACAGAAGAAGAGAGTATATATTTTCAAAGAGAAGGGAGAAAGAACTTTAATCTTGTAAAGTTTTCAGACCTCATTCACCTATTGCTCTGGTGATACCTAAACTTTACCTTGTATCTCATTGATAGTGGCTACCAGGACACATTCAGCAATAACAACTATTCTATGCTAAACTCCCAGAATCTCCCAGACAGCATAGTTAAGTTCATTATCTCATATTTTTGCATTACAACAATACAGTTTGGTGAAGGGACACCCTTGAACTTGATCATAAAGGAGCATTCACCACACAACTTTCACCTTTTAGAAGACAGACTATTGGATTGACACCACAACACAAGGCTGAATGGATGAAAGTTTTGGCTCTTCTTCTACCAGTTTGCTGTGCAATGGGATTATGGTGGCTAATATACAGAAAAAAAGCTTAGTAAAACATAACAATACATATTTATAGTACAGTAGAACCTTGGTTATCTGGCACCCATGGAAATAGCCGATTCCGGATAAGTGTAGTTTCCGGTTAACTGAGGTTAATTCCTTTTTCCTTTTCATAGCCGTTCAGCACTAGACTTGAATGGGAAGACTTGTCCCCATTCACCTTGAGTGCTGAATGGCTGAGAAAAGGGAAACCCTGATGACGCTTGAGCCATCATCAGGGTTTCCCTTTCCCCAGCCAATCGCAGAGCGGAGCAATCAGCGGAGCTCTGCTATGTTGACAGCTTTGCTTTCCTGATTGCTCCCACAGCCCTAGCAGAGTTGTGCCATGTGTTCTTTGATGCCACAAGGGCTGTTCTAGGGCTGCAGGAGCAATCAAGGAAGCGGAGCTTACAGGTGCTAATTATTTGAATTTTCCAGTTATCTGTGTTCCAGATAACCGGTATTCTATAGTATATCTAAAGTCATGTAACTAAGAATGAAATTGACTGGTATACCAATAGTATATGACTTAGACACTTATTTGGCTGAATAGGCACAGATTCCCATAGATACACTCCAAAATCTTGTGGAAAGCTTTCCTAACGGAGTAAAGGGGGTCAAATCTTTCTCAAGACTCATCTAATGAGGTATAGTATGGCTCAGCCAATCCAGCCTGCAGACCATGACATTGTCTAAAAGACAGATTGGATGGGTCCTATGCTTTGTAGCAATGGCCAAATTTGACTTTGTCATTGACGTCAATAGGAGGCAAAATCGGCTACCAAATCAACCCGAACTTTGAGGTCAGTTTGGCTAAACTATAGGTGATCCAAACAGAAACACTACTGCCGGGCATCATTGTGACCACAAGCACCATCTGTTCTGATGAAGATAGTTTTCATAAAACCCTTTCACAAGATTGCTTGCCAATAAAGCAGTAATATATGAGAAAGCTCTGATGGCTAAACATAGAAAAGGGAAAGATAGTTTTCTCATCAAGAATATTAGTCTGTGGCAGTTAAAAGATGGATATACTGTGATAAGGCTTTTAGCTTTGATATAACATAGTTCTTAGCTATCACAACATATCTCCATGGTCACTGAATGACTACTACCATCCAACAAGATACAATACAATACAAGTAAGGCACAAGAGAAAGGTACAAGGGAGGCAGATTAATAAAACATAAGCGCACAAGATGTATGTAAACATGTACACAGCAAAATTGGATTATTTTCAAAGTTGAAGCCTTTGCTAAGAATTTTTTTCTGTAGTCTCTTACTCCTAAAGGAGGTCTAGCCCCATGTTTGTATTCTCTAATATAAATATCAAATAATAAATATATCAATTGTATTTTTTTCCCTCTTAGAGAGACAGCTTTCATATCATATTTTTGTATAAAACTTCTTAGAATATTGGTAAGTGACCCATCAACTCACAGAGCTAAAAGTCAGGAGCGGGATCTTTATTTTTTTTGTAAAAAGTGGTATTTTCAGTTCAATGAGATTTGAAAATTGCGATCTCAAGGCTAAAATTAGGATTCTTATATTTTCCTAAAGCTCAGCATAAATATTACAAATTAAGTGTTACCAACTATTCATGAATTTACAAATGGTCTATGAAAAAGACAGTCAATTTAGGTTCTCCGTGATGTCCATACTTTTTTTTAAAAGTGCCTGTTAAAAGGCTACCTTCACATGTACACAAGAATACTTCAAATACTTAGTGGTGCAACTAACTAGCTGTTTACTTTAGTTTCCATGAAAGCATGGTTCCACCTCAGCCGAAACCCTTGTTTCCCCTTTACCACTGACATTCAGCCAAGGCCAGTCCTCGCTACCCCACTTTGGAGTCTCCTCATCCCTCATGGCCTCTACTTTCTATACAGCAGTGCAGTCTGATCATTACATGATATCCATTGCCATGTTGTATTTTACATGCTACAGATAACTGCACTCCCAGCCCATGCACTCTGTAACCCATAGAGTATGTGCTTTTGCCCCCTGCGCTCTGTTTTTTTTGCTGTAGATATTTGTAACACATATGCATATTACAATGTGCCAAGCAAAACATTGACATAAAGGTTGGAATTACAACACAGACAAAGGCATCTGACACTCCTGTAAGTGTCCAATGTTGAAGATTCTGATGGGAGCTGCAGTGCTGGAACTTGGAAAAGGTAGGAGACTCCAGTTACCAGAGAGTTTATTTAAAATCTTTTCTATTGCAGGTAATTTTGATAAATGTTTTTTAGGAACTGGCAGGGTCACTTTTTTAAAATGTAAAACATTATAAAAACGGCCCATTGGGACACATTTTAGTTTCTCTTTACAGAAACTTCACCCTGCTTTCTTACAGTAAGCCAAGGAAATTGAACATAAAGAAATATGACTGAATTCACTTACTGATGCCTCATCTGTCTTCCTCCTATCTTCCTTTGGGATTTCCTTTAGGGATTTCTTGCTCATTGAAGTTCTTAGCTTGTTATCTGATACAAATTGTTGAATTTTCAAAAGAACTGAATTTCCCTTAGAGGATTCAGTTTTGCTTTCACTGGGGGACAAGCTCCGGGTTGGTATCAGTTGTCTTTGACTGACAAAGTCTCCAATGTTAGCATCTGTAGAAGACGTATTTGAAGTGGAAGCATTGATGGGAGAATTATGGAGAGATGGACTATTGGAACATCTGCTATCCACTGGAGTGTCCACTGGATGAGAAGACTTATAAAGTTCTGCTTTAGGGCTAGAGGTCCATTTGAAGATGTCTGCCTCCTGTTTATGGGAAAATGAAAACAGATATGACTTTATATTATTTAGTGTTCAATATTTTATTGCTAGGAACATGAAAACAGAATATAAAAACGTATATAAAATATTCATAAGTTCTCTTAGTGGTGAGCTGCATTTGTGTGCAAGGGAGAATTTGAGGGGATATAAAAATTGCTTTGTTGTTTTCATGATTACTTCTCAAACTTGAAGAATTTAAAGTTGTACTGTACTGAAGTGTACCGTGCAGTATTTTTAGATATTGAGATCCTATTGTAATTCTAGGCCTGCTTAGGAAATAAACTTTGCATGTCCTATTAATCTGCCAGAAATTCACTTAACTTTAAATTATTGTTGTGAGCTGACAACATCTAGCTTTTCCTAACACTGCCAAATTTGCAGTGCTTTCATCTGGTTAGAGCATCTTACTATTTAATGTTCCACAACCTACAGACTAACCATTCTGTAAAGATAAGATATATGAGAGCCAATTAGACACTTTTTGATAACGCAGGAAGTGTGCCCAGGACAACTTTGAATCTCTGACATGATAAATGTATGCACTTGTCAAACAAGTGGATCAAAACACTTTTATTTGTAAATTCAAAAGGTCAAAAGGCAGCAAATAAGGGTTGCTCATTGTTTGGTTTAGATACACTCTAAATCTGAAATGAATATACTGTGGGAATAGTTTCAGTCTGGAGTCAGCAACCCATTGGAACAGTCTTCCAATGACCACATCTCAATTTCAAGAGACTTCCTGCAATGTCTCCAGGACAACTGGTTATTCCCCACTGTTTTAAAGTTTAGGGAACTGCTTTAAAACAACAACATGATCAATCTCTGTGTTGAAAAAAGAAAATGGTACTAATTGAATCTCTTTGGATGATCAGATAATACCAGAGTTTAAAGTTTCCTACTAATGATGTTTTTTTTTAGTACATTAAGGTGTAGCTCTTTTTTCAGTGGCACAATGTAACACAACAGCATAAATACACCACATAGATCTAATTGAGCACTGCAGTAAAAACAACATTTTTATATTTTCACTTAGAAAACTTGTGATCAGACATGTCTTTATTGTAGAAAGGGACAGGCAATGTCTGTTCTGCAATAAAACATACTTACCCGCCTGAATGCTGTCTTCTGTCAAAAATTAGGAAGGATATCCTGGCTGTCCCTGAGTCTACTGGGACTAAATTAACTCCCATGCACCTTACTGAGTTATGTCATCCCAGCCTACAAAGATTTCTGAAGATCAAAACAAGGATCAGAAAAAGGAAACAGATGGCAACACCTGCAACTGATTGGGGACAGGTAAGGGTATTTATAAACTTGCTATTCGGCAGCTAAGGGTATTTTATTGAAGAAGGGGCATTACATGTCTCTTCTGCAATAAAGGAACTACCCGTTCACATTTTTTGAAAAAAAGGGCTTAAATCTAAGTCCCTGCTAGTTGGTATACTGCACTGTCTTTTGTTCTCCTATTGCTATTCCTATTTCTCCTATTCTTTATTACAAGGGCATAGATAAGTAGAACTAAAGGGATCATAAACTCAGCAAATTACAATAAAAAGTATTGTTTGAATTCTTCATTGTCAATTACTATGAAGCTGGTGAGGCTATTTGTCACATTGCTAGCCAAGAAAAAAAATCTGGGTGGAGGGAAGGGTAAATATTAGACAGTGAGCACTCTGATATTTAGGGCTATTAGGGTTTTCTGCATAAAATCTGAAGAAGAGGCAATTTAACAGCATTACACTACCCACAGGTACACTTTACTCAGTGGCATACCTACAGATTAATGGGTCCCAGTGCAAAATTTAGACATGGCCCCTCCCTTCTGTTTCAACTCTGTGCCTCTGCTGATGGTCTTCCAGCTACAGATTTATGACCTGACCTAATTTTGGCTTTACAATAAGAGTCATCCCCTTACAATAGAAGCACCTCTTTAGATCAGAGTCATCCCTTCATATTAGGATCCTCCCCTTCACATAAGACCCCCCTTTAAATCACCCTCTTTCACATCTCTGTTTTTTTAAATAGAATCCCCCAGTCTCACCTGGAGCTCCCTGTTGATAATATTGGCCACGTACTCTGCTGCCACTATTGGATTACCAGTTACAAGCAATTTCCAGATCTGCTAAAGTTGACTTCTGACAAGCAAAAAATTACTTGCCCATTTTTGACTGACTGGGATTTAGATCTAATTGGTGACAAGGTTGCTTATGTTTTACTACGGTTCCTTTCTGAAGGCTTGGACTTGTTAAGGTTGGAAAACATCCCCGTGCAAAACTGAGTCCCCCTCCCCAATACAAGCACTTTTCATTGCTCCCTGAGAAAGTAAAAAACACCCCAATTATTGGAAGATATATCTGAATAAAGGATAATTGCCAAACACTAATGTGATGTTAATGGTCATCTTTCTCCACATTTTTTGCTCCGATTGCTTGTTAAGTTCTATACTCTATGGCTTATGAAGTCTCTACTTTGGCAGCCTATGTAGTCATAATGAAAATAAAACGTTGATAAGTACATTTATGTTCACCCTGAAGAATGGCAGCCTCTGGATAGTCAGGGGACATGATCCGTGACACCCCCTATGCAGCGAGCCCTTCAATCACATTATTCATCTTGCTTAAGACGGCAGCAGGGGCAGCACGGTGTGCACAGACTAATGATGTTTTTATAGGCTCCTGTTCAGCATGAAAATCAAATTCTATCAATTATACTTTCTCACCTCTCAACCCACTGCCCACATCGCACGTTATGTAGGCCAAATGGAGATTTTCAGGCACTATTAAGTGCGTAATAAGTCTCTCAAACATTACCAATTATGAATATCAAGTGACTTAAGTTCTGGTTTGTGCACCACTCTGCTGAATCTCATCGTATCGCGCCTAAGCAAACCTGTGCACATGAAAAAAATATAATGCCTTATTTATTTATTTATAAAATATCTCCAATAAGTGCTAATAGTAAATGAAATAATTACATATATTTTATTATTTTATTTCCTATTTTGTTGTTAAAGATACAGGAATTCAAATGTAAAACCTGGGTAAAAGTGAACTTTTCAACTTTTTTTAGGACCTTTTTAAACATGCTTAGGTCATCTTTTATTGTACAAAGTCTCACAATTGGTTTCCTTTTTGCAACCACAGACTAAAAAGTTAAAAAGCTTGCCTCCTGCCAGCATGCTGCTGAGATGGGCCCCTGCCCTTTGTGTGGAAGCAGTGGTCTCCCTTTAAAGGTCCAGCACACCCACAGCTGTTTCAGACTTTTAACTCTACAACAAAGCTTATGCTCTCTGCAAATTAGACAGCTCTAGCTCTGACTCAACATTGGTGTGTCAGACCTCTCCAGAGAGCTCACTGCTTCTACACATGTACTGCTCCTGACACTGGGATTTGTTTAGCTGATTTAAACTGATAGTTTAGTTAGGCTGCTGGTCTTGTGTACATCCATTGTTCTTTATTACAAGGGCATAGATAAGCAGAACTAAAGGGATCATAAACTCAGCAAATTACAAAAAAAGTATTGTTTGAAATCTTCATTGTCAATTACTATGAAGCTGGTGAGGCTATTTGTCACATTGCTAGCCAAGAAAAAACATCTGGGTGGAGAGAAGGGTATATATTAGACAGTGAGGATATTTAAGGCTATTAGAGTATTCTGCATAAAATCTGAAAAAGATGCAATTTAACAGCATTGTACTACCCACAGGTACACTTTACTCAGTGGCATACCTATAGATTAAGGGGTCCCAGTGCAGAATTTAGACATGGCCCCTCCCTTCTGCTTCAACTCTGTGCTTCTGCTGATGGTCTTCTAGCTACAGATGCATGGGCCCCAGTCCTAATTTTGGCTTTCAATAAGAGTCCTCCCCTTACAACAGGAGCACCTCTTTAGATCAGAATCATCCCTTCATATTAAGACCCCCCCTTCACATAAGACCCGCTTTAAATCACCCTCTTTCACATTAGAGTCCTCTCTCTTTTTATATATATAGAATACAACCCCCCTGTCTCCCTTTTTTACATTAGGGTCCCCACTTTATATCAGACTTTCCAATATTCCTCCACTCCAGAGTCTTCCACTTCACAACAGAGTTCCTTCTTTATATAGATGTCCCTTCTTCATGTCAGAGAGCCACCTTTACCTCAGGGGCCACCAAGTGCAGGCCCTCTGCATTTTAAGCAAAGTGACTTTATGTTATATTTTACTATATGTTTTATTTTACTGTCCATAGGCTGGAGTGAGTCCAGGATGACCTGGGCTCAATGGAAATGAGTCGAATAATGCTCACCTGTAAACTGAGGAC
>NC_092865.1:60736987-60741924 GCF_032062135.1 Pyxicephalus adspersus | reverse complement strand
ATGTTTTTGTTGAATTTATAGGCATCATGGTGACTCAGAGGTTAGCATTCTCGCCTATGCAGCGCTAGCTCACAGGTTCAAATCTTGGCCAGGACTCAATCTGCATAGAGTTTCTATGTTCTCCTTGTGTCTGCATGAGTTTCCCCCCACATCCTAAAACCATACAGTTTGGTTAATCTGCTGCCCCTTAAAACTTGTCAGACTATGTTAATGACATATTACTATGGTGCTAGGGCTTTATAAAAACTAGTTAATGTTAATTCATTTGCTGAAGAAAGTGATTTTTTTTAACAAAATAAAGAGACTGATACATTATACAAATCTCTCTGTGTACTTGCTACAAAGGCTAATCCCCCCATAATACACAAGCTATTCATTTGAACTTTATTATATTTGATTGGAGGATCTGCTTGTATATATGTAATTTTAGTGATTAGGCTTATATTGTTTAACAATAGAATAAGCGGCAGTCACTTTTAGGTAACCTGTGATTTCTGGATCTCAAGCTGAAGAGCCAGACATAAAGGATATAACATAAGTAAGCCTGCACCATTAAACGGATTTCAGGTCAAGTATTACAATTCCAAACCAAGTTCAGCTGCTTCTCTGTAATATTGTTCACAGTTGTTCAAACAAAAGAAAGACAATTCTAAAGTTTGATGAGCGCTCTCCCAAAATAAAAAGTGACCTTAAGTCCTGCCTTGACTGTGAGTGCTGAACCAGAAGCCAATGTTCAAGCCTATATCCATTCACTTTTTATTAGCCTAAATTAAAGGCAACAGATACGTTTCTGGAGGAAGCCGGCCTTTTGTTTGTGTAAATGCTCAGAAGATGTGACTTTCTCTTCAGCCAAGCAGAGCTGAACCTTTTAGCTTGTGCCAGGATTGTTTTGTGAAATAATAGAATGGCTTTGACAGAACAAAGCGCTGAACAGCGGATAGCCCTTGGCTGAAATGTCATGGATTTAAGCATAAGGTCTACAGCCAACTTAATCATTCCATTTATGTGGGCGAAAGGCAGTTGCCTTCTTGCAGCAGATGGGACCCCCTGCCTTCGAGGAAAGCCTTGTAAACATCATACGAGAAACATGCATAATGTTGTCATTATATATTAATGTATACATCATGGTGAACTTTACATATATGTCAGACTGATGTTGATGCATGTTTATTATACCTGGGAGGATAAACATTATGAAACATAAATGAATCGACATTTATGTTTGAAATCACATCTGGTATTTTATCTCCCCTTTCAAGCTCTGACCCATGGCTTCAAATGCTTTTTTTTTTGTAAAACCTGCTGGCGCCTGCAAATGTTATTGTTTGCTGCGTTACTGAGGGCGTGCGATGCATTTCTATCAACCCAAATTTACAATCAATAATAAATGCAGATGCTCTTCTTTTTACGGCTGTCCTCAAAGGACTTCACACTGTTGGCTTTCTCTCGTTAAAGAGAACTTGTCATTTTGGAGCAGGCAGGTTGATTGTGAAAGCGTAACATGTTACTGTTATTTAGGCCTCATTTACATTAATGCATACAGCAAGGTGTGGTGCATTGCAATGCTATTAACTTTTAATGTCATCCATATGCACTTAAAGTTTTATATGCATATTACAGTAGGAAGCATAGCACCTGCACTGCAGTTCACTATAATGTAACATTCGTGCTGCAAGATTTAAAATGAATATGTTGCCTTAAAGCCCAATTGAAATCCAGTTTAAAATGCAATTGGATACATGCTAGGTATTATTTCATTCCTAATTCAGCTACAAGAGCAGAAATGACTGTCCACTGATAACAGCCGCAAAATGAGACCAATATTTCCCATTGATGCCATTCTACAGCCAAGAAGTGGTTTTTTCTGAGGGAAAGGCCTTAACAGAGACAATGGTCTGATTTCTCTAAGGCTAGAGAGGATACACTTTCATCAGTGAAGCTGGATGATCCAGCAAACCTGGAATGGATTGCTTCAAAGTCATTTGCTATTTGCTATCAAATGTTTTGAATCCTGGACCAGATCCATTCCAGGTTTGCAGGATCACCCAATTTCACTGATGAAAGTGTATCTTCTCCAGCCTTAGAGAACTTTACAATTCAGGACCAATGAAAACATATGTAGCTAATCATGCTTTGGAGGAAAACATACAAATACATTTTATTTAAAAAGACTTCTAGAGCCCAGGTACTTTAAGTGGACTTTCTGGGTTTGGGTTGGGTTAGTAACTAGCAGGTTCTCCTTATTTATTGCTTATTAACAGGAGATAACTAAGTCAAAACACTTATACATTCTGACTTGCAAAATGGTTTTCAAGATTTTATCAAATAGGGCTTTAAAGTGTAATCAATCCCCCCAAGGTGATCACATGTACATGTGCAAAGATTTTAGGAATCTTGCATCCGTTTAGAAGTAAATAAACCTAACCCAGGGAGGGAAATTCTTGTTGTAGGGTGTTCCGTCAGATAATTCTTCCCAAACTCAGCAGATGCCTAAAAGCTGACTTGTATCTAACATTCTTCAGGGAATATCAGTGAGCCAATCACACAAGCTGGAAAACCATAGATGGAGAACGAGTATTACTGCTTATGAACAGGAAGGGGTCAAAGATAAAAAAGTAGACCAACGACATAGAGAGAGACTGACAATACAACTGAAGAAATTGACAGACCAAAGGGAGCAGATGAAGGGCTAGTGATTGAAAAGCGGGCTGTTGATAAGAGGCTATGTCTACGGTAAATCTGACCCTGCAGAATAGTTAAGAGTGTGTAGAGTGTGAAAGAGGTCAGCTTTTTGTTGGCTAAAATCAGCCATGGTGGCAAAGTCTTCCATAGCTGAAACCTGAAAAATACCTTTTCAACTAGTTTTATAGCATATAGGTACTATACATAAGTATGATTATAAGTAAGTATCGGTACATTATAATAAACAAGGTACTTTAGGCTATTTCAAGCTTGCAGTTGACTCCAGCATTCTATAACAGGCTCAACTACGCTCCTGACTGCTCCCATTCAGTTGATGAACCAATTTAAGATTGGGAACCATTTTGTGCACATATTTTCATGTGGTTATGGGGCATTGATTTTTGGTTACGTAATACAACACTTTGTTTCTGGGCATTCTGTAGCTTTTCCGCATCTGGATTAGCAAAGTAAACAAAGACTGTGGGTGAATTGAGGTACACAGTGGGTAGTGTTTCTATTAGCTGAAGGTTTTCAACCACCAGCTAATGGGAATTTTGCCCGCTATTTTTCACAGCAATGGGTTCATAGACTTTGTATACATTATGAAATAGGCATGCAAGATCCACAAATTTTGAATTAATATATTCTGTAAAACTTAACCAATTGTCTGGCCTAAATCTAAATGCCAACACTAGCAGAAACACTGAAATTCTTAAAAGGACCAGAAAATGTAGTTGACCTAAAAAAAAGAAAGGTTATGCAGCCACCATGTTTAAGGAATAATAAGCTGCAATAAATTACATTTTAGTCCTTCAGTTAAAATTTCCTTTACATCTTGATTGATGGCCAACTCTTCTAAAATGAAGCACAGCTGGCTGAAAAATAGATAAACTCTGGTTCCTAAAGGAGTTTTAAGAGGATATAGGGTACTCTGTTTTTATACCTCTGGTGGCCAGCAAACTTAGGCTACATACACATGTGCAATAATTGTCGTTGGAAACGAAGGATTGACGACCAATCGTCCGATATTCTTTAAAAAAAAAAAGTGCACAATGACTGGCAAACGACGCTGACGAACAAAGAAAGTTGCTGGAAACGAACAACCGCCCAGCACGATCTGATTGGGCGATGATTGTTCGCAATCTATTGTGTGTATGGTCGTTCAGTGATCGTACTGCAGTACAGTACGGTTCTGCAGTACACTTTCTCTAGTACACGTCACTTCCTGCATTGTTCGAACAATTGTATCTAGTGTGTGTATATTACTGGTGGATTATATATGAACAGTCGTATCGTTACGATGTACAGAATTGTGCACAATACGATCGTTCAAAACGATTGTGCATAATCCTTGATCGCTCATCAATCGTTCATTTTGCAACGACAACTATTGCACATGTGTACGTAGCCTAGGGGTGGGTGGGCAGGTAGGGATGCAATGAAATTCATTTTAATGAGGTTTAGAGAGTCACAGTGGTGGAACTTGGGAGTTTTAGAACGCTTCTATTGGTTGATTAACAAATTCATTTTATAGAATTGTTTTGGAGTATACCAATTTAGATTTTTATTTAGAACATCACACCAGCTACTGCATCCTCATGCATATTAACAGTTGCCATTGTTGCAAAGCCAAAAACTGCAACCTGGCAGCATCTATCTGTGAAACCCAACCATCTTGTGGAGCTTAGTATTGGAGGCCAAGCATCCCATAAACTCCATGTTAAGATGACAAGATTGTGCCAGAAACTAAATTCCAATGCAGCCACAAGAACCCATCCTAAAGCATAACAAACCCAAACCTTTTCACCTGGTGTTTCTGTCCATAACACAATTTAAAATACTGTGTCTGAGTTGCAATATCGGCAGCCTAGGGCAAGGCTACAGACCTACCCTCTTTTTTTCCATAACACATAGGGGAAAAGTTTTGATGTCCTCAGAAGTTATCAGCTACACTTATAGAACAGCCATAACAAAACAACTAAAAGTAGTTCATTTTTACAGTTTACATGTCTTTTAAAGCTTCTATCCAGTTGGGAGAAAATTTGACCCAACTGATTGAATAATATGTCAATTTCATTTCTAAGTATGTTGTTTTACAAAACATTGAAGTGACACTCCAAACTTTGGTTATGCTATATCTGGTTTAGGCAGCGAAGGACAGATATCCTCTTTTAAATCATATAAATGTTAACTCTATGCACTTTTCACAGATCTCCAATCTGTAGTGAACGACTTAATACTCAATTACATTAACT
>NC_092865.1:60691628-60735680 GCF_032062135.1 Pyxicephalus adspersus | reverse complement strand
CAAGTTTCATACATTTTAAGAGATAAAGCCATATCAGACAAAGCAAACCAAAAAAATGGCAGACAAAACGTTTGGCAGTGTTATAGGCCAACAAGCTGGTGTGAAACAGAGCTTCAATTGCCCATTGGTGTGTCCAAAATCAGACACATGAGGCACACTGTTTACATACCATATTTAATACTGAAGACTGATTTTAAACACACCAATTGGCAAACTTCTGTTTCACACCAATTTGTTGGCATATAACACTGCCAAAGTGTACCACAGCCAACTGTTTCAAACAATTGTTCCTAAATATGAAAAGTGAGGATTGCAGAAGACCTTAAGTTGGATCTGCAGTCTCTTTTCACTCATTCTTGGCAGTCAACAAATTTCAACTTTTCCTGTAAAGTCCAGCTTAATTCTGTCAATGCCATCTTTTTATATTTACAGAAAACATACAGAAAAACATTTTATTTACAGAAAAACATTGTAGACAATCTCTAGCAAAATACTTAAAAATATGCTAAATCCCAAAGAACCTAAGCAAAACCAGGACTTTAAAGGCAAGAAGAATTTTTCCTATAAAATAACTTCAAAACAATTTTTTATTGTAAACTTTTTTATTATATATAACTTTAAACTTAACAAAAACATTTTAAAACCACAAACAATCATAAACCCAAAAAGAAAGCAATAGCTGAGCAGGTCTCAGTCTAGTAAGGCAGAAAGTGTGTCTCGGAATAACAAATGTAACCAACTATCCTAATAACTATAAGGCAGAGGACAACATCAATCTCAAATATTTTTATAGGACATGGTAGCTGTATCTCACACCTAAGGGCCAGTACGGAGGCTTTGGAGTTGGGAGTGGGCAAAGCCAAGCTTGATTTTTCCAGGAAGGGTTAAGAAATGCATACATTTATCTATGCATAAATCTAGAACTCTCTACAATTTACTATCGCACATCATCATTTATTATCAGTTGTTTTTCAGCAATGATAACCAAAGCTTGTGAATTATTTTTCATCATATTCTCAGTTTGAATTACTCAGTCTTCGACTTTAAGACTAAGGCAAAATTATCATTTTTTCACATAAATTATTTCTTTTACCTGGTACTGTGTTTGGAGTTTAGCCAGTAATAGCCTAATATTAGCATATTTCTATTTATACACATATTTCATGCAAAAAGAAGTGGCTTTGTATCAGGTTTGTTTAACCTGGGAGTGAAATCTCTCAAAGAGCAGCAAGTCTTTAGAGTATAGCTACATTTGTTTGTTAAATATTCAAACATACACTTGTGCCAGAAACATCAATAGAGTTTGCCAGATGAAGTGTATCTTGCATATGTATACTGTGGATGGCTGATTTCCCCAGAGCTCTCCTTGAAATGTGTTTCTAAGTTGGCCATACATATGGCCATACGGGCATTCATGCTGGGTACCCTGAAACTGATTGCCCATCTTGACGCTGCTGAGAGCTCATTTCAAAAAGGCTGCACTAATGGACTGAACAGACCAGAGCTTTCACAATGAATGTAATGAAGGTCCAGTGGACGCTATAAATAGGCAATACAATTTTTACTCTTTTTTTGCCTATTAATTAGCTTTTTAGACATAGCAACACCATTATTTGAACAAACCATCATAAATATTATGCTTAAGGAAACTTGCTTTATAAAGTGCTTGTGAAGGCAAATGGCCAAGCACATATTTGTAATGCATATTTGTAAATAGTGTTACTGAAAAAAGACAGTAACACATAGTGATATCACTTTACAGGGTGCATTGAGCAGAAGGTGAAGATTCAAAATCGGTCAAGCAGCTTTTGCTAACGAAAGCTTTTTATCTCTTAAATCTGAATATAGCACAGTAAAGTTACCTATAATAGTGATTTGCCTATAATAAACCAAATAAATGGAATAGGGTGGGATTGGATCCCAAACTGTACACTTACTTGCACCTCCTGGGTATGTCAGAAGCAAGGTATTTTTAACTTTTTTGTTTACTATATATAAAACATTTTTGCTAAGGATTTGTTTTCAGGGGAGGGTGGGGGCTTTCAATGTGTATTTTAGGGGTAAATTTATATTAATGCATTTTAGGCATTCACCAAAGTGCAACTAACTTTTAGGCACATGTTGGTCCATGCTAAGACAGCATGCTGCCTGACAGCATGTTGATTAAGTAAACATACGACATTTTAGTTTTCCTTTAAACAATACTTACATATTATATCAAGTTAGGCATGGCCTTGACCTACAAAAAAGCTGGTAAATTGTGTTCTGGAAGATCTGCTTTTGACTTTATGTGGCAAGCTTTACAGATCAAGCAGGAAATACCACCAATAAACGTCAACTGAAAACACGCTAGATAGTCTTGCACATGTACAGTGGTCCCCTGATGTTGTTTAGCGACCCACTATAGTGGATCATAAATGACTGGGCAGGGATGAATGCTTTCATTTCCAATGGAGAAGGACACATTGGGATGCCTCCCACTCTTCTTCCCCTTAACTTTGGCGATCAGCTATACCCTCCTCTTTCCAGGAATGGTTCCTGGTTCACAGTAGTGAAGGGGAACAATCCTGGGTGAAGGATGTTTATCCCATAATCATTCACTGGGATTAGTGGACAGTGAGGTGGCTGTATTGTTCTGGATAAATATCTGAATGGGAGGAGAATCTGCGGGTGCACAACAATACGGTATTATTGTAAAAGAGATGTGGAGGTCTATTGAGGTGTCTTTTGAGGAAGTGAAACTCACAGGAGGATCTTATGAGAAGTCCCAGAGGCCTGCAAGTGCTTACAATTTTCAGGATTGTCATGAAAAAAGTTGTTGTCTCACTCCAACAGGGAGGTTCACTATGCCTAAATATTTGCAGAGGTGGATTAGCATTGGGAATATACCTGTCAGCTAGTATGGAGGATAACTATAGTGAAATGACGGTCTTGACATCCAGCTCACTACACCTTATTCCTACAGATGGTGGTTTAATAAAAAATCAAGTAGACCATACTTGTGGACTGAGCCTGTGTGTATTTGTTGCCCTACCAAAAGAGAACCAAAAAAAGACATCACTACTACGGGAGGGAAAGTGCTACAAAATGCTGTATGATTATTTTTCTTCAATGGAACAAAGGAATATCTACAATCTAATTGTTATGTTAGAATCTGATCACATAACTTGAACTATTTCTGCAACAGATTTTTTTTTGTCTCCTAGATGGAGATCCTCTTTAAACTGAGTCTCCTAGTTTTCTGTAGCAAATCTCCGTAACAGAACTAAAATCCTATTGATCTCCATGACTTCAAAATATAAATGTCAGATTAATAATGAAAACCAGACACCACTCTGGCTTCCTGGCACAATTAGAGAGGAGCAAACTTTCTTTGTTTTTTTCAAAGCAAATTACAATGCAAGAGTGTCTGGCAGTTTGCCGTTGCACTGAAATCATATAGAACAAGAGAAGCATAAGTGATTTTTAGAACTCCCAGCTTGTCATTCTGCTATTGAGGTAAGTGTATTTAAATGGAATATAGACCTCTTAAAGTCTGCCAACATTATGCTTGCCTGCTGGTGTTATTTTTAATGCTGCCCTAAACTACTTAATTTGTAATGGTTGTTATAATCCTGCTGCCACTGATCTATTAATCAATGTGACTTTGAAATGGCGTCCCATAGAGTCCCCGACATGCGATGAGAGGCCTCCAGTAGTTTTCATGTAGACTAGCAGAAAAGTGGTACTGCGGCTTGGGAAATTATTCTAAACAAATAATGGTCACATGACAAAAGCTGGATGAAAGTGTATTTTTACCAGCTCTACCATGGATGTATTCCGTTGAATAAAGTGCACCTGTTCTCTAGGAAAAAAAAATACAGCTCTGTAGAGGACAAAAATAGCTTCATTTATTTTCTGGTCATTTCAGAGTATTTTAGACTATGTTTTGGACTTATACATAGCGAACACTGCATGGTGACTGCCCCTTGCAATGTCAGGTTAGCCAGAAAAGATTAGGTGTAAAAAGGAACACACAAATTGCAGCTCATTTCTGTTCTCTTTTATACCTATTACCCTCTCTACTTTCTACACCTTGCTCCCCCCCTTTTTTTGTTTTTTCCCATTAGATGTTACCAAATTGCGCTGATTATTTCATCAAAATGCTATACCAATCTGGAAGGATTGTGAGAATTTACTGTTAGATTTTGTTTTAAAGATTAACACATAGGTACATTAAGACAAGACATTACCCTGGTTTTGTAGCAACTTGATATTCGTAAATGTGAAGAACCTACTGTACCTTGGAAGTGTAATCTTTATGGGATTGTGCTTACAACTGAACTCTGAGAACTGTTACCTTTCAACCCCCACCTCCAATTAGTTACTTGGAAAAAAATGCTCATAGTACTTACCTAAATCTGTGGTCAGGTGGCATTCCGGGTCTGAATTTTTTTTTTTTTTTATTACAGTAAAAAGTCCATCTTTGAGTGAGCAGTGTGACTTTTCCTACTATATGTCCTGTGGTCAGGTCCTATCAAAATTTGCAGGGGATAATGATATCACAAAAATGTGACTGGTTGTCAATAGCACAGACTGCAGCATTGATCTCACTGGTCTTCACTTCTAGAAGTGGTTCTGGCAAAGGAAACCATTAGCATAATAAAGTTAGTAACTCCTAAATGGATAGAAGAGGTACCGGTATATCTTTGCATGCTGACGAGATTGAACTGCCCTTAAGGAGTTGCAGAGGTATCAACTGGCTAGCGCATTGGCCCTTGCAGCGCTAGGTCACAGGTTCGAATCTCGGACAGGACACAATGTGTAAGGAGTTTGTGTATGCCCCCTGTGTTTGTGAGGGTTTCCTACCACATCCCAAAAACATGCAATTAGGTTAATTGGCTTTTCCTTAAAATTGGCCTTAGACAGTGTTAATGATACATGACTTTGGTAGACAAATTGGATTGTGAGCCCCTTTGAGGGACAGTTACAGGTAGTCCCTGGGTTACATACGAGATAGGGACTGTAGGTTTGTTCTTAAGTTGAATTTGTATGTAAGTCAGAACAGGTACATTATTTTAATAAATGCAATTGGGACAGATGCTTGTCTTAACATATTATTAGGCAGCATGGTGTCAGTTACTGAATAAAATCCTCACTGTGAATTATTCACAAACAAAGCAAAAAAAAAAAAACTTTACGGAGCCCAGACATTCAATAACGTCTGGCGCAAGCTGTGCTTTGATATGCAAAATGAAACAACTGCAGAGTTTCTTGGTCATTAAAGAGTCACAAGATGTTGCTCAACTGTTTTTAGCAAAAGATTTCTGCAAGTCATGCAAACTGCCCCACTGTCAAGCCTCCAGGCTGAGCAGGGAAGCCCGGGTTCATATCTAAGGAGTCGTCTGTATGTCGGATGTCCTCAACTGAGAGACTACCTGTAATGACAATGGACTTTGCAAAGCACTGTATAATATGTCTGAGCTATTTAAATAGCATAAAAAAACCAAATGGCTATTTAAATTGTTAATGGTCTGTATCCTGAACGCTGGTTCCATATAAGTAAAAAGAATGGTAAAGAGCAGCCCAGTAGGAACATAATTTGTTTTTGTGTGTTGGAAAGCTGGTCAGATTCCAGACTAGTCTTGGGGAAAAAAAGTTTAAACAGAAAGGAGAAAAAAAAACATTATCAAACCAAGAAAGTTGGGGCAGAAGAAATTTGTGATCAAAAGGTAGCAGTGGGTAAGTCTCTCAGCAGCACAGTAAAAATCTGATCACAGAATTGCAGCTGAGGATCTGGATAATTTTTTTCCAGGCTGAAGAAGAGATAATAAGTTAAAAATGAACTATATATAGAAGATTTACGGTAAATATGCTTACAACACATTTATTGCTAAAACTCACTCAAATACAAAATTACACTTTAAACGTTCAGCTTTAAATAATCTTTCTACCACACAAGGAATTCAGAGCTTTGTCTGTAAAGGTCAGCAGATATGAGACACAGACTCATGCGGATGTCAAAAGGTTCTTGAGTCATTCAGATACGTACCCAGAAAGCCACACATTTATGTCAATGCATCAAATTTGTTCTCTAAGCAGGAAATTAGGAAATGTAAGCTAAATCCTGGATAATTTGCAAGCGGTAATTACATACTTCAGATCTGCTTGGAACCCATTCCACAAATACACTAACCTTTCTAGCTGAGATGTATGGATTATCTGTGTGGACAGGTCCCAGGAGAGGTTTCATGCAATCACATTCATTGTCCTATTTAAATAAATGAAAATTGCTGGGATGGACCTGGGGTTTCACTGTTCCAATGAATTAAAGACAACAAAGTTTTAAGGCAGCTCCAGCTGTAAATATGCAAAGAATTCTGAAGATCAGAGGTTGGTTTTCAAGAATTAATAGCCATTTCTCCAAAAATATTGTTTTGTTTACACAGTCATTTTTGTAAAATAAAAATAGATTTGCAAACATTTTGAAAAGTATTTAAAAAAATAGAGGTGTAATGACGTAGAAGATGAAAGACACAAACTGTGGTCTTCAAGCCAACCAGCTACACCCAGATCATAAGATATTGTGGATCAGCCTTTCTCAACTCTCTAATCTCTAAATAAAATTCTTAGGTCATGGTGAACCCATTTACAAATCCACTGATCTGGAATTAGAGGGAAATGCCCTTTATGTTGGTGAGTATTAGGAATAATATCCCATTACATCTTTCCGATGATACCATAATTGTTTTAACAATCCACCATGATGGATTCCTAGGACTGGAAATGACCACCACTGTCTGTGTCTGCTTATCCATTCTTCTGTTGGTGGAAATGATTACTATAGATCAGCCTTTCCCAACCGTTTTAACATGGAGGAACCCTTAAAATTACTTTCAGGTCTTAGGGAACCATGTTCAATGGTAAAATACCTAGTACATTTCCAGCAATTGGGAAGAATGTCACCTGTACAGATAGCTAAAAAGATCAACAGTGTCTTTCAAACTGGAGAGGCACACATTGCTCATTGTTGAGGAACCTCTAGCAACCTCTGGAGGAACTCTAAGGTTCCACAGAACCCTATTTGAGAAACTGTGCTATGGATAAATGGCAACTACAGGTATCGAGCATCTGCACAAAGCCATATTTTTTATGTTTAGAATAAATTAGGGAAGGGTTAGAGTCTCTAATACATTTTTAATATTGTCTCCACTAGATAAATTTACTTCTGCTATTTCCTGGTAAACATTGTAACTAAGACACAAAGTTAAGAGAAGTTTAACATTTTCCCACAGAGCAATAAATGATGAATAAGCCCCCAACTGGGAAACTTGTCCCAGGGACAACTCTTTGTGAATGCACACAGAAAAAAAAAGAACCGGATATGGGGTTTACCCTTTCCTTGCTAAATAGAAACCTAAATAAAAAATTGTCTGGACATTCATTTTAAGTCTCATGCAGACACTGGATTTTTATTGCTAAAGAAGATAAACCCAGCAGCCCAAATGTGATCCAACTCATTACTTGACCACTATTGTTTACTATGGATAGGATATATTGTTACACCTTCTACCTGTCTTTTCCCCTTTCTTCTCTATAGAAGAGAGGAGCCACAGTGATTGTTTTACTGCTGATAGAAACTATCATTTTGACTATTAATGAACTGTTGTATGTGACCTAAGTAAAGCTTTAGGATGAAGAGGAAAGAAGTGAGGCGATGCTTTTGAAATATTCTCATCTATCTTAACTATACTGTCAGTAAGAAAGACTTATTAAGAGGGTAGGCAGAAACACAACAGGCCCGATTCACTTTTGCTTGGTAAAGTAACACATCTAATCGGTGCAAAAACCACTCCTTTTGAGAGTATGAGAGCACACTGTATGGCAAAATGCTTTTGTCCACCGTGTCACATTGCATTGTGTTTTGGGGTCACCATTCAAAATATACTGTATTTCCAGTACATCAATGCATATAACATGCATTGCTACAACCCAGTAATGTGATTTGGTGCTAAAGTTCAGCGCTCACATTAGGTAGATAAATGAGACATACATTATGGCAGCATGTATTTTTTTTTTACATGAATTTAACCTCAGCCTCTTGCAGCCTTCCATACAGCAGAACTTAAACTGCAAGAGAAAGAATCAGTGCAAGGTGTGGGTGCTGTGCTACAATCAAGAATCATGCATATAGGAGGAGAGGGAAGAGTGGCAAAGGGATTTTCTTCTCCAGTCTTTGAATGAGATAAGGACAAGAACTGTAAGTGTTACTTAACAGGTCCCCTGCCCTGTCAGTTGGGGCTTTTCTGTGTGATGGAGTGATGTAAATGTCAGGACTGGAAGGGTAAAAAAAAATCTTTTAGTAAGTAGTGGTAGCCGTCGTAGTGGATTTTACCCATGTATTCAGCTGCTTCCCAGAAGTTTCAATTTAAAATTGAGTATGGTTCATTTAAAGCAAAGATCAGATGTCCTTACAGTAATCAGAATTCAGATCTCATTCGCTTAGATAACAAAAAGTGGATGATTTCCAATTATTTGCTATGAGTATCCGCACAGTGCAGCTCTTTTCGGCAGAATTAAATAAACCTGTTAGCCTTGCAATTTTTTTTTAAACAACACATGGGATTTTTAGACCTATTTACATATACACACAAAGTACATTATATATATAGTATAATTTTAAACTTGTACCAGCGGGGTCAGAGTGCTGTGTTCATATCTCATGTTAGTTTGAAGCGGACGCTTTGAATTAAAATAAAATAAATTCTATTAGATCGGCCTGAAATCTCACATGGAGCGCTGAAAAAAGGAGCAACGCTTTGTGAGGCTGCACGAGGGGGATGAAAAAGCAGGAGGTAGTTGAAATCCCACACAGGCAATTTCACAAAATGAAAATCCACTGTCTCCGAGGCTTTATCGGCATAGAAGAAGAAAAAAAATATTCTTTTTAAATATGAGGATAATTTTATTCAAATCTAACTGGAAAGATCTACTTCTGCCTGGAGACTGAGAATAGCATTTTAACTGAATAATTTATTGGGCACCAATTAAATCTGATTTTAAGAGTGTGGGTATGATAAAAAGATTTGTCACAAAGGTAAAATAATCTGCTAGGACAACAAAAAGATGTAAAGCTAAAATCATTTGATTTATTATTGCGAGTTAATAGCATTCAAAAGAGAAAAAAATAAATTATAACGTTGAGTAGCTAAGCAAGAAAATGTTGTGGTGAGCCATGATGATTATGATCACCATCTTTGTACAAGACAGGGTGGGATGTCATAGTCTCACCAGCGGACCCGGTAAGCAGGGGCAGACATAGGGAGGTGCAAAGTGTGCAGCTGCAGAAAGGCCCCGGATGTTCCTCAGCACAGGGGCCCACTGTTGCCTACATCCACCATTGCTAGCAAGCACATTCTACTGGTCATTTATAGTGACAGATACAGCACAGCCTGTGGAATCAATTCCTGATGATTATCTGTGATTTGGTGAGCAACAAAAACACTGACAATGAGGACTAAACTGTTGTATTAAATTGTGCCATTTTTTACCAGTATTTTTTTAAAGGGGAGAGGCATGAGTGTTGTCAAGGGGTCTGTACAATCAAATATGCAAGGCTGCTGGACCTGGGTGGTGACATTACCCTATTCTGAAGTTCATTTAGAGAAGGACCCACAGTTCATGAAGGTCATTACATAGCTTTGAGGGTGTCACAGGTGGCTCAATTGCAGGCACTCTTGTCCAAGTTGGGATTTAAACCCAGCCCTGCAGAGGTATTACCTGGGGTTTGCACATTTCCCCCATGTTCACATGGGTTTCCTCCAGGTACTATGGTTCCCAGTCTTTCCCAGTTCTATGCACCATCGTTTAGTTTAAGGTAACCTACAGCTTTTATACAGGTAAAGTATTCCTTGATTTCAATGGCTCAGTATGCAAAATGAAAGGAACCCAGAAGCATAACTTTTGCGAAAAAGAAGCAAATTGCTCACACACTGGGAGAAAGTGTTAAACAGCAGCAGGTCTAGGGTCCATTTCAACAAATACAGTTTAAAAATGCTCTTTGCATGTGGTGTGCACTCTGGGCAACTGAAATTATTGAGTATGTATCTGAAGGAAGCTGGAGGGAAAAGGCTGCAGGCTGAATTTTATTAAAGCCCCATTGGAGTCCTACACATTATTCTCTTTATAGTCACATACTGCTTTATTCGGTTCTTACCTACCTTTTGCTTGGACATTCCTTTAAAGAATGTCTACTCTGAGTGGAAATAACACTCCAGTGATCATAAACGGCCACATCACTTTATGACAAATGTCTTCATACAGACTTGTAAGAAAGAGAATTGTCATGTCCAACCTAATTTGATAAAGGAGTACACTGGACAACACAGTTATTTTAAAGTTTTTGGGATTAGTACAATGTCTATTTAAATAATATTTGAAATAATTTATTTTACTTCAACTCAGCTTTAAATTAAAACTCACAGAAATACTTAGATGAATACAGTACACTTACATGCAATGATACAGACTTTTTGTTGCTTTATTTTGCCTCTTAGCAAACCATAACAATGTAAATGAGCCCCTAGGGCCTATTTTAGATTACTGTGAACCACTCTTGCCACAGTGCCTAAACCATTTTACCATGGGAACAGTCAAGATCCATATTATTATTGTCAGGTTCCATATCGATATTGTTGTGTTTGCATTGAAGTTGTGGAGGGGGTAACAACACAGTTTCTGGAAGCAACATGCTGCCATGCAGTTGCTTTTCCTGCTCTGGAGGAAGAATTGCATTGCAAAGCCAACATGTGAAAATGCTTTGACCTGTGGTGTGGTTTCTAGGTGTATAGCCGAAATTTTTTTATACTCCTTTTAGCTTCTAACTATGTGGTTTTAGACTGCACATCTGAAAAAAGCCCTAAATTAGCACATGCTAAGGGTATACCTGCTTTCATTTACATGATGTGTATGTGTAAGGAGTTAGAGCACATAGCTGAACATTTTAACCTGTTTACTGCATCTGCATAGGTCCTTCTATATGTTCTATATGCATCATTTATATTGTAGTACTGTGGAGATGCAATTATCAGAGCTGTGCTTCTGAGAATGCTCTTTGGTTGTTTGCATACAGTATACGCTATACATGTTTAGCTGAAATGGTCATGAGCAATATAGAAAGAAGAGGAGAATCTAATAACAGTATTTTTGTCATTCATGGTATCTAACCATTACTATTCTAGTTTTAGTTAGGCTGTGGTAATAATTGGAAATCCTTTACATGTTAAAAAAATATCTTGAAAACTGTTTTGATAGAGTAAATGAATGCATCCCAATAAAATTACACAGCCTCGTACACACACTTGATCTTCATGATCCTCTCGGATGAAAGTCTAGTTAGTTTGCTGGTAATGGTCCCATGATGTCACTTAGTGTTCCTCCGTATCAATGTAATCTCTAACAATCATTTCCTGAGACAATAATTGAGCGTCTGTACTAGTCTTTAGGCATAGAAGTTCCAGTGCTTTTGCATATGCATAATTAACCAGTTGTAATACAGCACAGTGCTCTGTGTGACAGAGGGAACCCATCCTACAATGCTATCTAAATGTTAAAGTTTAACCATTGTTTGCTGTATTTTATGGACATTACAACCACAATAGTAGGCTAAATAAAGCTATTAGGCTATATGTTTGCCTATTAAACGTAGTTTTATTCTGAAACTTAGCGTTCCTATAGACATCAGATCACAATGGCCGTTGTGCTTGACTGGTATGATGTTCTTATGTCTGTGGAGTGCACCCCAAGCCTGACTGATGATTTAGAACTGTTGTAAGCCTTTTGCTATTTTTACCACCCTTTGTACTGACACCACCAGTGTCTCTTGGTTTTCCCTTACCTCACCAAAGAAGGTAGATCCCTTAATATGATTATTGAACACTTAAACACTTTCTTTAGACATAGTGCCCCTAGGGTCAAGTATGTAAGACCTTCTAATGTCTGCCAATCAAAATATGTTATCTATGTGCTTATGGTCAGTAAGCTGTTGCCACTGTAGGCAAAAAGCTCTAAAAAATGATGAAGAGGCCAGACTGTTTTGTAAGAGAAAATGTACCATTACTCATAGTCATACTGCAGACAGGTGTACTAGTCTTTAGGCCAAGAAGTTCCATTGCTTTTGCGTATGCATAATTAACCAGTTGTAATACAGATGCTGTTGGTGCATGAGCTCCTTTCCTCTTTGCTTTCCTACAAGATCCCCTTTGATTGTCTGGGCCCCTATTCCCTACCTCTATAGATTAAACACAGAGGGGAGGTAGAGGTCTCCTCCTCACCTTGCCAATCTTCAATGTGACAACAGGTGCTAGGGCTGGAGTTTTCTAAATTCATGTTTCTCAAACTGTAAAAACATAAAGTGGGAAGGGTAGTGATGTGGTGAAAGTAGGCAGAGTTTTCATTGATGGCGAGTATTAAGCGTAGAAAGAGTGAAGACTGATGATTACTCCCAGAAGCTTGCTGAGCCCCACACATAAAGTCAGAGGTGAGCATAAAATGCTATTGAAGTATATGCTGTGTGTATTAGGTTGTATGCTTTATGGTGCACATGGTGCTTTATGTATTAGGGTGTAAGGTGTTAGGAGTATTGGGGCATATAATGTAAAAGTATTGGGATACATGGTGCTATGAGTATTCGAGTGAATTGCGGTTTATGGTACTGTTTTAGGGTACAAAGTGCTATGCGTATTGTGTTGTGATGTTATTAGGATAGAGGTAAAATGGTTATGTGAGTTGTGGGGTATACAGTGCTGTGAGTATTACGATGCATGATGTGTTTTCTGACTGTATGTTGTAGTGAAGCATTTATAATATATCAATAAGCAATAGATCACATATATGGTCAATAAGGCTCCTCTTTTTTATCTGACTTCCCAACCCCGCCTAAAAAGTTCTAAATTCTCGGTACATACTTAGTATACCTAAACAAGTTCTTTATTAACCCATTACTATTCAGCACCAAGATCCAATAAATATAGCACCTCACGCTCTGACACAGTACCATGCACCTCATACACAGAATCATGGATCCAAGTATGCACAGCACCATAAAGACACTGTACTGCCAAGTTTACAATTCAGGGAGAATATCTATGTATTTCTTACAGACGTATTGGGAACATAAGTATTGAAACAACAAAGCTAGTGGGGTTGTGTAGAAAGAATTTTAAACACGATGGACTGCAGTATGCAAGGTTATTGAATTTATTAGACAGAAATCAACGTTACATTATTCAATCATTTATTTAATCAGTCTGTCTACCAGCCTAATTGCCATAGAAAAATATAAGTGTCTGTAGCTGTGACTGGATTTAAAAATGGGAATCTGGTATGCATGAAGCTATGAAGACACTGTCACGCTGGTGTTCAGACGGAAATTATAAAATGATATTGACGTGTAATGAGCTTTGCTGCAGTGCAGTCTATTGGACTCCAGGTCTTTTTGACTGGGAAAAAAAAGTCACAAATAGCCTTACAGAGTATTTTGGGTGTGTTTCAAAGGAGTTCCCCTTACAAAGGTAGATCTTAATAAAAACTGAAAATGAAGTCTTGAGATGATTCAGAGAGCTCAAATGAGCCGGTTAGTACTTAGTTAGTACTTAGTTAGTACTCCACCCTAATCTTGTTGGTCAATAATCTGGTGATTATGGAAGAGGTTTTAGCTAGATTCTGCTTGCAAAGTGAGCACTGCATCACGTGTGTAAGTTAAAAAACAAAAACTTTAGCAGTAAAAGGAAGAGCGTGGGTTAACATTTGTAGGCTGCTGTAGCAATCTTCAAACAGTTTTTTTTTTTAAATCACCCAAACAACTACGATATCCTTTACATCAAACATTGCTAAATATAGTAAATCCATTTATGCCTTCCATGTACAATACAACTAATACAGCTGCTAAGTAATATCCATGTCCCAGTATACATAAGTGACATGAACATGATTTAGAGGGGACTGTGCACAGATGTCATTGGTCATAAACAAATAAATCATTAAAGGGATGTCCATATATAACAAATGAGTCTGCAATGTTGTGTAGCTCTTTGAAATGACAGATGATGGGAGGAAAAATGCCATGTTTTTAATATCACATCTGCACAATTCGATCAATGAATGAGCTCTTGGCAATACTCATCTGTGCTAATGTCTTTTTGTCATACATGGGGAATGCTGAAACATGCATTTTAGATTCCAGTATGAAAAAAGTGATCCAAGCTGCACTAAAGCACTCAGCACTAAAAAACAATACTGTAATCAAACTGAAACAGGAATGCTGTGCAAAAATGCTTTACCACACTTTCCAGCTTTTAGAGGCAGGGAAGAGAGGCGACTGATGCACCCTTGCTACACCTCTGTTTTGCAGACAATAAAAACTGAATAGGCAAAACATTTTTAGTTAAACCAACAGGTGGTTTTTAAACCGCTTTGTTTCCTTTATATTAGCTTTTCAAAATTACAAACTGAATAATTTAGAGCCTGGATAATATGTTTAGTGCAAAATAACACTTTTTAATAGTGAAATATAGAGAAAAACTTCATAAGGGGGAACCTAGTTCAAAAGCCAGGTGTACCCGACTAGTGCCAAGCCTATGACAATTAGTAAACTTCAAAGAGAGGAAAGTGACAAAGGAATGCTTTTTAAATGGCACTCTCTTATTAACTTGAAAAATTATTAATTTTCTTTATTTGTTACAAAATACAAAAAAAATCAGAAAACTACATCATGTTATACATGAATGTTGTCACAAATAATAGGCAATATTTAGAGCTGACAGCTGAGCTTTATGTACTTTGAGAAGACTGGATTGCAGAAGACAGCTTTTCATAAACAGTTCCACTCAAAGTTTGAAATCTGTTTTACTGTATAATGGCAACTGCTATGCATTAATTCCAATTGGTCACTCAACAAAACTTAAAGAAGAATATGAAAATATCAAAATGGTCTTACAAAAGCTTTGCTATCATGAACACCAATGTTCCATATATGTTGATTTAAAAATGGTGAACTTCCTACAGCAAAGTGGATACACAAAGTACCCATGTTTCATCTGCTTGTAGGATATTAGAGCAAAGCCGGATCACTGGAAAAAAGTGACATGGCCTCCAAGGGAATATATGAAAAAAGGTGCAGGGAACATCATTAACGAGCCAATGATTGACAAAGAAAAAATCATTCTACCTCCACTACACATAAAGTTGGGATTAATGAAGCAATTTTTTTAGAGCTCTGAACAAGGACAGTGATTGCCGATAAATGGTTTAAATTCACAAGTTACATGACTGATACTGAAACTTCTGCCTGGCACCACTATGTCATGGTTGTCAAGAACTTTAAAGCACACTATAAAGCACAAAATTATAAAGAACTGGTACAAAACTTGATCCTAAGCTTTAGAAATTTTAGTGCTACTATGAGCATAAAGGTACACTCTTAGGTACACATACAATCTCTATAGCCATTTGCAAAAATTTCCAGACAACCTTGGCGATTTCACTTAGGAACAAGGGGAGAAGTTCCATCAAGATATTAATGTGATAGAAGAAAGGTATCAGGGCAGATGGGATAGACACATGATGGCAGACTACTGTTGGAGCCTTCAACGTGATTGTCCTGATCATCAGCATAAAAGGAAATCATACAAACAGAGTTTTTCAATGACTTTGTGATTAGTTCTGTAAATATACCGAATGTAGAATATATATATTATAGAATATATTGTAGAATATATTGTAGAATATATTGACATTAAGTATTTCAAAAATTTAATTTTGTACACATAGGCATATCTAGTTCTATTTTGCTTAATTTTCATGTTTCATTAGTTTTCTCTGAGGTTAATATTAAGGTCATTATTTCAAAAACCAGAGCCAATCTAGCAAAACCAGTACCATGTTTGGAATCTGTACATCAAACATAACCTAAAATTACTTTAATCTGTTTGGTAACAAGATGTTTGTTTACCAGTGTTATTATTGTAGCACCCCAAAATTAAAGATTCAAGAAAACATAATAGGTTACACAGCACCCATAAAAGCTTGCAAAATGTGCCTTTACATACACTTTTATTCATCCTATCTGCAGATAAGTATTGTTGCACTTTATGTGAAAGCAGTGATCTCTCGGAATGAGTGCACAATCTGACATGTCCAACCACCCAGAGTCTATAGCTTGCCTATAGCTTGCCAATCAGCAGGGAATGTAACCACTGGTGTTTGGAGAGTAGTAGATGTCATTCAGCATGGTGCATGTTGGAGCAGCTGTGCCTTATGAGGACTTCCGACTGTGCCTGCAGGTGTTTTTTTTATATATTATGGTGAAAGAAACAAAAAATGGATTGCAGAATGTTGGATGGGGTCCTAAAACTGAGAGTTAATCTCCTTGGAAGTTCCTTACATTTCTCAGGAACGTGTTTAGAGAGATCACTGCACTTGAGTTCCTGGGTCTGCACAACTGCTATGACCATTATAAGGTTCTTCTACCTCCCCTGTTAAAATGTCTCTTCCTTATATAGTGAATACAAAATGAGGTTGTTCAGCACACAGGGGTGCACAGGAACTTCCCAAGTGCCCAAAAAAACCCCAAAAACTATGACGGAAAGAGTTTGCTGTATCTGTAACGCATAAAAAGCCAAGTGCTGACTCTGTCCACTAAATTCACTTAAAACTAAAATACACCTTTTGGTTTGACTGATCTTTTAAAATGCTAGATAAATTTGCAGTCCTTGTCTATGGACCTTACTCAATTTGCTTGTTGTTTACCAGAGCATATCACTTTTCTTCCACTGCACAACCATGCTTTTATGATTAAATAACAGATTTACCTCAGAGCTGCTGTCACTTCCATAAAAATCGTCGTCCATTTGTGCGCCTCGTGCATCATGTTCCAGGAGATCTGGAGAGATCACATCTCTAGAAAACTGAATGGTCTGAAGTTTCCCACGAGATGTTGAACAAATCATGGAGGAATTGGGGGATGCTTCATCTGGGTCTTCAGGGGCCCCATCTGCAGAATAGCTGATGTCATTTTGGCTGATGTGTGAAAGCTGGTGACAGCTGAGACGTATGTCTGTTTGATGTTGGGTGTCAGATAGTTTGGATATTTCATCTTGGGAAGAGTCAGGAAATACCCAGTCATCTGGAAGAGAAAGTATATAAAAGGTGATAATGTGTCACGGAACATTTCCTAACCACTGGGTATAATTAGTGAATTTTTGTTTTTATGTGTTTTTTTTAAGTGTTATATATGACAGAATTCCAATCTAAAAATTGTATTTGTATGTAAATATGCAGGTTCTTCGCTGAAGGCATATGTCTTCTTTACCCCAAACCATTTTATTTCTTAAAAGGATACACTCATGACAGATGAATTAATAAAAATTATCACAGTTACATAAAAAATTAAATGTTAAGTGCATCTAGTGGACCTTTTCTTTTGCTTCATTGGCAGCCAGAGCTGTTCCCCTCCTTCTGATATCCTGGTTTGTGGTTGGGCTTCTGGTGCCCTCACGTACAATGCAGGACTGCTGGTCCCGTATTGTGCATGATCACATCATACGTACCTTAGAATGAGGCTTAAGGGGTTTAGAAAGCCAGAAAGAGCAAGGGAAAGTGTCATTAAAAGTGCTTTGTTCCAGTACCCAGGGATGAATTAGTATTTATCCTTTACAACAAATGGGGAAGTAGCAGAAGCTCATCACTGCTTCAGAACTTCACGCCATGCCTTTTTGCTGAACTTGATGACTACAAGACAGCAAACAAGTCTGCTGTGAAGCAAGCACTTAGGGGCTGCTAGAAAGCTTGGCTACCTGTCATGTTAGAGGCAGACAAGGACGAGTACAATGTGTGTCAATATTGGCATCCTGTTCTTTCAAGGCAAGTTTGCACATAAAAGGGTGGCAATGTTAACATAGCATGAATGACCTTTGGTTAGCATTTCAACTTACCACAGGAAAACCACATAAAGCGCCAATCATCACATTATTTGATATAATTTTATTAACAGTACCCAAAATAATTGCTTTAATTTATTTATCAGGCAAAAAGGAGGTTGTTACTGGAACATTAGTAGTACTGGGGTTCACATACACCTTAAGAGTAAAGCAAAATTGCTTTAGGTAGAAAGGTCTGATCATTTTTGGTCCAGGTAGATACCTCATCTACTCTAAAGTTTTGGTCTGTACATATAAAAACACCTTGTACTTGCCTACAAACACATAACATTCTATTAATTACAGGCTTTCAAAATAAAATACACAATTGCAATATTTAGGGGTCATTTCAGGTAAATAAAAACCACAAATGGACTATTTAATTATAGCTTTTTTAAAGTTTTAATACGGTTCCCTAAGAAAAATAATCAGAATTACATTGCTTTCTATATTTCTTCTCTTTTTAAATGATTTGCAGACGGAAGAGGAAATGAAATAATGTCCAGTTAAGATTCTACACAAACTTGCAATTTTCTCAATAATTGATGGAAAATAGTGGTCATAGCTATGGGCAATTCATTTGCATTTCATTGTCAGTTTGGGTTATAATATAATGTGTGAGAAATTCACAAGTCTGAAATTATAATTAACACCTGCCTTGCAGTCAGTCCTTTAAGGCTTTTTCTCCTTTGATGTAATTCAAGTTGAACATGCTTCATTTATTGTAATCGTTCAGCGATACTTTTCACTGACGTAACTAAGGAATGTAAATGAACCAGAAGCTCATGTGATGGGCCTGTATGATTCTAGATTCTTCTGAAAACTTCTAGAACTTTTTAAAGAGAATCCCAAGAGGCCTATTAGCTCTGATTTCAATTTGACTTTTAAATTTCAGGCCCTCGTGAAGAACGATACACAAATAAAAAATGCATGAAGATAAGTATTTCATGGAGTCTTTCTGACCATGGTTTAACCTAATGTGCTTGACGTAAGAAGTATCTTAATATCTCCAACTGGCACATAGGCTGTTTAACCAGTTGAAAGCCAAGGAAAAATTATCATGGAGGGAAAGAAAAAAGTATCTAGTGGTATAAGCAGTGGTACTGTCGGAGACCAAGAAGAACAACTGAATCTAATCATATGATGTAAGCTTCTCTTCTTGATTTGTCAACTCACATTTCATTTCCTATTACTGCTAACTTGAAGACTAGCTAACTAGCAGTCCCCTTTATTAATCGCCACTGGCACATGGCTTGAGATAGGTTTATGTCCCTGGTTTTTACTACCTCAATTAGGTACTTTAGGATTGCCATTGAAGGTTTGCTTCGGAGCTGTTGTCTCCCCACAAGTGTTGGTTTTAGCTTTCCTCAAACCTTTTACCGGTCTATTCGCAGGGAACACTCCAAAATTTATACAACTGGGGACAACTAACTTTTTTTTTTGCCTTTGTCAAAGACTGCCTTTGAACTACCAGACAATAAGAAGATGGGCCTTTCATGTAACATACCCACCTGTTATCTATTTTGAAAATCTGCAGCGGTGATGTTTTAGGGCAGGGGTGACTGATTTTTGCCACAGTCCTAATTTTTAAGGGGACTGGCACAAGTGTGACTGTTCTGTTCCTGGTATGATGAGGTAAAGCAGATCATGCGACTCATTCACTTTCCTTCTCTTGACAACACTGGAGCTCAGTTATTGGTTACTTAGGCATCCAGCTCTATCACACAGGAATGAGAAGAGTGTGACACGTCCTAAGTAAGACTTGATTGAAGTTTAGACTTTTTTAAACAGCAGTGGGGGAAGGTGAGGTCAGGGTTCTCCCCAGGCCCTTTTAGCTGGGCCTACCACCCGGCACTTTTCAGCACCCACCCGGCTGTTTTTGGGTGGCTACCAAAGAGTTTGGTCACAATAAAGGGGCTGCCACCCACCTACAATTTCTTACCACCCGGCTTAAAAAAATTTCTGGGTTGAGCACTGTGAGGTACATGTTCATAGAGTACAAGAAGACAACTCATAGTAAACGTGTTGTCTATTGCAAAGGAACAGGTGCATTTTCAGCATCTACACCCCTTGTGCCCAACCTGTTGCTCTTTGTTGCTTGATGTAAGCCCTTTAGATCTCAGCAGTCAATAACTTGTGCACTAATGAGTAAAGGAACTTGTAATGATAGTATTTTGTAGCAGTCTCGTGTACTCTGTGTCTTGTATCTGAGGGTCTACTGCAGCATCTAATATCCAATCACATCTGTAGCATTTCTGGGTCCTGTAATATGTCTCTATGTTTTCTGTAGTGTTAGATATACTTACATTTTCTGTAGCTAGAAGCATTGTTTTGACAGGATTACACGTGTCTTCTGTGACTACACTGTATTTTGTTTGGCAGAGAAGATTGTTATTCTTTGAGGAATGATGTGGTTCAAAACTCGATTACAAGCCTGGCAAATTAAATCTTTTATCTATGTGTTGGTTAACATGTTATTCTAAATATTTTGCTGAATCTTTGCTTACTTATGCTTAAATAACTGTATTCCTTGTCATTGTTGTTTGCTCACACTGTTTTCTGTGTTAGCTTCTGTGTGTTAGTTTCCATTGTCATATTTGATTCATACTGAAATACATTTAAAGTTCAGTTTTTTATGTTCTTAAGCCAATACTTTCTCTAGCACCAATATTACCAACAAACAATATAATGGCAATAAAAATAAAAACAAACTAGTACCTTCCATTTTGTTTATAATCAGTGTTATACAGTGTGAATTAGATATCTATCTATGTTTTTCAAGAAGTTTTCATAGTAACAGCTTAATATATCGCCTAGAAGTATAAAAATACCAGACCAGTAAGGCCCCTAATTCCCTTCCATAATCCTCTTCTATTGTATACATGTGATTAGCATTGTAGCGTCATACACAATGCTAACTCCCTTCTAGGTCACAAAAGTAGCTAACCTAGATAACACCCAATAGCTGTCACGGATAAGGAGCTGTATGAGAAAATTGTTTTAAACTAATTTTAAGCAGAATAATGACAGCCTAAATGTCTAAACAGTAGCCATACGGAGAGAAAAGCAAACTTTCAACAGCCTTTAATACATAAATAGGAAGTCAAATGATTTATGTGTTTTATTGCGTTCCAAAATGGTTACATTAAAATGATGATGCCCATTTATCTTGCTTAAAGAAAGCTTGATATCCGCGTAGCACAGCTGCTCTCCTATGTACACTTCTTAATGTGTGTTGCGGTAAAGGGCTAATGATTGAGCTCAGAGAAATGGCTTTGTCATGTTCTATTTCTTCTAGGAGTCCTAGGCTTTCCATGCATGTCCTGCTATCTATAACCAAGTTATAATGTGAATGAACAGATTAAATAGTTCATTAGGCACTACTGTTTTAAAATTTAAAGGATGGAAGGCTGTGATTTTTTAAAACCGAGAATCTGATTTCTTTATGTTTGTTATGGACAGCCAAGATGTCGTTGAGTCATCACAAGGATAAGCAATCTTTACATCAATCTATGATAATTGGTCCAAAATATTGCAAATATGCTTCAAAGAGAGCTTCCATGCTCAATAATTTTCCTGTTAAACTCAAAGTGAAAATTTTTGCTTAACCTAGATGATCGGTAATGTTCATCTACTGTGTGTGTACTGTATATACTGCTTTATGGTGTACAGTGACTATTGGGACCATTGGAGCCAGAACCTAATGCAGCAAAATATTAAAGAAAATATATTGTGTTTAAATGTTTTAGAGCATACATGTGAAAGATATTGATATAAATTATTTTATCAATGCTCTGGATTCTCATCAAGAAATATGTGACTGGATACCACACCACACTTGGCCACCAAAATGTTTTCCGCCCAGCAGAAACCACAAGGTCGCATGCAGATTAGCAGGGATTCATTTATAGGTGCATTTGAACTGCATTTAACTTGATTCTGACTTGATGGAAGCAGCTTTTGAATTCCCATTGACATAAACAAAGAGAGAAGCAATTCTGACACAAAAACTGGTCCTAGGAGAACTTGGTGAAGCCTTAGTAAAATTAGGTGCTATCTGGAGTGTGACCAAAACCTCATCAGTTCTCAGGAACTTTGAATTATACTGCATTAAACTGCACAGTTATTAGTTTACATTTCTATAAATACTCATTTAGGACTTTCATCAGGAATGGAGCAAGCCTTTTTATGGTCGTGAATGGGTGAATAACATTGTGAATATTTTTGCATATCGAACATCAAAGAAAAAAAACAGAATAAAAACACGTACAAAGTCACAAGTTCTATTTTATGTTTCTTTACTATAAGACATAACATCCCCCCCGGTGAGTCTCATTGCACTCTGTTCTTTTCATGAAACATCTGAAAGCTATACAACTAAATAATTAAAATGAAATTGGATCTTAAAATACTATCATTGTTGTATGACCCAGGAGTAACAGGCAATAATAATATTTAAAAAATCTTCCTTGTAAAGGAAGAAAGAAGGAAAGATGGGAACGTTGTTTTTATATTTTCACTATAAGAATATCAGCGTGTTTGGGGAATTTAGTGTTAAAGTGGGTGTAAACTCTCCTTTTCTTGGAAACCCAAGACAGTGCCATTTTAGATTTGTAAGACAAATCACATTTACTTTAAATTCTCTGCACCTTTGTGTAAAAACATTAGAAATTAATGTCCCAAGGTTTGGTTGTAAGATGGTTATCAGCTATCATTGGTGTTCTAGATAGATTAAAAGAAGAGAGAAAAAGAATTACAGTTTCCTTTGTCCTTTGTAGTAAGGTGGCCATCAGAAATCACGGCAGCCTTTCTACATGATGCTCCTTACACTTTGCTAAATGTTGTTGTTAAATGACAAAATATTCATAAAGCTTTTTTGTTTAAGCGATTTGATGATGTTTAAACATTTCAAGCACTGGAAATTCAGCAATTTCTTGAATCGTATATACATGCATAAAAATAAAAAGGAAATATCAAGAAACTTCATTCTTTATTCTAAAATGATGCAAAGCATACAAGATAAAGCTATAATTAATTTTCTGATGTACTCAATGCTTTGTTAAAGAATACTTTTATGTATGTTGGCTTTATTTGCTAAAGTAAACCTTTTCATGTTAAAAAGTCACTGGAATTTCTGTATCTTAACCTAAAGAATACGTAAATGATAAATGCTGGGTTTTTATCTGTTGCCTGAAAACTTTCTTCTTACAGCAGCAGCTCTGCCCACTTATTTAGTCTGATATCTTTCCCAATGTTTGTTTTCCTGCATAACAGTCATGCAAATTTTGGATAGTCAAGCCCAGAACTGACAGAATAATGCACTGATGCTCTGATAGTGGTATTACTTTTATTCCCCATTTGAGGAATAAATGTGTGCCAATCACATCCACTGATTCTACAACCTAACATAATGATGAAGCAACAGCAACTTTAAAAAGTTATCAGGCATTATATAAATGTTAAGAATAAACTGCTCCAACACGGAAAAAATTTGCTTTAGTGAAAAAACAAAAAAATATCTGTTTCTTGGTGGACTTTCATTATAATGTTATGTCTCTACTTACCAAAAGATCCACTTCAAGAAACAATGATCCTGATTTATTAAAGCTCTCCAAGGCTGGAGGATAGACTTTCATCAGTGAAGCTGGTTGACCTAGCAAACCTGGAATGGATTTTTTAAATTTGCTATTTGTTAGCAAATGTTTTCAATCCTGGACCAGATCCATTCCAGGTTTGCTGGATCACCCAGCTTCACTGATGAAAGTGTATCCTCTACAGCCTTGGAGAGCTTTAATAAACCAAGCCCAATGTCTTTATCAGGGCAATGCAAATGCAATGCAAATTCTGCATAAAGGAAGTATGGTCTAACCTGTGATGTTTTCTCTGGCGATACTCTGCGTCTGCGCTTGGTTTTCGCATGAAGACATATGGATCTTAACAGAGAGCTTATCTTCATTTCCACTGTGTCCCATAGAAGAGCTGTCTGAGAGAGAATATATCATAAAAAATAAATTTCTGCTTATCTGCATGTTTTAAATTGCAAGTGGATTTTTATTAGTTCTGAGATCTCTCCCTGCTGTTCCTCTGATAAGCCCTAACTTGGAGGAGATATTTCCATTTTATTCACTTGCTATGCCTGTGCTGTGTTTCATAACTAAGGTGACCAATTTAGTCTCCAAGCTGAGCTTCCATTTCTCAAATAAGTGCTTTGTTATTTTGTTTATGGCTTCTTTCTGTTTGATTTTCATTTTTCTGCAATTTCTAGGTCTTTATCTATACTCCGAGTAATACACCAGCTAGAGTGGCACATTCAGGTAATATACAGTTCCAGGGGCTATGACACCTGAATGCCAATGTTGTTGCTAATATTGGAATTCCAAACTTTTACACAAGTCCTGCAGTTAAGTAGTCAATCTATTTCTAAAACAGTGGTGACCAATATTTGACATGGTTTATAAAACAGTGGTGGTAAATCCATGCCATGGTATCTAAAAAAGTGTCAGATAGGGAGCATGGGTGATCACAAAATATTTTATTATAAATTTTTTCTCAGTACCTTATCACCCATGTTTGTTGATAGTTAATTGCTACCTGATTTTAAGATTGTCAAGTAATTGGTACAAATAAACACAGAAAAAAAGTAAAAAAAAAAAATAATATCCATTGACCACATTTAAAAACATGGTGCTGTTTATTGATTCAGTCCTACTACATTTTGAATCAATCCCACCTAGCTCTTTTTCGTCTTCAGCTGTCCATTCTTTGTGTGATGCAGAACCATAACCATAACCACAATTTTACAATCAATTGTGTTATACTCTAAAAAATGTAATTCATCATTCTAAAAATCCAGGATGGTGGTGGGAAAAAATTTTCTTGTTGGTTTAACCAATCATTTCCTGTATTTTGCTCCTTCAAAACCTGTAAAACGGAAGAGAATCTGGTGTGTGTATAGCACTGGTACGAAGTTGTTTATGGATCCATCCTGGCGGATCCATGAACGACAAACGATCATTATACAAATGAACGAGAGAGAGCGAATGAGAGAGGGTCCCGCTCTATTGTTCTCCCCCACTCCTCTCTGTATAGAGCAAAACAGGGCTGAGTGTACAGCACTAGGTCATGCATATTTCAGTCTTTTGTCATCGGAAAGGATCGTGAAAGATCCTTTCTAACAACAAAACATTTAACGTGAGTACGTAGCCTTAGAATTAGAAACTATATAAAAAAAATAAACACACAAATATGCCCATAAATGACCGGTTCTCTTTAAACTGCAGGTAAATTCATACTGTACTGTCAGCCCTCTTGGGGGACTCTCTCAGTAATATTTGAATAATTAGCAGGCCAATGACAGAACAAGCTTTACTAGCCTTTTTTTGTGGTTGGTTTTAAATATGCCATTTTCTGTGCACAAAACCTTTCATAACACCTGTTTTGTTAAATCCTTCAGTGCAATTCCCCCTTGAGCGCAGCATTAATTTCTGTCACTGTAAAATAGCATGAATTCTGTTTGACTTCTTGATGAATGAATTCCTTGAAGTTAATCCTTACTACATGACATGTGACCACCACCTGCACCTCGTTCCAGGAAAATGAAATATTTGCAGTGATGTATTTGTTGTTGAGATTTCTTTTAGCGATGTTGTAGAATTATCTTTACACACAATGCTCATTTTTCGTGCGCTTCTTCCATATATCATGCAGCATCATCAATAACAAAATATTCCAGTGTGGACTACTCATTCATCAGGATGCAGATAGCTTAGACACTGTGCAGATGTATGATCCCTCACCAAAAAAAAAAACACAATTAAGATACGGAGAGGAAAGACACAATCCCCCCACTTTTGTGTCTGCAGTCACAGAACCAATGCCTTCATACTGGAATAAAAACAATTACTTTTCTCAAATAAAAGGTTTTTTTAAGTTGTTTGTGACATTTATTAGCTATAGATTTTTGACATTTATTTCCTTCTGAAGGAACAGTTCACTCCCAGAAGAAGCTTTCATCCCTTCCACAAGTTACAAGGCTACATAAAGCAAACCTGTGTTTTGCCCTTGCAAAGCAACCAGTTTAATTGAAACTCCCATCCCCACTCATCAATACATATTTACCCTTCCTACACCCATCTGCCACTCTGTTCAGCTACCAAAAGCCAAAGAAATACCCCATACTTTCAGGTACAGAGGTTCATGTGAATTACTCCAGATGACAATGCTGGGCCAATTAGCATACAAGCAATGAGAATGTTTATTGCCCTGTGTAAGCCATCACTTGTGCAACGTGTAGCTTTGTGAGCATAGATGGTAGAGTGGAGGAAACATAAGTAAATGCTGCTTTGATGTAGAGAAAATGCCCTGCATGATTAAAGCATGGGTTCACTTGAAGCTGCCAGTAACTTTATGAAAAACACAACAGGCCTGAATTATTAAAGCTGTCAAGACTGGAGAAGATAGACAGCAGATTGATCCAGCAAACCTGAAATGGATTTAGTCTGGGATTGGGAAAACATTTACCAAATAATATAAAATTATTTGTAAGAAATCCATCCCAAATGTGCTGGATCACCTAGGTTCTCCTACAATAGTCTATATAAGCGGCCGCCAAGTGGTGGTACGAGAAAATGTTGGTGGTCCCTGGCTCAGGGTCAGGAGAAGGACCCCACTGGGGGGCGCACCGGCCAGAGCTACGGACCATGTCCCCCATACCGATCTCTGGATACAATCTCTGGACACAACCCACCCACTCTCCCATCCGAGGCTCAGACCTGCGATAGGAGAGTAGGCGGGTTATAGAATCATGACATCACTCCGGGGGATGAACGTCACTCTGGAGCATGCTCGTCACTGTTGGAGCACTTTAAAAAATCTGGCCCAATATGTTTAAAATACAAAAAGCGTGTGCATTCGTGTTTGAATTCTGGCATCCTTTGCATATTGTTTTAAGATCCATAGAATTGTCCAGCATTAAATACCTTCTGCACTTTTCTTTTATACAACACTTTCCTGTAATGCAGACTGGTCTCTGCTGTTTTCTCTACATCTGCAGGATGACTGGTCTAATGGGTTCCTCCCACAGCTCTTTTCTGTATAGGGTTTGTAGTCCTAAAATGTTATGTCTACATTTACAGAGTTTGAAAATGCTTTTGGCATTGGCAATGTGACTTTATATCCTTTGTGATCATAGAGGGATTTATTTAAGCCTAAAAATCATCTTTCAAGCCTATCAAAAAAAAATAAAATAAAAACAGGTATTTTCTTCACTCCCACCACTTTATTAACCCCAAGAAATAAGGAGAAAAGCCCTGTGTAAACTTTAAGTCAATCCAATTTGAAACATACAAAGGGCTGAGGACGGTCATCCTGTACCTGGATCTAGAGTGGGCGACAGCCAAATATTATTTTATTACATGAGAGGATGGGGCAGAGATCACACATGCTCCCTTTTACAAAGAAGTATATTGTATTTCCCTCCGGACTGTGAGTATAATCTGCTCCATAAAAACACATATTCATTCTCAATAAAAATGATAATAATGCAGAGGGTTAGCATGCATGGAGTTTAGACTCAAGAAGCAAGACTAATGCAGAAACATAAATTGTGTTTGTAAATAGTCTGAGATCACTTTGAGATATTCTGAGATCAGTATGCAATATGTTTGAGATGTATTGATATTGACTTGTAAGGTGGAATATAATCACAGCAATGTGATGCATAACTGAAGCAAATATAAAGGTAAAGATACAATAATAATTGCTGTAGGTGCAACAAATAAACATTTAAATCAACAATACAATATGCAACTGGGTAAAAAGAAATAATATAAAAAAATTGAACTCAACATAATAATATATATATGTATAGTACTACTATAGTACTATAATATCCTATAAAAAATTTAAAAAAAAAAATATTTTTTAAAATACATAGTATAAAAAAATAAAACCCCCTTCTGGAATCTTTTTTTCATTGCACAATCATATTTCAAAAAAAGTATATTGATAGGGTCACTCACTAGGGATGCCATCACAGGGACAAAATAAAACAAAAATCTACTCCCACAACCTTCTTCATTTGAACTGCTTTTTCTGCCAGTTACTGCTTTATATGCTGCTGTGGTGTAGAATCAATAGCTCCCATTGGAAACTCATGTACCTGGAATGTTCTCCACATGTCTCCATGTCTCCTGGATGTCTGAATGCTCTTTAGATCAGTGGTCGCCAACCTTTTGGACGTCAAGGACCTCTAATTTCATGATTTTCATGGCATGCGCAGGGAGCTGTGTGTCACTCAAAGAGGAAGAAACCTCCCCAGAGTGACGTCATGATGCCAGAACCAGCCCACTCTCCCATCGCAGGCTCAAACACAGAGACCTGACCGGAGAAACAACCCGCTCACTGCTTTGAGCCAGTGATCTGTAGGGGAGACATGGTCTGCGGCTCTGGCTGGTGTGCCCTACCAACCTTCTTCTGACTCCGTTGGGCGGCACATTGACCAAAGCTGCAGACCACCAAAATTTTCTTTCGGACCACCGGTTGGCAACATTTCTTTAGATTGATCCAGGGAAACCCTCATGCTGCTGCTGCAAACTGAAAAGCAGACATTAAGGGTTCTCTTTATAAAACAGGAAATTTGACATTCCTTCAAACATTCCATTGTGGGAATCATCCAGGTGTATATGTTTCTATGGCAGAAATTGATTCCCACTAGGTAGTGTATGATGGAATATCAAATTCCCTGTTTTATAAATAGAGCCTCAGAGGTCTAACAGACATCTAACGTCTCCATAAAGAAGACCTGTAACCTGCCCAATGATATCAGAAATACAGTATAGTGAAGTAAAAAAATAAAATAAAAAATGTTTAGTCAAATAAGTTAAAAAAATAAAAAACCCACACAGATATATACAACAAAATGCTAACCTAGGATGAAGACATGGATGCATGCCAGTTGCAGAACATGGGTTAGCTTTTACTGTGCACACCACAGAGGGAGGAATATTTCTATGGTCATCATTTACACTTCACTCTTATTTTAAAACTGCCCTCAAGTATGTATTTGTCACTGTCTTGTGGAAGTATGCGTTGAGGTCTGATTTATATGCAATGTATTTACTTGACTCAGTACTATCTTTAATATTTTACGAAAAAAAGAATTATATCGTGTTTGTGTATTTTGAAATATAATCATTTGTAACCAATAACTCTTTAGTCTAAGAGTTTTGGGGTGTAACATGTGTTCTTATAGAAAAATGTGCATTTTATAAAAAAATAAATAAATAAATAAATACTATCACTAAAGGTTATCAGCATTAAATAAAATTTTAACATGTGGTTAAGATGCTGTGAAGGTTACTTACCAAGAGCTGGTCTTGTCTGATCCTTCTTCCCTGCACTTCTCAGTCTTCTGCTCCTTTCTGTTGGCGGCTCCTGGGGTGGATGTGGCCGGTAGTCTGTGGACATAGGATTACAAACATAGTTATCATTCAGGAGGTTGCAGCTGCCAGGCCCATACCCAGATGACGGGTCCATTCATACCTGAACATCACATAAAAACACGTCAATGCTCTTTACATTGTACGTCAGTGGGCATATTAAATCACTTTTACAGTGATTTCAATGTAAACTGTAAATTACCTGGACGTAAGGTGTCATTCAGCATCAAAAATATTACTCATAATATATTTATAAATAATAATATATACACGTTATATTTATATTTCCATACAGCTTTTGTATATTAGGTAAAAAGTGCTTGATATAAAAGAGGCTAAGCTTAGAGGAAAATTGTTGTGTTGGGGCATATGGGCTTGCTAGTCCAGACTTCCTTTAAAAAGCTTATCCTGCATGATGGGCCTCTTCATTTCAGTGCATTGAGCCACGTATTCTCAATTTAGAAATACCCACGACTTTCTTTTTAATCTGATATTTCCGGTTTAGAGTTAACAATTGAAGTCAGAGTGCGGGATCCCAAAATAGGAAAGGTCCGAAGACAGGATGAAGAGAGTTTTAGTCTCTTATTTACTTAGATCCAAAAAAACATAGACAATGCATCTCAGGGGTCTCAAATGCCTCCTTCATCAAGGCTGGAGGGACTAAATCAAATACAGGGCCCAAAATTGTTTAAAATCAGTAATGCAGTACTGGTGCAGTGGGTCAGTCTAAACAGTCATACAACTAGCATTAGACAAGTGGAAAGTTGATACTGCCTATCTCTATCTTTTATAAAAAATATTAAAAATGTATGCAGATCCTTTGATGATTAATTTTTCACACCCCTGCCCTAAAATCTATAGAAACAAAATACACAAAAAAATGAGGTATTGCCTACTCTTTAATGTTGCAGCTTTTTTCTCAATTACAGACACAATTGAAGATTGGGTCTCCTGGTGCATGGACGTCTGTACAATATTATACAATTCCACCAGTGTTAAAAGACTTTGCGCCATAAATGTTATTAGTTTAAATAAGGCAATATTTTCATCTATGTCATTTCAATATTATACAGGTATCACATAGCAGGCTACACATGGGAACATGTGTGCTAAGCAGTGAGAAGCCCGAGGCAGGCTCAGCTGTATTATTTACCCGCAAGGTGCCTAAAGGCTCTGCTCCGTTTAGCAGGTCTGATCTGTGGTGTTATGCTTTAATGTACGAGGCTGTTGATATTGATGGCTCACTTGTATATATTTCCAGGCATTGCTTTGCCTCGGTGCCTCAAGCACCTGACTCAGATGATCACCTACTTGGGGCAGGGAGATTGAAATGAAGGTTCTATGTTTACATCATCTAATTTTCTCTACAAATGTAACTGTGATAAACCTTCGGGCTCAATGGAAGAAAAGGCATGGCATGAAAGAAATTACATTCTCATGACAGATCTGTATTGCCTGATGTACGCATTTTTCCCATTTTTAAGTTAATGGATTCATAATTTTGAATCGTTTTGCACGTATTCTTATGAGACTGAAAATGCAAGTGGGAATGCAGAGAAAGCAGAATCACTCTTTACTGAATAGTAATAATGTATTACCTTAGCTACGAAGAGGATTTGTTACATGGGTAAAGTAATATAAACATTAAAAAATAATTACTATATAAAGCTATTCATATGCTATGAGTATGGCCCTGGATCCACAGAAGATGCATTCATTACAGGGATAGTATACATTACAGAAAAAAAAGCTCTGTTCCAGTGCTGCTTCCTAAAAGGATAAAATACACCCATCTCCAGTGAGCAGGATACTCAATAAACTGCTATTTGTGTAATCTTTATGGACCTTTTATACAATTGTGACAAAAACCATGAGTGGGTGGAGACTTTTATTATTCCTTTTTAAATAATAGTATTTTTTAATGAATGGTTTTAATGAGTAGCTATAGCTTTATGAATGCTACCTGCAAAGTCCTGGACCCCCATAGCCCAATACACAGCTCATTCTTAGTATGTGGCCTGCTGTGTTCTAGACCCAAGCAGCTATACATTTAGAACCAGTGAAATACAGTACAATAGCACTTGTGAAATTGCCAAAACTTTGCTGAGTGTTAGTCTGTGTTTGTATTTGTGTAAAAAAGTTGTCTTTGTTTTATATATAAATAATGAAAATATTTAGGGTTGCAGCAATAAAATCATAAACCCTTTTTTATTGTTTTGACCCTTCCCACCCCTAAAGTAAATTTTCTGTCATATATATTTTGGGTTCACTTATAGTTAGAGGACATATTCCAAACTTAGCTATCTTATATTGATATCCCCATCTGGTAAGGGTATTTTGTATATCTTAGTAGACCCAAACAGTATAGTATAGTATTGAGTATAGTTTGTATAGTAACTGGATGTTTGGTTGGCTGGTGGTGATTACCAACTGTGACTTCTATTTCAACATCTTACCTTGACGTTGTACATTTTTTCTTCTGGTCTGCTGTATGTTTTCTTTGTTCTTTTGATCTAAAAGTGGAATTGGTTTAGGTGACAAGATTCCTGTATCTTCCCTGATTCCTTTTTCTGGGGATAGTTGCAGTAAAGATTTTTCATGTCTGCTTGTAGATCTTGTTGACTAAATGAAGAACAAATCACATTATTAAAACATATAATAATAGGTTATGCCTGATTTACCAGGTTTCTTGTTACAAAAACACATTTATAACTTATTCTTCTTTCCCTGAATCTAACCCCTTTCCCCAGGCCACTTCATCTACCTTTGTTAAATCAATAATTTTATATTGAAATGAGAAACAAGTATGGATACAGTATGTACACAAAATTGTGGGGCAAAGTAACCAAGTACCCCATACAGATTGCAATTACTTGCCTTAATCATATATGCATTGGTGGTAGTCATTTTGCTCTTGGGATTAAAATTAACTGGTGAGTATTATGCTCATATAGCAGGTACCGGTACCTAAATTTAAACCAGTGTGCCATACATGCCCCAGTAGCTCCCTAAAGTTTGTGCAGCATCTGACTTTTTATTATCCGTATTTACGAACTGTCATACCTCTGCAGGTGACCTTGCACTGTTTTTTCTACCACTTGCTGGTGGTGGACCAGAAACCTTGGACCCAAAAGCAATATGGGACTGGTCTGCTTTTCTAACATCACGGGAGCTGCACTGCCCTCTGCTGGTGAGGGAATCTGTCAAAAACAGGCAAAATGATCATCAACTTACAATTACTTCTACAGATAAAAAGAACACAACATTATACAACATTATACAACACTGGAAGAAGACAATTTTTATAAGCAAAAGGTTTTCCCTTTGAGCATCAACAAAGAAGTCAGATGACTGCCCTGAACCAAATGTTCCCACAAATACGTCAGACATATTCAAATAACACCAAAAAAGCACTATTCATATCAGAACAGCCCCCTTTACAAACCCCACTGTAATTTTAGAATTAAGACCTATTTACACCCATCCCGCAGCATTCTGCAGCACACATCAAAATGTGCTCATTCAATTTTAATAGACTTGGTATGGGCATCAAAAATAAAAGGTCCTGAATGATGTTTTGTTTCTGTGCAGTGCAGCACAATACACAGACCATAATATTATTGCAGTTCAATTGCACACAATTGTTTAAAATTATTTTGTATGCTGTACTATTAACAATACCCTTCACTGGATACACCTAAGCACAATTATTTGGGAGGACATGCACAACTTTTGGTCATATACTGTACAGAACAAAGGAGTGATGAACTGGTGTTAAGAAACTTTTGAACAGAAAATGTAAAAAATCCCATTTACAACCTGATTCTTATAACTTACATACTTCTAAATTTCTTCAACAATGATGTCACTGGTTCCTTATGAACCAGTAGTCTGAACTGTCATTATTATTTTAATAAAACAAAAATCTTCCTTCTATGTATCCATTTTGGGCAGGCAGACTTGAAATCATTTTTCAAAAAGAAAAAAGCTTTTCCATTTCCTGATTAATCTGTTTTTTAAACTAAGAAAACTTTTAAACGTTTGAAGTGAATTTCAAAACTTATTTAATTAAAAATTATGATCGTGAACCTCTAACACTACTGTAGAGGAAATAAATACATTTCTGCTCTTGTAATTTTAAAGTAAATGACTGGTTTTGATGCAAACTCAGTGGAGCAATACATGCTGTCATTAGCGACTTGAACTCCTCTATTTAATAACAAGACCTGACTCAGTTCAATTAGAGCCGGGCATATAAAATCCTTCAAATCTCACCTGATCAACAGAAGCAGGCACAACAACATGGGGGTTGAAAATCACTGCAATGTTAACATTATTATTCATACTACAGAAATAATTTACTACATACGCCATCTCATTTAGATCTGTAATGGGAGGGCGCAGGAGGCAAAGTATAAGATGAGGGAACTGCAAAATGCACACAGGAATTTTAACAAGGAAGAAGAATATTAAGCAAACTGAAGCAGGTCTTTACAACCAATCAACAGTCATCTTTCATTGTCTTGACATAACTAAATGATGAAAAGTAAAATCTGATTGGTTACAGGTTGCTGCAACCAGTATTATCAGTTTTGGCTGGGATAACTCTTTAACTTTGGATCATGTAGTTCTCAGCTACACAGTCTTTTTCTAGTAATGCTGGGAAACTTTAAACAAAGAAGTCTCATTAAGTGGCTCTTTACAGCGTGTATTTATCACATGTCCTGTGACAGTCCTGTAGACCCAGAGCATATATTCAATCACAGTGACAACAGCCGACATGGCGAGTCCATCCTGACAGGCGATATACTTCATTTGTGGTACCCACACCTTGTCTGTAAAGCCTCTCCTTTATCACTGTGCCGGCTGCCAGTAAAAGCTGTTATGCTGATGTATAGCAGTTGCCAACTCAATATCTTGCTTTTAGAAAGCAAGTGACAAACCGTGAGCGCTAAAGGTAGATTTCATTTTATACTGAGCTACCATCAACATGTATGCTCTACCTGGGTAAAATGTAATACGTCACAGAACATGACTTGATGTCCCCAAAATCAAAGCATGGATAACAAACTATTACAAGCAGTTGTGATAAGATGCTGCTTTTACTGTAGCATTTCACATTATTCCTAAAGAGACCCTGCCATCAACAAAGTTAAATTCTTAATTGCACTGTTTTTCCTTTTGTATGCTCTCCTCTTTAAAAGTGCTAATTACTCTCTATATTGGCCCAGTTCCTCTGATCCTCCCCTCTTCTCCATATACAAACAGCCAGATGAGTACAAGGGAATACTAAGGTCACAAATATGACAGCTTTGAGTTTGTTGGGACTGCTAACAACTCATCCAAAATGACGGTGCCCATCTACTGATGTAGTAGTCTGAGAAATTTCGGATGTCCTCACCTGTGGTCACCAACCTTTCTAACAGCAGGGACCGGGAACTTAGAATAAAATATTGGCATGGCCTGGGGGAGAGTGGTTTCCAACCCCGTTATATGTACAGTTTATAGAATGCTGCCCGCCCACTGGTTGCGCCCCTGCTGTCTTACTGACTAGCTGCAGAGCAGTGTATGTAGGGCCGCAGGTGCTACTGCTGCCTGCGCTCCTGCCTCTTGTTATCTGTAGGCCCACAACTCACCTGCCACAGACAAGTACTGGTCCAGGGCCTGGGGATTGGGGACTTCTGGTCTACACTATATAGGCTTTACAAACTAATTTACTCCCTATAATACATCAAATGCAATCAGAATATTGTAGTTGAAATAAATGATCTGGTGACAGGTTCTTCTTAAATAGCTCTTGCCCATTTAAAAATAACATTGTTTAATGAAAAAGAAGTTTTCTTCAGGGTTTAGACCTACTCTGTTTCAAGTCTTCTTAAAACAAAATCATGATCTTCTGCCTACTTTTATTTTTTAAAACATTTTACATACATACTTTTTTATATGGTTCAGTCATGTTGCATTACAAGTCCTCTTGCTTTGCTTTTTCCTATAACATTTGGCAATCCAGGATGCTGCAGAAAACATAATATATTTGCAGCAGGATCTTGTAAACCAAGGGTGACTTAACAACATACCCCAAAGGGGTAGGAACTTGACCCAGTGGATAAATTTTGAAACAAAAACAAGGATGCAGCGGAACAAGGCCCATTAAAAAAGTCAGCAAGGCAGTATATACATTTTTAGTAGGGGCCATTCCAGAATTGTGGTTCATCTTAGTGTTATACCACAGGCTGAACCAGCTTTCTCTTCTCTGCTTCCTTTTTTAACATGGGGCAACCTTTCAGGGAATCCCTTATATATTTACTAAATTGACAGCTCACAGTACATTAGCTTTGTGGTCAGTAGGAAGAATGCCTTTTTCACTGCTGTCTAATCGGAGGAATGTCACCGTTACATAAAGCCAAAAGGATAATTGGTGTCCCTTAATTTGACCCAAGAAGCACAAATTGCTCATTGTTCAAGGAACCTTTAGCAACCTCTGGAGCATCACCAGGATTCCACAGAATCCCTGGTTGAGGATCAATGGGCTGAACAGTGCTCTCAACCATTTTATGCAGGCATTTGTACTCACCTTTGGTTGTTGAGGATTGAATTGTGCTGTCGTTCCTGATTCGGACAAGTAACTTCTGAATGTGGGGTTGCTTTCCTACTTTTAAAGGACAAACTGCACCCAACCTCACTGCATAGCAAAGCTGCATAGCAATAGTTGCAAAGGGGCTCTTGGGAAAGGCTAACTGCACGTTATTTGACAGGTTCAAAGGTGACTAGTTGCACGCAGTGTATAGGATCTCTATTAGTGTTCATCTAAGGCAATCAAGAGAAATTGCTAGGTATACAGTATAACCATTATATTATGTCCTAAGCTCGAGACTAATAAAAATATATATATTGTTAAAAAATGTCTGATACACTGGCTGTGTCCTCCTACATTGTGCTTAGGGTCCTAGGTCTGTACCCACTTTATCAGCCATGAACTTTCTTGTGCTACCAGTTTCCCATGAAAAGCCTAGGAAGAAAAACTTTTCAAAAAAGTTTACTTAAATAACATAACCTTTTTAAAAATGCATTATGTAAGTAAACCTTTTGAAACGTGTTATTATTATTTGTGAGTCAAATTGTTTCCATGAATTTTCCAAGCCGTTATTGATTTAAAATGACATGAAGACATTGAGTGTGTTGTTTTTGCTGAGGTTGTTATAGAAATGGATCACAATATATGCAGAACTTCTAAGCAGCTGAGATTTTTCTCTGCTGTGCAAGGTCTATTATCTCAGCAGAAAGTTGGTGGCCTCCTTGTACAGAAGTCTGGAGGAGGTCACACAACTAGAAGTGTGGAGTGGAAAGCACAGTAGGATGTTTTATCAAGCCACTAGGGTTCAATATCTCTGTGATGATACAAATAGCTAAGAGCTGTTGTTTAAATGTCAACTCATCCCATGAAATTACAGTTTATTAGGGGTACAACATTTAAAGGTACACTTAACCTGAAAATTATGCATTTATTAACCTACACCCCACCCCTTTTATTTCTTTTAGTTGTCCAAAGTCCTGAAGTCTAGATTCTACATTACAGAATCATGGGACAGGTCGATGCAGTCCCACCTGGAAATCTTCTGAATCTAGCAGCAAGAGAATACAAAAAAAAAATAAAACTGAGTGTATTTTCTGCTGGCTAAAATAAATAGCAGCTTGCTGAGTGTATTGCCTAGGGCTGCACTTAAAAAAGGGAACCAGTCAAGATCGGTTTTAAAAATAATTATAATTTTTCAGATCAATTTGATGAATGACTTATATTTCCCTTGTAATTTAACCTTATTTGTCCCAAAATCTTTGCTTATTAAATTTAGCATTTGTGTGTGCACAGGCTAACGCCTACGTGTACAGAATTCATTAACATATAATATACAGCACTGTATCTGTATATACACTCTCCAAATCTTGACATACCAACAATAAAAATGTGATTTCGGCTTTAGGGTCTATTGATTAATATTTAATATTTTACATAACATGTACGTATCATCTAGGAATCCAACTACATTAGGTGCACATGGCTATCAATAAAAGAGACTGAATTAAACCTGATAGGACTCAGTGAACCATATACAGTACTGTGCTGAGAAGATGGAAATCTTGAATGTGCGAATGCCAAGATATTCATGCTTAAAGTACAGATTCTATAGGTAAATACATGGCCCTATGCTGCCTTTTTCTTACACAGCATAGTGTACCTTGTTTTTTAAAATACCTTTAAATATAATATGATAATAAATTCATATGGTAAACTTAAAACTGCATAGTACTACAATAAACATTAGTACACAAAATTAGGCCTTCTTGGTCAAATATTCAGACATCCGTACTTTCACGCTTTATTTATTCGGTAGTTTATATTATTTATTAAATTAGCCTATACTTGTCAACATAAGGTCCAATGTTTACATGGCAGCAACTGTCTGTCCTCAGGGGGACCACACTGCTGTGATTCTTCTCTTCATACCTAGTCTCCTTTTTAATCTCTCTGTGGACCGAATTGAAATTAACAAACAAATATAGAAGGTAATTGTCAAAAAAAAGGTTATTTTTTTGCCTTTTTGATGATAACTTTCCGAAATTTCCCCAATTTTCACCAATCTCCTCCAGGTTGGGATTAGAGGCTTTCCTAGAACCGCCGGGGTGGGGGGAAGCAGCCTCCAATTTCACCCACGCAACTAAGAATTGATTGTTCAAAATGGTGATACGCAAAGATATAAAAATAAATAAACAATTGCTTTGGCATCTAAAGCTCAGGAGGGCCCCATAGATATAATCACTAACAATCAACAATCAAATGCTACAAAAGAACAATAGAGTTTTAGCATGATAAAGGTATTGGTCTCTTGTCATAGAACAATCCTCTAAATTTGTGCAATCATTTGCTGCTATCAGTTGCTAAGATTGTTAGTGATTGCCAATATTAATAGCAATAGCAAGCAACTTTCTAGCACAATCATACTTGTAAAACATCACTAAGCTGTAGCATGCCTGTAATTACATTACTAATTTTAGTAACAGCAGGCAAGATTCCTGTTTTATTTTATTAGTGACAGTGAGTGATGTCTCTTTAATATATTGAATATTGTATGTAATACAATACCTCCATCTCCTGAGATCCCGAGCCTTGCATCGTCCCGTGATTCATTGGGACGTAACTTTAGGAGATCCAGCACCTGTGTGACCTGATCCACATCTGTTGTAATTTGGCAGCTTCGTGGAAGTGTATCGGTGGGTTCACAGTTGGCCAATGCTGATACATATATATCTGTAAGTAAATAACATGTTACTGTAACAACCTTCCTATGTGATGTTTCTTTAAGAGAAACATGTTTAAACAATGCAACAAATCAATGTAGGTCATGGTAATGGGGAAAATGTATTTATTTATAGTATAAGCTGCGTTGTTATAAGGGGGATTTCAAATCAACAGATCTTGGTAATGCTATATTTATTTTCTATATTTAAACACTGACATTATACATTTTTTTGGTGTTTTACCAACAATAATCACATAAGCCCATGCTCTAAAGGAGGTATATCCATCAGTCAAATGTGATATAAAGCATAAATCTAGCCAAAACATTTCATTCTTTTTGTTTTGTACGGTGTGGAAAAGTTAAAACGATTTCTCTGTGCTTACTATCTATTTGCCTCTTTCTTCTTGCTTACTATCCTGTTCATATAAAACAGTGAGAACATGTAAAAGAGTGAAACTTTTCTTAGTGAGAAAATGGAATGGAAACTGTGTCTGACCTCACTGAATATGCATCCTGGTAAATATGTTTTACCTTTTTGGATTTGTTGGCTGCTCAGTTGCTAAGCCAGTTGCTCACTATAGTCTCACCCCACTAATCCTTAGCTTGTGTTAAGTGTTTGCAACCTGGTATTAGACTGCAGAGCAAAATCCTTACCAACAAAATCTCAGGAGAAAAGGTTTTGTGCACTGTAAATCAAACCAGCTAGCATCTAGAAATCTTTTTTGTAGGTTCCTCTATTGGCATAGTTCATACTGAAGCTGATATGAAAAATGGTAAACTTGACTAATAAAATTGGAGGGATCCTTAAAGGTAATAAGGTGATCAATAAGTAAAACCAGTGACGGACATAGCCAACAGTGGTTGCAGAACCGACTTGACCCCTCCCCTGGCAAACTGACGTGGGACCCTCATGGCTACAGAGGGTGTGGGACCCTTGCACCTCCCTATGTCCAACCTGAGTGGAACCCCTTAAAGCTTAGAACTTCGTAGTTTAGAACCACAAACAGAACAGATGTAGTTTTCTGAATAAAATGAGATCAGGGTTTTTTTATGAATAGCTTTTGGTTCTTTCCTCCCTTTATCCAGTACTTGCCAGAGCCCATCTTGGGCTACCACCCCTAGAAGAGAATTGTTCCTTTACATGGCCTAAGACCTGACCTGCTTTCAGACATCTAGTGCCCCACACATTTATTTTATTCACTTTTGTATGTGAGCACATCAGAGACATTTAACAGAGATTATCTATTAGAGGGTCTAACTCTATTCAGTAATTTTGGCATGAGCTTGATTTTATCCCCATAGTAACTTTTTGAGGAAAAAAAAATAACACCACAATAACCCATGCAAACATGAGGTACAAAATAATCTGCAATCACTTAGCTACTGTTGTGCATAGAGATTTATAATTGTTTTTCAATATTCCCATTCTATGCATTTGCTTTTGCAGCATTTTTCCTTAAATGAACAGTGCAAGAAATGTTAACAGTAGATGGCAACATAATATCAGCTGTGAATAATGCATTACTAAAAGCTTTATCATACATAACACACTTTCTTCAACTCATTTTCATATTCTGTTGTACTTATATGCACTATTAGATCAACAAGCAAAGTAAATGTAGTTAGAACTCCATGCATGTACTGCAATTGGTAGATTTCTGTTGAAGGGCCAATGTGATAACACCTGACACTGTGCTATTCCCTGCCACTGTATTATTTTTAATGTGGTAACTGCTGCCACTGTTATAACCTCAGGGAGCCAAATGCTGGCACTGTGTTAACTCCATGCATTGTTCTTATTAAGAAAAGACATGCTCCCCTTTACCGTGGACCTATGCTCACGTGTCAATTTTGAACTATGGTCTGGCTAGGATATATCAATTAAGATGATTTATTATGCTAAAATACCTACCTCACCTAATAATGCTACTCTGTACTTCCATTTAGAGTTGGACAGATATCTGAATGCCAGATCACATTGTCAGATCCAGTACTTCAGGACAATCACAAACTAGGATATTGGTTAAAGTGGAACTAAACTAAAAAAAATGATACTCACCTTAACTTCCACAGAGTACCTGATCCCTCCAGAACTGTCCTTGTTTGGGCCCCACACTGTCCTGTAATCCACCTTCGCCCCGGCACGGAGGAAGCACAGGACATGGCCATCTCCATACGTCTTTCTTCTTATTCCTACATCACCCGATCTTGCACTGCACAGGTGCGTTATTGAGTGACGTAGCCTGCTGTAAATGGGGGAAAAAAGGGCGCATGCGGGAGATCTGCAATTTTTTCCCATTGCAGTAAAAGCCCCTTCTGTGCATGCCCCAGGTGCCTGCGATAGGAGAGGAGCTAGGCGTAGAGCCAGCATGACTGGGTGGGATGGCTAGGTTGGCAGGTTGGCGTTAAAGGTGGGTTGTGGGGAGTTCAACAAAAGGCCAATTGAGAGATAAGTGGAAAAAGTAAATGGTGAAGAATAAGTGTTATAGGAAAGTGGGGTGAGTGGGTGAGATCAGAGGTCTGGACAACAGGGAAAACGATTTCCACCCACCCTCCCTGTTATAGACATTGTAGGGGGTATGTTGAGGATAGTATGTGTAATTGATATAGTTCCCGAAGTGGTGGAGTTGCACCTAGGAGTCTGGTATATTAATGAGAGACGCAGATCCCTAGTTGATGGTGCTGAAGCTCATGCCTTCAAGGAGATACAACCTTACTGGAGTGGTTATGTTGGGTTTAGTAAAATGTTGTAATGTTGAATTGTTATTTTTTTATGTGATGATAATATGCGAATGTTTTAAGAAGTTGTAAAAAAAAGGCTGAGAGGCATTTGCACCATACAGATGTCTTTTTCTGTCAATTGGGTTAGTGTCTAAAGGGCAAGGGATGTGCCAGCGAAGGACTCTGACCTGCCGCAGTCAAGTACATTTGCCAATTTTATTTCACGCAGAGTGAATAAACAACACTTACATTGTGTAAATACACTTTGGGAATTGTTTCTAAATATTGCCCTAAAGGTCTGTTTTTTAATAGCAAGCTTTTTTTAGATTGTACATTAAGCTGCACATGCTTGGCTCTGTGTACAGTCTTGACAAGCTTTGAATGCCAGGATAAATTACCATCTGTGGATATGTGCAGGAATTGCAACATTCTGGGCCTGCCAATCAATATGTCACAAAACACCAAAACTAAATACTGGTTGTTGCATCGCTGTAGGGAAGTTTGGTGCATTGGCCTTTTACATGATTATAGAAAAATGTCAGAAAGCTATCACTAAATACTGGTTATATGTCTTTGACTCATCTTAAAGTCATAGGGTCAGCATAACAGCCAGGCAACTGGCATCATCTTCATAATGAGACAGCATCTATCAAGTTCACTTTAAATTAACATTTGAGATCTCCTCTTTAACAACAGCAAAATCGTGGAATTCCAGAAAAAAATGGTGATTAACTTTATGCATTTTGTTAAAAATATACTAGCACCAAACATGAACAACTATGGTAATATACACAACACATGACACAACAAATCACATTTTATCAAACAGAGGAGCAGAAAAACATGCTGTTGTAATTATGCAAATCTTGTATGCCCACATCATTATAATGTAAAGAATAAAAAAAGCAAAGGAAATCTGTGTGTCCTTTCTCCGTACGGCACATTAAAATGCGACAAAATACATTTTTTAGGCTAGGAAAAAATGTGTTTAATGGCTATTAACTATAGAGCTGATTAAAAAAAGGGTTTCAAGTCGTCTTCATCTCGTGCCCACTCAAAATAACTATAGAGGGGTATAGCACATTTCCGTGCATGTCCTAAGTCTGCAATCTTTTAAATTACCATGTTCAGTTTGTAATCATGAAAAAAGTACAGTATGTCAAAGATTTATGCATTAATTGACAGCGGCACGCATGGTGAAGGTGATAAACAGATAATCTCCATTATATTTTCAGCGCATATGTACTAGAATCTTTTATTTTTAAATCTGTCACTAATCTTTAATCTTCCACTGAAGTTTTTCCAGATACAAATGACATTTCAGATTCAAGACAGGCTTAGATATTTAACAGGGAAAAAAACAGTCGCTTTTTATATGCCTTGCATCTATTTTTTTATTTTAGCTTCTATAAATGCAATCCGACTTCAAACATGAGTTGTCTTAAAGGGTAACTCCACACGCATAAAAGATGTTTTATTAATAACCAGGGCAGGGATCTAATAAATGTTATGAAATATATTTGTAACCTTTTTTGTTCCCTTATGCCTGTAAAAAGTTTTTAAAATATACATTATGCTTGCATTTAAATATTCACATTTTTCTTGTTGTTATGGAGTTCTGTCTGCAGTTTCTACACAATGACTTAACATTTATTGTGTCTTACAATATTTCAGCAAAATCTGCTTTATATTTTATTTGTGTATGCACTACTAGTTTATTAGCATTATTAGCTTTTATTTATTTTTTTGACTAAAGTTAGGCTTTAAAGAGACATGACCATTTTTCCCATTTGCTTAAAACCCCCAAGCATGTACATGTACTCTCTGCTCCCTCTGTGGACTCCCTGCTGCAGTTTCCATACTTGTCCAAGCCACGGTGTTGATTGCTGTTAGGGCTTGGAAATGGGGATGACATCATGTCATTCCATCCACACATGACAGAGTTTGGGCCTGCTGATTGGTTGCTCAGACCCACACATTGCCCAATAGGCCAGATCACATATTTTCCAATATCTAGGAGCAATGTCACATTAAAAAGGATTTTGACAGTGTAGGTTGGCAGAAGGTGAGTATGGCTTGCCTACTATACCTGCTGGGGGTGGTGGACTATGTACAATCAATGTCACTTAAAATGGACAAAGTGATTGTGTCTTTTAAAGGAAGAAAAAGCTTTGCTTAGGAACATATATCTGTAGATGACAAAATCCTAATATTACCTTTGTAAGTAAAAAATAATCTCTGCATAACCATTTGAAACTGGTTTAACTTTGCTACTGCATCCTGACTTCTCTGACTTTAGTGCTAAGCCCCACCTACTAACACCTAATCTGGGACTCTCATTCAAAGAACTTATCATTTCCAAATATTTCTATATCTTCAAATTATCATCTTTATCATTTCTTACCTTATCGGTTCTTAAAACCTTTACAGTATATTCACATGTGTTATAATAGTGACTTTAGAAAACCAGGACGCGTTTTAGGTATATTGATTCTCAAGCAACAGCATGCGATTTATTTAGCCAGCTAAGTAGGATTGCATTAAGTACTCAACACATTAACAGAAAATAGAATGTATAAAGTAATTAAGATATTTGCATAACCTCTTTAGAGAAGTCATAAATCAAACATTCCCATTATTCTA
>NC_092865.1:60689121-60689481 GCF_032062135.1 Pyxicephalus adspersus | reverse complement strand
ACATTAAAATATCAATTTATACTTTAATCAACAAAAATACAATTTACAAACATATACACAATGTTAAAACATGACCATCACAATAGCCATTTTTCTTTATAATCACTGTGTTTCTAAACGCGTTTCGGAATTCATGGGAGGAGCCATCGGATTTGGATGCCTTATTTATGGAGGAGAGTTCAATTGTCTTATTTATGAAGGAGACTTTAAATTCAGTCGATGGCTGAATCACAGAAAGAGACAGAAGGGTTTTCTCCTGCCAGTGATAGACTACATCATAGTTGGTATATGCTTCTCATGTGCATGCTTATCTTAAGGTCTCATACTCCACTCCATGGCTTTGATGCTTTTACAAGACTT
>NC_092865.1:60547610-60685836 GCF_032062135.1 Pyxicephalus adspersus | reverse complement strand
ATGAAGTGAGTGCACTTGCTGAGCTAAGTGATTTCATCCCCAGGCCCAAAACACAACAAAGGAGAATTATAGTTCTACAAAAACAAAATTGACAAGTGATACCCTTTTTGCAAAAAAAATCACAGTTCATACAAGCATCCCACAGGAGTTACATCACCCTGGCCCAGCCAATCAAGGTGATTGAAGATAGGAACCAGGGAAATAAGAAGGAAGAAGATGGCGGCACCAGTGAAGAAAAGGGGTCTGGTGAGTGTTATTTTATTACATTATCTGTCCCTTCTGCTATAAAGTACCTGCCTGATAGCATTTTTCTTGAAAAAGTGTATGGTTCTACTTTAAGAACTAATTTTGCTGGTCCCCTTATACTGATAGACTTAATTTTTTTTAAATTTGGAATCACAGAAGCTCGTGACTGCAACCTTGCATTTTTTATAGAAAAGCACCCTTGTGTTCAGATTGGAATCCCTTTAATAGGTTTTCCAATTTCTCTAACCGCTTTAGCAGCCTTGGTGGTGGTTTAATCAAAATCATGGACTGCAGATCAGAAAAGCTACACCAGTCATATCACTTTATATCAACAAAAAGTATTAGTAGAGTTTTTCTATTCACATGCTGAAAAGTGGAAACCCCCTTTTGGCTATGTTCAGATTAGTGGAGGGAAACGGCTTTCTCATCTAGCTCTGGTGGCTGGCCCATGCCAGTCACTCAGCCACCCACACCATTGCATTGGTTCTTATAGAGCAAGCATTTTACCATTTGGGTGGCAGCTGGCAGTACTGAAAGAATCACAGCTATCCTCATTCATATTCCAAGGGCACCTGCCAGTAAGACTTTTCATTCTCTTTGGGGTGTTAGGAATTGATAATCATACTATAATCTCACCCCCCATCTGAATGAAGCCTTAACTACTACTAATCCTATGAATTCTACAGCGCAGCTATAAAAAACAGGTCTTCTCACCGGCCAGACAGGGCTGAGCTGTTAGGCAAGACTGTGTAAATCTCAAAACTGTATGAACAGAAATATAATCGCTTTAAGTATATTTCATGTGTGTTTAACTGATTGCCTGGAATTCACTTTTACCATCCCTAAGTTACATATTTGCAGAAAATATTTCCATTTTTATTCATTTCCTAATTAGGTTTTTGCATCTAACTTCTTACAGGGTTCTCACTGACAAACACCAACAATCACTGTTCTCGGAAAGGCAGAGATGTGGAGACTAATGAGAGTTTAGACCAATTAATCACTTTCTTTCCCGAGCAATTGATCAGGATTTTTTATTCACATTTTGCATGAATGATTTATTTATTCTCTGATGGAAACCGTGTAATTGAACTACACATTCAGATACAATTTAATTTATTGTTCATTAAAGTGTACTTTTGTTTTTTTAAACACTGGTACTGTATGACACCAGACCCAACTAATTTAAATTACATCCAAGCGAAATAGATTTATCCTCTTTTTATTTCAAATTAATAACTACCTCAGCGGTACGGCTTTATGAATAATAATTTTATCAGCATATTTTTTTCCCTCTGCGCTAGAAAAAAAAACAGGCTGCCCAGACTGCATATAAGCATAAAACTTAGAGTTTCTAAAGTTATTTAGAAGACAAATGTCTTGCACATAAGTGCTGCAAATTCACAGAAAATGGAATTGTTTTGAAAGCATTTTGCTTAATTTGCTGGTCTGGAAAAAAATTGCCCGTCTTGTAAATAGACAATATTCCCAGTTTATGAAAATGCTTTATTTTCTATGGATTTTCGAAAATGCAGCAGTCTTTAACCCTTCTGCTGCTGTGGGCTGCCTTTCATTTTGCACCTCACATGTCCGAACTAACTTTCCATTTTTATCCTCACCTCACCTAAAATGTGGATAAACTCAAGCACACAAATTTGAAGTATTGCAGTTCTTACTTTCATTGCTATACATCAAATTCATCTTTTGAAAGTCTTTTTTAGTCTTTTTTTCATTCTGTGTTCTAGAGTGACAATTCTCACTCACTGCCTTATATCTTTAGAGGAACAGCAATGTCACTGTAGAGCAGAAAGTGTGTTAGAACTACAGAACACCCTAACAAATTAAGGATACATTGGCTCTCATTTATTAAAGCTCTCCAAGGCTGGAGAGGATACACTTTCATCAGTGAAGCTGGGGGATCCAGCAAACCTTGAATCGATTTCCTAAAAGTCATTTGCTATTTTTTGCTATTATTGTTTTTAATCCTAGACCATTCCAGGCTTGCTGCATCTCCAGCCTTGGAGAGCTTTAATAAATCTTGGAGACAATATGAGAAGTTTATCCTTCAGTTTTATATACACATTAAATACACATTACAGACATATATACCGGTAATTTCTGAAATCAAGGGAACTATAAAATTTAAAACACAAATCCTTGGCAGCTGTGTCCGTGGTTAAGAAAATGTTTTTAAAAATATTGTACACTAAGATATCCAATATTATTATCATATTGATGGAAATCCATACTAAAAACTTACACTTAAGTTCCACTTTAAACATTAACGACAGGCGATGTCCCTTCCATAATAAGTATTTTTATCTGCCTGATCACTGCGCATCTATCAAAATTAGCGTTGGTTGCCAGGAAACTTGGCACATCCCACCTTCCCCTGTGGCTGCCGGGACTGCTGGAAGGTGTTTGCGTGCCTGCATGGGAGTTACGTCATCCTGGTCTGGTCAATCAAGATGAGGGAAGATTGGGATGCGTAATAGAAGAAAGGCAAAGATGGCGGCTCCAAGCACAGAACTGGGCCAGGTGAGTATTCCCAGGGCTTAGTTCTGCTTACACAGCCTGGACCCACTCCCCTTACCCTATCTCTCATTGAAATGTCCACTTTAAGAAAGCCCGGACATCTAGAAAGCTGGTGAGAAATCTGAGAGAACTGGTGAGAATGGCTGCCAAAGCTGTTTTTTTTCAACCTCCAAGGGTACCTAAATATGTGTTTTAGCCCAGAGCTGCATGTAAACAAATATACATTAATACATGATTACAATGGTGATAACAGGATGTAGGGATAAATACAATTTACATATATACAAGGATGCAAGCAACCATACCTAATCTAAAATTAATTTCATATGAATACAGATGAGGGTGGATGAATCAGTACACAACATGCAAAAGTCTACAATGCTGCTAAATAAAACATGATCATGGCGATTCATATAATACAAAGCAAAGCAACAAATCAACTGCTATTCTCATCTAGGGTTCTGGGATCAACACCGCTTGGTAGAGCTGGCTGTATGAAACCATAGATGGCATTCTGACCATTAACATAAGGGGGGCATTTGTTTCATTCGAAAATATTGCAAATAGCATTTTTCTAATTGATTGATAATAACACGTGTTTACCCTTGAGAAACCCTAATATAATTTTGGGTGTGGAGAAGAAGATTCTGAAATGCTTCATTATACCAATGACTGATCCCTTTGATTGATCCCCAATGACTGATCAATGACTACCCTTCCATAAAGCCTTGAATATATCCCTAGAAATTATTTGATATAACTCTTTACTCTAGACAGCTACAAATATTTAATAAGTAAGCTAGGATGCTGAGTATAGTTTCTTCTTTAATTAAAAAGGGGTAGCCCTAGAAGTAAGCTGTATATGAATAATATCTGCAGGCCCTCTGTAGCACCCAGCTTCTGTCGCTGTGGTAGGATATGCTGACCCTAGTGATATCCGCCATGCAATACTGAGACATTGAATGTTTATCTGTAAGCTAAGGGAGTCTCCTTCAATAGATCCAGTTACTAATTTAGACAAAGCTGTGTTTTTATTAAATTCTACCTCTGTCATAGGGTGCCATGGCATCTCTTCTAGGATTTGCATAGTTTGTTAAGGAAACTCTGGTAGCCCTGATTTATTGCTGGTTTTCCTAAATTCTGGCATAGCAGCCATCTTTGGATGAACCTAAAGAGGATATAGGTATTACAAATAGATGGGTGAACCCTTATCGAATGGCATGGGATTGAAACTTTGTGAGAGTTGGCAATGCATGCAGGCTTTTTATGCAGGCAGCCATATTTGTAAGGGCATAACACAATTACAGATATACTGGCTATCTCATCAGGTATATAGATATGGATATAGATATGGATGTCCTGGGTAGATAATAACTTGCTCTCAGACAGCATGGCAGCCATCGTTGTAGGCGTATTGTAGAGATATAAAACCATTAATTAGTTGCTGACTTTCTCATGGGTGGCATGGCAGCTAGCATTGTGAGAGAATAGCAAAGATATAGATGTCCTGATAACATGCTATTTGTCTTAAAAGGCAGAATGCCAGCCATCTTTGGGGCACAGCAAAGATACACATGTCCTGATTGCATGCTGGCTTTCTCATGGGGCAGCATGGACGCTGTCCTTGTAGGACTGTAACAAAATATAGATTCCCCGAATGTATGCTGCCTCTGTCACAGTACATAGTATAGTACAACACAGGATCTTTAGGGGAGCACAGCAAATGTATAGATATCCTAATGAAATATTAGGTTTTATCTTCCAGGCCAAAGTTTGGGCTGGATTTGCACTTGTGCATTACTGATACTATAATTTTACATTTGTATTGTAGTAAAAAGATTTCCAAAAAAAATTTCCTATGCACTTAAAGAAATGAAACGCTTACCACTTTACGTTTGATAATGGACAGAGGGATTTTTGCATGTAGAGGGGTTGCGGATAATTCCTTATAGACGGTTGATAAATATAATCTTCTTTTAATATTTGCCAAATCGGTTATTCTAGGAGGGAAAAAATATTACGCAGATTATAGCAGACATAATAAATTGCATTTCGATAACATCATGTAAAAGTGTGCATTTCATATAAAATTCAGTGTCAGGTAGAAAAGCTGGGCATTTTAAAGATGACATTTTATAAGATAAGTAATGAGATTTTTTTTTCTCTCTCCTAAATTCAAACTTAGGTGAAACAAAGCTTGATATCACAGATCACTTTACATGCTAATTTATTTCTGCACTTTCTACTGTATTTTAAAAGCCCTTCAGTCTGTGAAAGAATTCAATTTGTATGAAGTGAGGAAGCTCCGGCCTTTAATAATCATGGATGCACCAGCCCTTCATCTTTTATTATCAAAGGAACTATTGGCAATTATTAAAAATGGAAAATGTCCAGAGTATTTTTTTAACTTAAATATGTCTTTAAGCTCCACATTTAATAGTTTATGGATAATATGGAATGCTAGTAACCATCCTTGGATCATGGGACTGTAGCACTTATTGTTGCTGTACCACCCCTGGGTTTTCTTGGATCCACTTCTCAAAGCAGTGGTGGATTATGGTCCACCCTCAAGACTGACCCAAGTGTTTTCACCGATGGTTCTTTTCCAACCATTCAGTTACAGGTAGCCTAACCATTTTGTTCCTGGTCCAGTTGACTGGAGAAAGGACCAGGGAGTTTTGGATATGTTGGGTGTTATTTTATTATCTGTAATATAAAGGTGTTCATGCTTGACAGGATGTTAGTTTTAGAAAGACCGTTGTGCTTGTAGGAAAGGTGTTTGTATTGGGTGAAATGTTTTTGTTGCTGGAGGATTTTAGTTTGAAGGGTAGATATTTTTTGCTGGTGGGAGCGATGGTTAATGGTGGATGGAGGGAATGGTTTACTGAAGGGGAGGGGTTTGTTCTTGGAGGGGGGTCTAGGAGGTGGTTTAATCATGGGAATGGAGAATTTTTGAGGTGGTTGGGGAGGTACCCTTAAACTCTGAAGGGCATTCAAAGGATGTACCCTGTTTATTAAGTACTTTACAATAGAACATACAGAAATACATTCAGTAGTCAGGCTTATATTATGTACAGTGCATATCACACTCTCTTGACCTCCATTCTTTGTAATATGTGTTTTATGTTCCAAACTAATGAATGTGGCTCTCTGGATGTTACATACGTCTAACTGCTGGTAGGTTAAATACTCATGGACTTTTACTTTACATACTTCCGACGCCTGCACTCTGTATGTTACATAGAACTGGCCCCTACACTCTGTGCCCTATAGATTTTTGATACCCGCACTATGTGCCTTATATGTACCTGACCACTACACTCTATGTTTACATACTACTGGTTCCTTTGCATCCCATTTGCATTACCATCTGAGCTCTACAGCATGTATGTTAAATACTCATGCCCCTTCATATACAGTCCTGACCCCTGTACTCAGAGGCCTTATTATTAAAATAGCGTCATAAATAATCATTTTAGAAATAATTTATTAGTTACTGTTCGTTACCTTCTTCAAATTAGCTTTTTACCCTTATTATCATTCTACTAAAACCAAATAGCTTAACTACATACTGAGGCGAGTGGTGGAAAATGAAAGAGACAGTTTGCCCATTCTGCCCCTGTGGTTGGTTATGACAATTTGGTTCAAGATGTGCAGAGTACACCCTGCACTTACTGCATCTTCTCAGTCTACCAGATACCCAACATCATTTAAATCAGAAGTCTAAGGACATCTTGTAGCTGGATTAAGATATTGCACAATGAGGAGTAGTTAAATGTTGCTGCCACTGGGCCTCATTTATTAGAAAATCTCCAAGGCAAAAGAAGATACATTTTTATTGGCGAACCTGGGGGATCCACCAACTCTGCAATGGATTTCCTAAGAGGCGCTTGCTATTTGTTAGTAAACGTTTTAAGGCCCAGACCAGATGCATTCCAGGTTTGCTGGATCACCCAGGTTCACTCATGAAAGTGTATCCTCTCCAGTGTTAGAGAGCTTTATTCAATCAGGTCCTCAGTTTTTTTGGTTTTAGATTACTCCTTGCATTTGCAGTAAAAGTTGTGCATACCACCTCAGTTGCCTACATCTCTGGATCTGGATGCTGTTTTTACTAGAAGCAACCTTTGCTCATTATTACATGATACCCTCAGTTTAAATTACCCAGGTTTGTAATAGGTTTGTCTTAACAGCTCCTTAATCTAAAAAATTGTCCTGCTTTTTTAATTAGATCTGAGCTCTAAATAAAATTAAAGGAAATAAAATAAAAAAATGCAATATTGTATCCAGCCACAGGCTATAAAAATCTCATTACACTGTACAAATTCCAGTACAAATTCTAAGGTGACAGGGGAATCATTGTCATCCTTCAGAAGTAGATCCCAGGAATATATTTATTGCAGTTGTTACGAGCGATCGTCGGCCACAGGACCTGAGTGCTACGTTTCATTTCATTATTTTTTTTCCTCCTTTCTTCCTGAAGTTACGTTGAAGCAGGCTAAGAACAGTTAATATATTTTTATTATGTCTCCACTGAAGCATTCATATCTAAGGGTCAGTAATGTGATAAGAAAGTAATAGGACCATGTAGAGAAAAAAATGAGGTAGTCAAAAGGAAAATCAACCTCATTTATAATAATATTCCAGTGATCAGGAGGTGAGTAACGGCGCTAGCCGCGGTCATTAGCCGCAATCATTCCACACGTAACATCTACATTTGGAAAAAGGTTCTGAGCGCAGAATGGCAGCGCTAGTTCATTGCTTTGCATTTCAGTCCCACTATCTGCAAAAGCCATGTGCTTAGATTTCCCTACTTACTAGAACCTAATGTACATTCAATAGAGAAATTTCACTGCTTTTCTCCAAAATCACATTTTTAGAATTTTAATCTTTTCTACAGAAAAAAGAGACAGTTCACCTAGAGGTAATGAATGAAATATTGGAACAAAATATTTTGTTTAAAAAAAAATTTCCTGTCCCTTTGAGTGTTTTTTTTTTTGTTTTATGGAGAATAATAAAGTAGGTGCAATAATAAACAAAGGTGGGTAGGACTCCAACTCTTCCCTGTAAATAGATACAAAATCTGACAAGGGGACCATCATAATAGCTATATTTTTTGCAGATTTGGGTGGACTAACCCTAAATAGCTGTTTTTTTTAATATATTTACCAACAGCCATCAATTATTTCAATCTACTGTTTGTGTACCAAATGCCTTTACATACCTAAATATTACTTTGTTGATCATGCCATCACTATTCTGCACAAAGCACCTACACTTGGGATTACTGCTAGGGAGGTTAAGGGTTTCCTCATACATTTCCTTGCCAGGATAACCAATCAGTAAGTTTCACTAAGTATAACAGAATGAAATGGAAGCAAAGGGTACAAAAACACTGAAAAAGTAGAACAGAGTGAGCAGACTGATGTTCTGATGCTCCTACATTGTCCAGTCAGCAGACTGAAGGCTTGTTCACGGCCATGCTGTGCTGCTGCTTTGCCAGTACCACCACCTTCAACTGGTCCACTTTTGGATTTGGGATCCTTGGCTTTTTGACTGGCCAGTTTAGAATGACATAACTGCCATACGTGCACACAGGAGTTCATTCATTTCCTGCAGCCAGTAATGCTATAATCCTACATTGATTGCAAATGGGCTGCTATATGTCCCTTCTGCAAAAAAACATATATATATATATATATATATATATATATATATATATATATATATATAATTTCAGAAGGGACATACTTTTTATTTATGTAAATACTGTAGCTGCTTTGAAAACAGGCTAATTATGGCAGCTCCAATATTTTTTATCCTATTACCAACCCATACCTCACATCATTTCCTCTGCACACAGTTGTTCCTTTTTTTCTTACATTTCATACATGTCTCACAGCCTGAATACATCATATGCACTCTGCAATATATAGGGTTGCAGGGGTTGGTCTGTAGGAGTGATTGGGTAGGATAATATGCTAATTATTAAACATTCAGAGCCACCAGCAGCATAGCAAATAACATAATTATGTCATCTTTATAGTCTCTGGAACTGCAGAGGTGTGTATAAACAACCCTGCATACAAATTCATCCCTTTACCTAATGCCCCCTACTTCATCTGCATCTTTGCCACTTTCTACACTCCTGTTAGTCTAGCAATACCTTAACAATAAAACTAATGCACTCCTAAATACCATCAACTGGTATAAAAACTCCAAGTTAATGGATGTTAAAACACTGTAATTTACAAACATGTTTAGAAAAGTAGCGATTGTAAAACATTCCTAAACCTAAATGAACAACTTAACAAAGTCAATCAGTTGATAAAGTTGCAGAATTAATTGATTTGGATTTTGTTCCCTTCTGCGTTGAATATGGATATTTGGTTTCCAGGCATCACGCGTTGTGCCGTGTCTAGACTGTTTATAAAAATGCAGACAATGGGAACATTCAAACATTGTTATAAACACATAACATCAAATGGACTATGACATTAGCTAAGTGCATTTACCTTGTAAACAAGAGTCTGCTGACATGAGTAACCTTTTGCAAAATCGTTTCTTTTGACTGTTTAAGTGCTTTCAGAATGTACAAAGTATCTGTAGCTACAAAAAATATACACCTGCGAATGTGCATCATACTTTGAAAAATACATCTGCCTGCCAAGTTGGAATTCATCTTTACTGTAAGAGAATCCATTTTTATATTACCATCTTGAATAGTGGTGAGTCAATTCTTTGTCGTTGGAATTTATACATTAATGTCAATCGGCAGAACAATCCTAAAAATTCCACTCTACTGGATATTTGTTTAACTCACTCTTATTATCCTATTTGAAGTCCATTTCTTTCTTTTTTCCTTTAAAATGTTAAAGTATCTGTATAGATAATTATTTTTTTAATAGAACTAATCTAATAAAAGGAATGGAGGAGCTCAGCTATGGGGAGAGATTAGCTGAACTGAATCTATTCTCCCTTGACAAGAGATATTTAAGGGGGATATGATCACCCTTTATACATATATATATATATATATATATATATATATATATATGGTAAATATAGAGAACTCTCTTCCGATTATTCACTTTAAGTTTATAACAAAGGACAAAAGGGGCACTCCTTGTGTCTGGAGGAAAAGAAGTTTAAGCTCTGGATAAGGAAGGGATTCTTTACTGTAAGGTCTGTGAAAATGTGGAATCGGCTCCCTCAGGAAGTAGTTTCCATGAGTACTAAAGATTGCTTTAAGATAAAGCTAGGACAACCGAGATGGTTCATCCAGGGAAGATTCAAATGCTTCACGGGATCAGAAAGGAATTTTTCTCTCCTGTTGGAGCAAATTGAACCAGGTTTTGTTGTCTTCCTCTGGATCAACTAAGTCCATATGGTTTTTATCTGGGATATGTGTTTTCTCTAGTGTTTAAACTTGACTTTTTTCAACCTATGTAACTCCTGCTGGGTTTTTATTGCTGCCCGTGTTGTCCCTGGAGAGGTGGACTCTTTTTTTCCAAGGCTGTGGATTTATGAGTTTAGGGAAGCCCACTTTCTGAGTTCAGCTTACCTGTAGGAAGAAATGAGACAAAGGGGCACATGTAAACTAAGATGGAGACACGGTGGGGACATTTTGTTGGAAAGGCTGTGCAGTCCCGGATAGGGTCGGACAGTGCAGGACAAATGATTACGGAGGAAGAGCAATGTCTGTGAATTTTCTCATTTATTCTGGTCTTTGTATATCTAGTAATAGTTAAAAAGATTCACTTGATCTTATAATGTTGGAGATGTTCTGTGGCTAATCTACTTCATCAGTTCCACCAGTGCAGGACACCTTCATGACACCAATCATGAGATTTTATTAAATGCTAGGGTATTACCTACACTGGTAGAACAGATAAAGTGGCTTGGAATGCTGCAAAACATCTTCATTATTACAGAGAACAAGAACAAGAACAAGTCCAGTTGAATTTGACCACTAGTTAGAGAATGGTCAATATTTCATCAGCTGGTCTGCACTTATGTAGGTAGGGGTAACTAATTAAAGGATAGTAGGATCATTGTACAATCATACTGTTACATGTTTGCCAGGCTCTACAGCCAATTCAATACAAACAAAAAATAACATAAAAGTCAAAAAGAAAAAACTGTTCTTTTACAGAATAAAGATAATTCATTTTCCGTTAGAAGGAAATAATATGTTATTTGCCTGTAGGTGTCAATGTAATCTTCACTTGCAGAATTCAAAGACTGAGGTGATTACTGAGAGCATGTCTGACTAATGTTCTTTACAACAGAGAAAAATCTTGGAGATAAAATATAGCTGTGATTAACTCCCAGATGTTTCTAATTTGTTTGTGGGTGAATTAACATTCTCTTACGAAGCAGAGAGGAAATATACGTGGAAAAGTAAGGTGCGTTAATGTCTTTTTTCAGAAAACTGGTTCGAGCCTATTAGATGAATTGCTAGACTAGAACAATTTCCATTTTCATTTACTTAACAACATTACGGAAAACTGTAAGTGATGGGGAAGAATCGCTCGTAAATCCTTGCCTGTTTAGGAGGAATGGCATGGTGAAAAAACACATTATGGCTGGTGTTCCGTAATGTGATATTGAATGAGTTGACGTTGATTATTTAAGGGCAACTCCTTGTTGTTTAATAAATGTGAAATTAGTGGAACTGGGAAAGGTTCGTGTAGGATGTAGAATATATTCAACTTGCTGCCCATGAATATTTCATGTTCTACTTTAAAGCTAAACTCCAGCTAAAACCAAAGAAAATAGTCCAGTAAATATTAATAAATGCTTTTGGCTGTGATTCTTACTTTTAACCTGGAGCTTTCCCCTACACTATTTCTTTTGCACTATAGGATGTCATTAGTCTTTGTGTCCAGCATTATTTAACATACTTATTCTGAACACAGATTGTCATATACAATGAGGACATACACAGTCATATTAATTATGTGGGAGCTGTTCAGCAGTGAGATCTGGAGATCCTGAAAAAAGATCAGTGATCTCATCAACCCATCCAAAAAACCCCTAAAGAGGGGTGTATTTATATATATATATATATATATATATATATATATATTCTTAATGATGCACATATACTTGTATAGGAGCTCAGGGAGGAGGAGGGTGGGAGCACCTTTGATCATCTTCTACAGTACAGCTAGGGGCAGTCTAACTTTTGCAAATTTTAAAAGGTAAATAAATTTAACAAACTAGAGATTTCGGAAGGCGTACAAATATATCCAATTTTTTTACATTTAAAAAACACAAAGCAATTTGCATGTTAATAACACAAAGAGGGATTTTACTTTATTTTGTCTCACTGATAAATGTAGTTTAGGCCTGTAATTTTTACAAAAATACATCTCATTGCTGATGATCTCCTGCAGCTATATTTGCAGCCCTTTGCTATCTATATGCATTTACTCAGGGGTTGGCCACATAGTATTTCTCAGGATGGGTTTTCTTGATTGTGGTAACATTGCTCAATGTCTGTGTAATGCACATGTGTTGTAATGTGTTAAAATGTGTTAAAACAGCCACCTAAAGATTGGCAGAGAGGGGCAGAGCATTATCCCCTGATACAGGAAAGCATAAACAAAATTATTCATTGAATAATTACCAAGTGTTAATGAAAGCTGAAGACCATGACCATGTGTGATTCTGAGCTTCCGTGATTATAAGAAGTGAAATAAAATAAAAAAAAGTGGTGGACCTGGGACAGGAACAGGGGAGGTAAGAACAGAATGATGTTGGGTGTTCTCCAGCATTAAAATGAAGCAAGGTCTAACTAACTTGCTTCAGCTTTAAAAGTAAACTGTAATTACCTAGGAGAAACTGTGAAATCCCAAGAAAAAATATTAGTACAGGAGAAAACCTGTACAACTGTGTAATATGGAAATTGGAGCTGGAGTTCAGTCTTAAAAAATTTTGAAAATGACTTTTAAAGTCACATTAGCATATTAAAGCTTACATAGGATTTTCTGATTAACATCATCCCTAATTTTTTTTCCTATAGAATAGGATCGCATATCCCATAGCCCATAGTTTTACAGCCACTTTATATAGAAGAAGTCTTTGGTTAAACTCTTCTTTAATAACATCTTCTAAAATGTTTCATAACCTCCTAAAAATAAAATAAAATGCATAAAACCATAACCAAGTAAAATGTGTATTAGCCGATAGAATAGATGGGAACAAAGGCTTGGCCGCAATTTCCCTAAACATAAGTTTGTACTTGGCCCACGCCTCCCTGCACACACAGCAACCTTTAAAACATTCTCCTAAACATATTTATTTTTCTATTAGTCTTGCTAGATTGGAAGAGCAACTCAAGCACAACGCTATTTTCAGCCTAGTTGAAGACGCTACAATGATCTCACCGATGCAATTAATCAAAATGGGATTCAAACTGCACATGAAACCGCGCTGTGGGTCATTGCTGCAGGAAGGCAGGAGAAGAACGGAAAGGAGAAACATATGGACCTTTTCTTTCATTTCAGAAACAAAGTGCACTTGTAAAAATCTCTGTGCAGCTATTTTCTGTAGTTAATAGAATATATTGTAAGTACAAAAATATTTCTAAAAAAAAAATCTTTAGGCTGAAAAATCAAATACACAGTTAAAATGTATACTATACTATGTACACTATACACTGCTTGGCCATATTAAAAGGCCCCTGTTTTTTCTTCCCAGATAACATGGGCATGTTTCAAGATGACAATGCCAGGATTCATTGGGGTCAAATTTTGAAGGAGTGGACCTTAGTCTCATTGAGAATCTTGGGATGTGCTCGAGAAGACTTTATACAGAGGTCTGACTCTCTCATCATCAATACAAGATCTTGGAAAAAATGAATGTAATTCTGAATGGAAATAATTTGACATTGCATAAGTTTATCAAAGTGATACTACAGTAAATGCATGCTGTAAATAGGGCTAAAAGCGATCTAATAAAGATATAAAAGTGTATGACTTTGTTTGGTCAGACAGCACATATAAGGGGTGGAAAACACTGTTGACTTTGCTAGTGATCACAATGGTTAATTTTCCCTGTTTGCTTGTGCTTCTGCTAGTGTATAGGTGTGTATACCAGACTAGTCATTTTACTATTCAAAAAAAACACAACCTGAGGAAGGGATGACAGAGGAAACCAGAAGGATCAAGAACTATGTATTAGGTTGTCAGTATCAAAATGACTAGAGTTTGACTAAGCCTGTAGCAAGGCCAAGTATAGTGATCACTGATCACTAAATATGAGATCCTACATTCTGTTATAAGTTACCCTATATACAAGATTGTTTTGATTTCTGTATGTTGCTCAAGAGTTTTTCTGGTACATACCAATATGATTTTGAAAGGGTCCAGTTTGGATCTTACTGCAAGTCTACCAGACAAGGACCGATTGGAAACAATAAACTCCTGGCACCTGCAATGCCTTTGCTGGCCGTGTGATCCTAGCCTGCGTATGTAGGTAATATGAGGAGCTGAGGATTAGTGCTTTTTAATGTATCATATGAAATTTATACTACTAATTAAAACTATTGATGTTATTTGGTAATGTACGCATATATTATATGAAATAGAACAAATGATGGGCCTAATTTAAAGCTGAAGTGTAATCTGCCATTATTTTTCTTTTCATGGCTCCTTTGTCTCCCCCCATCAATCTGATTATGAAAAATGAGCATGCTTCCATTACAGACCCAGTGAGATCATCAGTTCTTTATACAATACAGACCGTTCATGGGTCATGGAGGGGACCAAAATGCCTTGATGGATGAATTTCAGTCTGGAAGAAATGGTGGATCTGGTTAGGCTGCATTTGCATGCAGACCACCCAAGGAAAAGCTCATTTGTCATGCTGGGCCTTCATGGTTAAAAGCTACATCAAAAACCCAGTGAATATAAGGGGCAGGCCAGGGACAGTCAGGCCGGCTAAGAAAGGACTAGATTATGCTGGCCGTCCTCCAGCCAATAAAACATGACGGCTCTTCCTGACTGCCTCTGAGAAGCCCATAGCGTACAGTAAAGTCGGAGCAATCAACTCAGGAGAGGAGCCTTTACAACTGAAGGTAAGATGGGTAATTCACATCAAGCCACATATTTTTTCTAATTCTATTTTATTATGTATAAAAAGTTCAAAAAAAGCATTAGAGAAAGCTGCTTGAACTTCTTCCAACCCCAATGCTTCCATATAAAACAAAGTAACCACTATCTACATTTCCAGATGTGACACACTTATAGAGAATGCACATTTCAGAGCCTGATATAGACCCATCTATGCAAAAAACAAAACTGTTTGCAAATACATGCTCGTGTTTATCACACCTTGTGTATTCATGCATATTTAGTAACGGGAGCTGAAGATAAAATGTGCATTGAAACACAAAGGCGTGTCGGCACATTTCTTCCTTCCTAATTAGGATGAAGTCAGATATAAAGGCCTTGTTTGCAAGCCCATCTTGTCTGGTCCTGTTAATTATTCAGGAGAGGATACAGACAATATGCATGTCTGATAATAATGAGTGCAGCAATCCAGATGGTAGAGAGCACATAAGGCACTCTCACATTAGCGCTAAACACATAGTATTCCAAGAATCCTCGCACACTGTCAAAGACAAACATATCCAGATGTACTTTGCCTCCCAGAGCTTAATCCTAATCAGAATACAGAATTATGTTATCAGGTTGTGAACGGTCCAAAACACAGTTTATAGGAAGACGTGGCCATTAACGTTAAGGGACCACTCAACCTAAAAAATTATCTTTACATTTTATGTGTCTAGAGGTTTGTCGTTCCCTGGTTTCTTATAACCCTCAGAGGAAAAATCTTCACCCTTTAGGTACTTTGCACACTTGCGGTTGAAAACCATGTGATAAGCTGACCCAGGTACATAAAGCACTGCCGTTATGCGTCCCTGAAAGGCAAAACACATTGCAGGTTAGCACGTTTGCATGCGTTGCTCTTGCACTTGTACTTCCTTCATTCAGTTACATGGAAAAGGTTGGGAGCATGCTTGAGTCTACAGTGCAATGCTACAGTCAAGAGCAAGCTTAAAATGGGCCTTTTTAAGGCCCACTTTACAAATGGCACTGGAGGGGCACACCTAATTCTGTGGTAACCTCCACATAAGACTGCAAAAGCCACAGAGGGCCTTTCACACCAAAGTTATTATAGGTGTGCAGATCTGCAAACTTTAAGTAGAACTATGCCCCCCCATTAAAAATCTGACGTAGCAGCTAATTGAAAGCTCTTTTTTTATTGTATTGCTCTGCAAAGTCCCACAAATACCTGGCAATCCTGCCAGTGAAGTGCACAGTAATAAATTTACAGTAATGATGTGGGAATATTGCTGCTCTGCTCATGAGTATAAAGCAGTTACCATTTTCATGTAGGCTGTGCCTACTTGTGCTAAAGTGAGATGTAAAATAATTTAAAGGGGAATTGCTATCAGCATTGTTTTCTGTTGCCAAAACACACTATTTTGGGCTGCAGTGTCTGGGAGGGGGGGTATGTGGGACACAAACAAAGGAACATTTAGCTAAGTATAGGAATATAAAGGAATGTTTGATTTAAAAAAATGTGTAAATAGACTAAAAGCTTCTTTATCAAACAATAATTTTTACATTGAAAATCCTTTTATAAACATCTACATCACTATTAAAATACGTAAAATCAAAATATTTTCTTCTTTTGAATTCAGAAGGGGGGGATTGAACCCCCAGATGATTTTTATTGCTGTCTGTGTCCAAATTGCAAATATTCATTTGGTAACTGCTGTTACTGAAACAAAAAGTTTACATAAATCCAAAAATTTAGAGCTGTTTTTAAAACAAACAGTTGAAATAAAGTAAAAACAAAACCTGTTTTGCTTATAACTACGATCAGGATTCCCCTCCCTTTGTGTGTCTTTGAGACAGAAAAGGAAGAAAAATCCTGTCAATTCTATGATCATACTTACCACATTTTGGGAATGCACTTCATAAAAGAAGAGGAGAAAGACAGAGATAGAGAGATAGCATCTCTCCCACATATGTTTCAAAAAAGATCATCCAAGTAGAACCACAGTAGTTATTATGATAGGTAGGGATGAGCGAGCAATTTTATTAAATTCGGTCTTGCAGCGAATTGGGCCGTTCTCGCTTACCAAACATGTAGGCCAGAACAGCCTTTGTAACTTTGGCTGGCGAGACTGAACTTTTAGGACCTGCAGCCCTTTACTAGTAGTATGTGTTGGCTGCTCATGAATAAATGCAGTGTGGGAAAAACCCTCTGATTTTTCCCACGGCCGTGTTTATTCATAAACGCAAGCCACATGACTCACTCTGAGAGGAGGAGTATCGCGGCTGCATTTATGAATGGAGTCCTGAGAATCCTCCTCTCATTGAGAGATCCCCAGGCACGGCGATAAACCTCCTATAGTGATTTCCTGGATTTCTGATGGTTTCGCAATCGGAACTTCAAGGAAATTTGCGCGAGAATGCCAGAGGCTCATCCCTAATGGTAGGTACCATAATAAGATCTAATGTAAGATCCAACATCCGAATGTGGTTTTAGAAAAGGAAAAATGGAGGTGTTACACTATACAAAAGATTCAAAAGGTGGACAGCTCCTTACTAAAACTACAGATGCATTTTACTATAATGAGTCAGTTCTGGTGTTCAGGGCTATACAATGTTGGTACACATGGCCCAATGCCTAGCAAAGCAAGGTTAGATAGGGCTTTATCAAACTTTAATTTTTTACATTGAAAATCCTTTTACTTTTTTTTTTTCTAGTCACCCCATCACATTGATTGTGAAATTTAGCAAATGAGCTACAGGTGTTAGAATGTACAGAGACTGTTGAGCAGAGTCAGAAAGCACACTGTACAAGAAACAATACCTCATCCCCCTTTAACTCATTTCTTGGTATTGCCAGTTAAAAATTCTAGTTTTCTAAAAAATGCAAACACCTTCTAGAATGATTCACTAAAATAACTACAGGACAGGGGGGAAGCTTTTACAAAAGATCATCAATCATTACTTAATACAGCTCTACTGTTGTTGGGAATGATAGTAATTGTGTGATCATTTTTGTGAAGAGCTGCTCAGGGAAACATATTAGACTTGTCCAAGGTATTGAGATGTATTTCTCTTGTGCATGGAATAGCCCTTTGATGGCCCATTGACACAATTCCCTGCCTGTGCAGCTCTGCGACAAATATAAAATACCTACATTTTTTCATGTGGGAGCACTGAGCTGCCATTGGTTTCTCTCTATTGATCTTGTCAGCTGTCTAGTCTCTATCTGGACTTTATGCTATTCTGGCATCTATTTGTAGACATGTAAATATTGAGCTTTTTTGTCTTCCTTGTCTACTTATTCATGTATTGTCATCTGTTTAATTGTTTGAGGCTCAAGCAGCATTGGACCTTCAATATAAAGCTGTATTATTTAGATTCACTGACACCCTCTGCCATGCTTCACAGAACCTATCCAACAAAAAAAGATTGAGGCAGTCCATTGAAATAATAAAGTGTATGATTTATCACAAGGCATCATGGAACACTATAATCACCCTCCACTATCATCATGGCTGCTATCCCATATATGCGCCAGCTAGCCTAGGGGACAAAAAAAAGTACAAATTTAGTCCTATACACTCTGTCTGGCCAAAAAAAAAGCTTTCCCTTTTTCACCACTGTTATCCAACCAACTGTTTGTCCTGGAATAATAAATTTAGATGATACCCTTATAAATGTGAGTCTAGGGGGAGGGTAAAGAAGGAGAAAAAGTGGCTTTCTGTGACAAAAACAATTGCGTGCATTGATAACGTCTGTAACAGAACTACATATTAACATAGATCTCCTATGCTAATTGTGCTAGACATAATTCTTCTATGCAATAAATTATATTGGCAAAAAAAGAACTTGTCTCTGAGCTGACACATTTCACCTAGAAGGCTTCTTCAGGGGATTATGGAGACCTAGACAGGTTAAATTTATCAATGAACTAATTACTGGAGCATAGAGTAGAACCATGTGTAGGAGTCCACTATGGGGTAATGAAATTCATCCGAATAGTTTATGAAAAACTTGGTAACGACAGAGTTCTTAGATGCTACTGGTGGAGGGAGGGATAAATGTATATTTAGCCCTCTTCTTACATGTTAATAGCCAGAGTAATAAGAATAGCAAGATAGGATTTTAATTAAATAATGTTGTTAGGGATAGGTATGTTACTGAGCATTCATTTATGCACCACTGGTTGATAATACGTAAGAGGGCATAGGGTCCATATCCACAGTGATGTCTATATATGTTGAAATTAAGAAACATTAGTCCTGGGTAATAAATTGTTCTTTTAGGGGGAAGGTTTTTCATCTTCAAAGAACAATGTTTGTATGACTCAAAGCTGAAAGATCTTATTCATGTAACCGGTGGTGATATAGTGAAGGATGGGATGCCTGCAGTTGGACTGATAGAAAGTCTTTTCATCAGTCCGGCTGCAGTCACTACCCTGGCAGATGGCACTCCACTGTCTGACACTCTGAAATGTGAATGGGCTCTCTGCATCCTCCTGTACAATGCAGGTCTGCTGGTCCTGCATTATACAGGATGATGTCAGACAGCTGCAACTGATTGGCCAGTGAACAAAATAGGGTTCAGAAAACTAGTCGCATGAAGAGGAGGGAGCCTGCAGAAGCAAAGAATAAGGCAGATGTCTCAAGTTATTCATCCTCTATGCAAAGCCATTAACCTTTTTAGTAGGGTGGTTGGTTCTACAAGGTTATTTTTCCCCTAGAGTTCAGCTTTAAAAGTACAAGAAACTGCATCCATTTAGCACAGTACATGCGAAATCAACCTTTACTATTCAAATCAACTAAACAAAATCCACAATGTAAGAGAAAAAGGAATATAGGACAACATTCAAAAATACAATGTTCATTAATGCATACATTTCTTGTGTGAGCCCAGGCTTAAAATACCCTTTTTGCCTCTTAACACCATGGCAAATAAAATAACTACAAATGGTTTCTCCGCACCATCTTGATCTGTTTACACTAACAATACCGATAAACTTGTATAATATCATATCCCTGAAGAAGCCTATCTGTGGCGAAATGCGTCAGATTCTATACAGGTTAAAACACGTTTTTTTATATTCTTTCTTGACTGATTGAATTTTTTCTAATGTTAGGAGCATATCTGTATAGCACCAAACTAAACTATATCCTGTGTATTGCTAAACAGGAATGGTCATTGAACTGTATGTATGTTTTCACAATTTGTACCTAATACACTAAATATTTTTGAAACCAAGTTGTGAGCCACAAACCTCTCTCCTTTTCTTTCTCCATTTACCACTGTGAGAGGTGGCTCAACCCTATTAACACATAAGTAGAGAAACAACCATTTCTTGTCACAAAATAACTACAAAAAACCTCAGAGAAAAGAATATTTTTATAAGCTAATGACTGCATATATTTAACTGCATTTGAGAACCATTTTATGATCTTTTTTAATTTGAGAAACCAAATAGTTTATTCCTGTTGTTTGTACCATTATGGGGCACTGTGCAAAAAATCTTTGGTGTATTAATATCTCCTGTAAATGAGACAAAGCTGCTGGAAAGATCTATTTCTATAGGTTGGACTTGAAAGCAAATACTGCTCATGTCTTCACCAGCACAGTAGTAACTATTGCTAATTCGACAGGTTAATGAGATACATCTCTGCATGGCTTCTAATATTCGCCTCCACTGTCAGATTCTTAGGGTTGTCCTCCTGACTTTCACCTGCTGGCTCATCTACAGGAGCTCCTTTTTCTTTAATTGCTGTGTTCTGTATTCCACATAGCAAAATAATGTCCAGGAGTCAAAGGAACTACAAATGCTACAGCTGCATACCATCAGTTTTATGATTTCAAGGTCCTAAATTCTTTTCACTTTATAATTACTGTTCTGGAGTTCTTGGGATTAGTATGTATTTCTAATTGTAATGAAAAACCATCAGTTTTGTACAAAGTAAATAACACAGCATTTAGTGAAGTTGCAGTTATTTTTACAGCAAATAAAAGTTGGACATTATAGATGCAAAAGAAACTTTTTAAAATCCTGTTAGAAAATTAAAAAACTAATTGGGTACTTTTACTACTTCTTTAGGGAGAAGCTTTGATTTTATTGATTTGGCTGAAAATTTGGAGTTGCCTGCTTAAACAGAAAGCCCAGAAGCAGGCTAGAGAAAGCCATGGGCTAGTAGGACAGAGGCCGAGTATGTCTATTGGGAGAGAAAGACAAGTGCGGAGATGCTGTGACAGGAAGCCATATGTAGAACATGTCTGAGAAAGATTTCATTCATGCAAGTCATAGTATAGGTATGGGCCTGTGGTCTTGATATCTTGCTTGTGTCAAACAGGTTTTGTAAACCAATACAAGTCTATGTAAATGCAAAACCTGAATGAAGCAAGTCAAATGTAGGTCAGGAGGACAATTGCAGGTTAATGCACATGTCAATAAATTCTGAATGATTTCAGAAGTGTTTCTAACTAATGTCAAATTGATGCCATTGACACAATGAAACAGAACACAGAAAGCATTTGATCCCATTCAAGGGGACTTTTTCTATGATTCTGAAAACACTCCATTCAGTCCCCCATCCACTCATTCAGGTGGTCTCCAAATTTCAAATAAGTTATAAAATAAATTATATAACATGATCAGAAAAACAGTTTCTTTGATTAAATTGGAACATTCCAAAGTGATTGAAATACGATTTCTTTTGGGGCTAAAATTGTTAAGGATATGTTATTGACATACATAGGAAGTTACTTGTATGTGTGATGTAACATTTACACGAGTTTAGCTAGGGGTAGTCATACACTGGCTGACTTTTTTTTTTAGTAGATTAGACATTAGATTTATTAACATTATTAAATATTCACAAATGGCAATAAAAAAAACAAGGGATTTCTTTATCATATACTGTATCATTGAAAAATTGGTAAGCCTGTTCTTTTGTTGGTTGGGTGTAGGAGGGCTTAAGGCAGAGTGATGGGTGATTAACAATAGGACACGTAAAGTACAGGTAAAGGACAGGTTCTCCACATTCATTTTTTTACATTTCATTGACACTTGTCTAAAGTCTTTGCCATTTGTCATTTTTTCTGCTTCCAATACCTCACCTTCAAGAACTAACTGTTCACTTGCTGTCTAATATATCCCACACCTTGGCAGGTGCCATTGTAATGAGATAACCCATGTTATTCACTTCACCTGCCACTGATTTTAATGTTATGGCTGATCAGTGTACATACTATTTAATTTTTTCATTTATTTTAATTTACAGTCCTGGTTTCCTACAGGAACTTTTCCAAATGTTTGTATCACTGGCCACATCCCAACATTTCTTGAATATTTTACTACCCGTATCCAATCTTCTGTCAGATTAAAATAAATGAGCTGCCCAATTCAGGTAAGCAATGTGTATTATTGCTGAAACTTGTTTAGCACCTGGGACAATGGGGTTGATTTACTAAAGAAATATAGTTGGTTCCCATAGCAGTGTGAATTACCTTGTTATAAGGGTGTCAGCTCTGACATCAAACATCCTTTTTTTAGGGGAGGGGGTTCTAGCATGTGATAGGGTATTTTGTGCAAAATAAACTATCACCACAAGCATTAGGCTAAATTATTAATCCCTTGTAAGGTGATAATTCACCTTTGTGGGTGAACAAACTATATTCCTTAATTTAATCAGCCCCAATAAAAGAAAGTTTGCCCACTCGAAAGAAGTCTAGAGGGTTAGACAAATGTCCTCTCTCTTCTTCTAGCAGTTTATTTCTAGGTGCACAGATCATCCAGAATGAATGACCTGTACGTACAAGCTGCCCAACCTGTGCGGGGGCAGTAACAATGAGGATCCAGCCAGATTGCAGTAGCAGGCGGAGAGATAACCAACAACTTTTCAAGTGTATTGAAGTCCAGAAAATGTAACATATTGCAATGTACCAAAAAAATGCATAGTTTTTTTCCCTTTTATTTGGGGATCCCCACAGTAACAACGTTTTGTCGGTTAAAAGTACTCACCGCCTCATTGCAGCTCTGGCGGAAGCCATGGTTGTCACCTAACTTAAAACATGTTCTCCCCTTTGCTTGTCCATGGGGATGGTGAGGGATTGGAGTTTACAGAAAGAAGAGCTTTTGTACTTTCTGTTCAACTCACAAGAAGTGCCAAGGACACATTTATCCATCTATGGTCAATATTAACAGGTATTTTCTAATGTGGCCACCACATCTGTGTCTTGGCATTTACAAACTGTATTACAATTTTGTTCTTGGGTTTAGACATCCTTTAAATATACATGGAGCTGTGGTACTGACAGTCAACAACAAGATTTGCAGAGAGCTTTGTACAACTGTGCTGTCCCCGGGCATGCCATGTTGGTGTTGCAAAAATGTCCCTGTTCACAAGGCTCATTATTGTGTCTTGATCTTCGCCTTCTGATTTCAAGCAACTTGTATGTCTATATCAAGATATATATATAAAAATGTAATAAAATCATATATAAAGAAATGTGCACTGTGCACCCAGAATTAGGACCATATCACAGCAGGAGAACTGTACTGCACAAATGTACAAATATTCTCACTTTCAAACTTTTAGCCTATCAGAGAGCAGATTGACAAGTGCAAACCACAACAAAACACATGTATTGTTTGCTTAGGCAGTTTCTCTCCATTTGCCTAGCTAACTAGAAATGAAGGACGGCTCAGGCTGTCTTAATCCTTAAATGCTGAACGACCTTGTATACAATCCTGTCTGTTTATGCAGCAAAATGCTAAAGAGACAATTGGCCTTGAAGCAGGCATTTTCATCGCCATCTAAAGATGTTACATGCAGCCTGACAGGGGTTCTCACTCCACACCGCGTGCTACAAAATAAAAAAATATATATTTCCTTTGTTTCTGGCCTTTTCAATTACACTGGTTGCTTTTGAAATGATGATGAGTTTGCATAGAGTAGTAGTTTAAGAGGAGAATAAGGCCAATGCACTGCTAACCATCTAAGGAAGAACCAACTATGTTTAAAAGAAGACTATAGCTTTTTTAAAGCTTAAAGCTCCAATAAAAATAACACACTTACCTTTTATTCCGATGATCCTTTGATCCCGCTGGTGAAGTCCTGAATCCGGGAAATCTTCTTCATCCCGGCGTGGAGCAAGCGTCAGGTGCTGCCATTTAGGTCTGTCTTGTTCCTTCTTCTGCGCATGCGTTGGATTGGCATTTTTCCCCCTCAATGTAGCAAAATGGCCCCGGGATCGGGCATGCTTAGAAGGAGCAGCCAGCAACCTCCTGGGATGCATGACATGGTTTTAGGAAAGAAGGGGAGGGGCTTCACTCTTTTTCTTTTTTAAAAAATAAAGGGTGTTGCAGAAAAAAAAAAAAAAATTACTTTATACAAATGAATTGTCTACCTTTTTATGTAAAGTAAAAATTTTAGTTTAGGTCCGCATTAAAACTTAGGTTTCATTTTTAAAATCTGTGACCAGGCAGGGATTTATTGCAGAAAAAAACAGGTTTATGTCCCTTCTGCAATATGCATTCTTACCTGCCTGATCGCTCTCTTCATCTGTCAAATTCACTAAATTGCACATGAGCAGCTCAGCATTGGTTGGCGGCATACTCAGCTCATCCTGGCTTGCCCTGCGGTTGATGGGACTGAATAAACAAATGTGCCTGTGCACTAGTTACATCATCCTAGCCAATCAAGGTGGACGAAGATTGGAAAAGGGATGAGAAGAAGATGGAAAAATGACAAAGAGGGAGAGATGAGTTTTAAACAAGATTTAGTTCTGCTTTAAAGCCCATCTCTTGATCTGTATCCTGACTCCCACCCCAAACCAACCCCAACAAAATATTCATACTGTATACTGTATATTGCAATCAATCAATTTGGCACTGATTTCCTCATGCTGTCAAATTGCTATTTGCTGTCAGGAATTAAACCTGGATCCCTGCAAAGCAAAACAATAAAGATCCCTAACTGCTAGACACTTTTAGTCATTACAAATGGTTTATGGTGACCCTAGCTTTACATCTATCCATACACAACTGAAAACACATACAGGAACTTTGTTACCTGCAAATATATTCTCTGTGCAGGCAGTTTTGTTATCTAGAGACCTCTGATAATAACATGTCATGACCTCCATTTTTTGTATGTAGGTAATTGATACAGACTGGTTTGTCTGGGCCTGTGGACTGGACAACAAGAAATAGGAACACACTAATGAGCATGACTGGAGTTAACCTTCCTGCCCTTCTAGCCTAAACATCTCGTGCTTACCACCTTGTTCCTGTACATCTAAATACAATGACTAGAACAGTATAACAAACTGCCAGCATATACTGCTAGCAACTTGGGTTTAGGTGTCAGGACCCAGAGTGGGTGAACTGTACGCACCCAGCACTCCACTCCACCAAACAGAATGCACAAACTATGCTGGGACAGCAACAAATCAGAATCCAATGGATCTGCATTGGCAGGCTGAGCAGAAAGCTGGAACCTGCTAATATAAACAGGAATTTGTTACTGGCAGTCAGTAACCTTATATATAAAGTAAGTAGCTATGTGATGTAATTGGTAGCCTTGCCCCCTTAGCCTTTGGGCTATGTATTAGGCATTTATCACTTATCAGTTAATACAAAACTGGATTACACTGTGTTTTATATGTTTCCGCAGTTCTTATTTAAGACTGAACTCTAAGCAGATATAAAAAAAATTTGTTAAACGTTTTTTTTTAAATACATGCCTTTGTATCAACCTTTTATTCCCCTATACAGTATACCTCAAACTGGGATTAAAAGCCAATCAAGTGTATCACAGTATGATCAGAGAGAGCCTGCTGCCTCTCTTTCCCTGTCCAATCACATGCTGGGGGCAGAGAGGTGACCTATTTATGTTGATTAACTTCAGTGAGGAAATGTCAGGTCATCAGCTTGGAAGTGCTGAACGGCACTGCATTGTATCTTTGTATGACCTGGATTTTATGTGTTGCGTGTTGTGTTAGGTGCGTATTTAGTGGCTTATATTAAGTTTGACTTTAGAAAAAAGTAGAAATTAATAAAAATAAAATGTTAAAATAGAAAATAACTGAACTGCACCTCCAGTTCTTTCTTCTGCTTCCTTTGTAAGCTGCCTATGTATGTGCTCATTTGATAATTTGGGACAATTTTACCTTTCTGTATTTTCTAAAAAGAGCAACTGTTAATGTATTTATTGTGTCTAACAGTTTTCCTCTCACCCAAGAGCGAAAAATATTCCTTTAGATTTCTTAATGGTTTCTAAATAATAAAAGTGTTATGTTAAGAAACAAGCAAACACTTTTATTAGTTTGGACGCAACAGCCCATGGGAATGCTTATATTGCTCATTCAATCATGCTGCTATAAAATGTTTGACAACTCAAGCCAAAAGTTTTCTTTAAAGAGACCCTATCACCAGGCATTTTAACAACAATTTTCCTATTGTTATATGTGAATATAATAAATTTTATGCACGTCTCTCTTATATAAACATCTAAAATCCCTGAGACTGCTGTTGGTTGTTGCCATCCTGGATGATGTCAGAAGGCCCAGACGATAGTCAATAGTCAACCTATATTGTATCATAAGCCCTGTTAATGATTACCACCTTTTTAAAACTGCAATCAAGTTATAAATATATGTTACTGCTGACTTTTTTAAAGGTAGCAACCTTGACAAAAATTGTGATCATCGTATTAGAAACAAACACCACTGATCTCCATTGTCAGGTATGACATTCTGTACTTTCACTGTGGCAAACATTTCCTGACTAATTTTAGGTGGGCAGTATATGGCCATCTTAAAAAAAGCAGTGCTCCTGCTAACAAAGCCGATCGTTAATGGGGCAAACTGAAGATTGGTGCCATTTGTGTACAAATAACACAGATTTTCTGGTGAACAATAAACCCCATAAAACAAATATATTATTTTTTAATATTCTTAAGAAAACTCATGGGTATCTGGGTAGCTAATATAGGGAATCCATATTTTTGTGCTTCCATACCCCTGTTTAAAATGAGTATTTACTAAAGGAAACTATACATATATTATATATATCCCATATCCTTGAGACATGACTTTAAGTCAGATGGAGAAAATATTCTGTACTTTTACCGTATGGGCTGTTTGTTCATCTAACAGATGGCATGTACATGGTATCCCTCGGGAAAACTCAGAATATACTGATGCCTTGGAAATAACAATTAAATTAGCTTAATTACTTCATGTCGACTTGATAAGTCACTGTTTCTAATACAAAATCTGCCAAATGCAATTAATGACTAGTGGTACTAATTCGATTGATGAAGTGTCTCCTTAGAGCGAAGAATGAAGTTACTTTAGTGACTTACAGTAGTTCTGCAGAGAAGTCCTGTCCTAACGGGATGTAAAGCTGCAGGATCAGAAACCTCTGGTTCAGTCCAACTGAGGATGAAAAACAACAGATAAAAATCAACATGTGTTCACTGTTAATGTGATAAGAGATGCAGTGATGTACGTTTTCAAACAATTGTAAATCTACAAAAATATTTTAAAGTGCAAACATGTTCACTGCAAAAAACCTTCATACGTATGTTTAGATTTATACATATATAAATAAATCTTGCCTCCATATTCCTACTACTTCAGTTCTGCAAAGGGAATGATGGCTGATATTGTTGGGCTGTTCACTTTGAAACCATTTCTGTTTCAATACAAGGAACAGAGACATAGGAATGCAAAAGTAGGTCAAAGCAGGACAAATGCAAGTCAATTGTACCTGCAATGAATTCTGAATTATGAAGTCAGAAAACAGAGGCGATAATTATAACTGTGTAGTCCAGTAAGTACCAAGTAAGGAATAACTAGGAACTAGGAATTTTGGTCTGACAAATCCCCTCTTAGCACTACAAGCCTTTGTAATGAATGTGGAAGGAATGTGGCTGATGGCTGTAGGAGTAAATTTAATGAACTCCAGCATCATTTAATATGAAAAGGTAAAGAAATCCTGTGAGTGCAGGATAGGATAGACCCAGCCCCTCAATCCTCACAGTGCCCTCTTTTTAAATACAAATACAATACAAATGTTTTGAAGAACACCCACTGCAGGTGTTCCACAAAAGGAAAGGACAATATGCAAAAAAATTATAAATTGGGTGGTGGGGCCCTGGTGTTGGGTTTTAAGAGGGTCAAACTTTATCACCTACAACCCAGGTCCATAGTACTGCCTTGGTAATAGCAGTATTGGAAATCAGTAATTTTATGTGACAGCTGCCACTATTGACTCGAGGACACGGCTCGTGGTCCACCATCCTGTTCCAGACTTTACTATCTAACGAGTTAGTGACATTCACAGATGAACGTGTTCATATCAGGTGACTATGAGCTTACTATGATCTATTGGCCATTTTTTAGGCTTTACTTTCTGAAACAATATCAACTTTTTGTGAACAATTTCTTTTACTAAAATTAGCAATTACAAAATGTGTTTTTTTATTTTTTTCTTCCATGCTATGGCTTGCTCTGGATAAAAGAAAGGGGTTAAACTTTATTTGAACTAAAACTTAAAAACTAGAAAAGAGTTGAGAATAAAGTAAGAGTGTCTGTGTCCCTCTCAGGATAATTTGTGCTTCATCCTCAGTGCACACAAACCTCAGTACATTGCAAGTTACAAGATGTATCAAGAGCCATTTGAGATTATTATAGCACTTAAGAATCTACAGACATTGAAGAAAAAATATTGTAGTGACTGTCTATCAGCAGTAAAAGCCTGCTGTGGAGGCAGACCAAAACTATACATGTACAATGTATCCATTTTCTAAAGAAGATCAAGTGCTAGAATGGTACTTTGTAAGTGAATAAGAACACACTTTCCAGGCTATGTATATATATATATATATATATATATATGTGTGTGTGTGTGTGTGTGTGTGTCAGCATTTTCGTTGACTAGTGGTTGTAGGGGCACCCCCTCAAAAGAAAAAAACCTAAACAGACAATAGGAGCACTAAGCACAGTGTAAAATAAGGTAGCCAAACAAGCTTGTTTCTAACAGAACTGAATGTCAGCCCAAAAATGGCAATTAATGGAATTAACTAAGCTGTTTAACTATTAGAAGTAAGTCAAAAGAATATTTTACCTTCACTTTCCAGAGTAGAAACTTTGGTAGGGAAAATGTATTACTGCCCACAAGGGGTTGTGGGCAGTTAATATATTTTATAAATAAGTGGCTGAATGTGACGCCAAGCAACAGGTCGGGCAACAGACCTCAAGGTACACAGGTTTACTGTTATGTTCCAAAAAAACTTTTGGCTATAAACTGGACCACAACACCCCATACCCATGAGTGACTGGTGCTGCGATAAGAACATGAAATTACTGCTGCACCAGGGAAAGGGACTGAATTAAATGGTTCTATATACAATGCAAAGCACTATATAGATAAGTAATATATATAGTAAAGTAAAGGTAAATAATTAAAAAAATGTAGTGACCATGTATTTACTAAAGGTTGCTGAGTGTTTGCAATTATCCTTTTCTAATGGCATTTGCACCATTACGGTAAGTATTAGTATTCATGAACGGCGTTACAGTTTTTAGTTGTAATATTGTATGATGGATGACAATGCAGGAATTTGGAGCGGGAACACTTTATATTAATGCTTGCAATAAACAAATTAAAGGCTCATTTATTGTAGGGATATATTAATTTACTTTATAAAATTCTGCTGATAGAAATAATTGAAAATATGTTAGCAACTTCAGAATAATTAATCTCCAATCCATTAGCACAAGATCATATTTTTAATCCATCTCTAGTATTATACTGTGCTTAGGCAGAAGAACTTTAATACTTATCTATTAGTAGAAAACCTCTTGGTTGTATGTACCAAAATGACTTCACATTCTTTCTGTAAATCAAGACAATTGTCTTGTTATAAAAATCATCTTTTATTATTTACATCTTTAAGCTATCTATGAGTATAGCTGATCTGATCAAGTGGGCGAGGTTTGTCATTTTTGTGTGATTCTAGACAAATGCAGCACATGGAATAAAAGTAAGAATGAAATGCATGTTAGATGTGTTGATACCTAAATCTGGGAATCTATAGCCTACAGAGCAATATTTTTATGTTAGGCGTTTCCAGAAACCCATTTTAGGAGCAACCATAGGATTAGGTTGGCCTGATGTACCAGGCAAAAAACTAAATACCATCTGTTTGTTTCAACCTAAGTGTTTGCATGATGTTACTTACTAATAGGGTTTAATGTGTGGATTTAACACTTTAGGAGTGCACCTGCCATGCGCATATATACAAGGCAGCTACAACCAAAGTTCTATTGGACACAACCCCTAGTACTGTAAATTACCCGCAGACTTTCTGGCTGGATTCCCAGATGGCAACCCTGTATGCCCATATATTACCCTTTGGTAAATATAACACTTAGGCATTCAGTTTTGCATTGTGGGAAGTGAGGAGGCTTTGTTCAGCATACGTGGGGCATTCTGGAATGAGGGAATAGGGGCCACTAAGAATTTTAAAGGTAAGCCATTGCACTTGTAACTCTACAACTAAGAACTTAGTCTGCTTTTGCAAGATATACCTCATGTGTACCAGAAACCAAAAAATTCTTACCTTAGCTGCAGCTTCCAGGACCTACAGTGAATGGTTAGATGTCTAAAAGCTCTAAAAGCAACGTGGCCACATGATTTGAATTACAGAGCCAGAATATTATATTATTGACATATCCTTCCCTTTAGCAATGATCATAGTACCAAATGCTTAGCCTTTCGGTAACTAAATCAGCAACCCCCGGTATTCTGTTGAAACTATCTGCAAAGCTTTCAAAAACTTTTGAAGTGTTGTGCACTGGAAACTTTCTGGTTTCCTAGGTATCTAATTTTTCTAGAGGAACCAAGTACAAAGGTACCTCGCCGATGAGTCTTCATGTCTGATTGGTGCAGTAAACTGTGATTTTACAGCACAGGTATACTACGTACAATTTTCAAAGAATTTATGCAATCTATCCAGATATTTGGATATAAGTAGCCTGATGCTTAGGCTTTTAACTTTTGGAAGTACGATTTTCAGCCCAGGTATCCTACTGGAATGCTTCCTGCAACAAAATGGCTTTGTGGACTAGTACTGCAGCAGGCAGGAAGCATGCATGAATCAGGAATAGGGTATTTTAGTTTATTCCACCAAGGTAAAACACACATTTAACTTTTTCCATAGAGCTCTGCTTCAAGATATACTTGGGGCTTGATTTCTTTGTCTTGATTTACAATTTCATATTTTGAGAAAACTAACCCTTGAAGTGATTCCTTTTTTCCATTGCAAGGGTTAAAAAGTTTTTTTATTCTAGGAATAGATGGAAAAATTAAGTAAGTTTTACTTTACTCCTTAGTCCACCAGCAGCTCCCTGACACTCCGATTGCGAAGTGTGCTCCAGCACTCAGATGGGCTTCCTCTCGTGAAGCAGGACCACTGTTCCTGCAAATAGAAGTGGCTTTGTAGACTGTGGTGGGGAGGAAGCCTACATAAGCTAGGAGTAGGTATATCTGCTTAAGCCTATGCCCTAAGACAAAACATGTATTCAACTCTGGCAGTGGAGTTCTGCTTTAAGCTATACTTCATATATGATGACTTTATTGTCTTAGTTTACAGTCACATTTCTCGAAAAGATGCTGTTGGCCTTTAAAAACATATCTATAACAGCATCTGCAGTGGCGTAATTATCCTGAATTAACCATTATGAGCCAAATGGCTTTTTTTTGTCAAGCACTGCTAGGAGAATAAGGAGAGACAAGTACTGCCATACACTTACGGTAAGTACATGACACTTACGCATTTGCTTGCTCTCCTTTGGCAGCTGCATCTTGATAGTCTGGCTGCTTCCTTCAAGGACAAAGACAAAACTCTTCACTTCCTTATCAAAGTCCTTGAATCAAATTAATAAAAAAATATAATAAATTAGCCATCAAATGCCATTAGAAAAAACACAGAGCAGAACGGATCAAAGAAGACTCTTTTTTTCATCTTCTTAGAATACTAGACATTAATCTCACAGTGATTTTTTTACAGTATTCTTTTTTCAAACAGAAGATATTTACATGTCATCGCTTCTATTGAAAATCCAAACATCAAGGGGTTTAATCCTTTCTTTAAGACTAAAGGGAGCAGCCATGCAAGTCAATCCATTATGTTTTGGTGGCCTAATGTGTATGACTGATGGTGCAGGTCTTAAACTATATGTCCCATCAAAGATCTTTTTTATTTAGTTTTTGGTTACTGTCAACAGACAGGAAGTGACAGTAAACCATCAACAGTTACACATACAAATGCATGGTATTAGTATTGGTATGGTAGGGTTTGTCATTGGGCAGCATGGTGGCCTTTGCAGTGATGGGTCTATGGTTCGAATCTCGGCCAGGGCAAATAAATTTGCAGGTTCTCCCTTTGTTTTGGGCTTCCTCCCACGTTCTAAAAACACGCAGTGAGGTTAACTGGCCTCCCCCCAAATTGACCTTAGACTGTGTAAATATCATGACTACAGTATGGAGATTAGATTGGGAGACTTTTTAAGGGACAGCTAGAGATATGACTTTGGAGTTTGTAAAGCGCTGCATAACATGTCAATGCTATATAAATTCTGGAAAGAAATATTAATCTGTCTAAATGCATTGAGCTAAAAAGAGTCTCTCTCCTCATATTCTCACTTTCCCTTCCTTACAGATGGCCTGACCTAAACTTTTATGCACATGGCATTGGTGGTGCTGTATTTATTAGCATCTGGCCAAAACATAAATTGCAAATATTGATAAGACAGAGTAACTCCAGAGATGAGCCACAAAACTGATTAAAGGTCCGAGACCTGTAGTAGAAACAGTGGGGTTGATTTACTAAAAGAATTTAGGCTGTTCACATTGCAAAGTGGATTATGCCCTTGCAAGGGTTAGTTTCACCTAGCTTAGTAAATGAGATGAAGCGCTGCTCTCTTCAACCATCCAATCAGCTTTTTTTTTAATTTATTTAATGTAATTGGGTATTCCTTGCAAAGTGAACCATTACCACATTTACTAAGCTAAGCAATATATCTCCTAGAAGAAGATAATTCACCTTGGTAAATGAACAGTCTAAATTCTTTAGTAAATCATCCCAGTACTGTACACATTTTCAAACTAAATTTAATTAGAAAAATATTCAATGTTATTCATTTTATTTTGATATTTATTCATATTCTAAATAAATACAATGTAAAAAATGTGTGACGTTTGTTTTGGTCAAAATGAAAACATTTATAAATAAACCTCCTAGTTTTTTCTTTATTTGTGGTCTTCCGCCTACCCTTCAGCCTGGCATCAAAAGTAAATTTGACAACTGGCATTGAAACACCTAAGCATTGTATTTCTGTTAACTTTTTTTAATATTTATTTTTGTTATCTGAAAGTGGAAATATAGGGGACAAATGGTGCACACTCCATAATGCAGTTCACCGAAGTTTTACTGACTGAAGACTTTTAAAAAAATTGACTTACTTTCCAGATAGATGACTGGCTTCCTGAGACTTTCCATTTTGCCACAGGATCTTTTCCTTGAGCACTGAAGATTTCAACATGTGCTCCCCCCTAAAAGAGAGCAAGTAAAGATAGTTTATTGAATTTGGTGTAGTTTATGGAATGTAGACATGTAGGTATATAAAAAGACTTCCATTTATTCCAGTTGTTATTTTATTTCAATAAAGACAATTAAAAGTATTTTAAATATTACTTAAATTATACATATGCAGGCTTCATGCACACCAGTATACAGGGTGGAAAAGGAAGCAACGTAAAAAGTCAGGCTTAACACCATTGCATGATACTATCCAGATAATGAAGCTTGCCCATTGGAGGAAGTCATCCGAGACAGCTTTGGTGGGGGGGGGGGGCATTAGGCTGTAACACCAGCCATAAAAAGAATATTTGCCCCACCAAATGAGTTTACACAAAGCATTTTCTAATATTTCTTTCATGGTAAGGATAACTACCTATTTACATTACTAACTTCTATTGTGAACTGTGATGGAAGTACATAGATGGCCTCATTAGTGAATTGCTGTTTCTTTACTATCCAATTACACTATGGCCTAACCCTTTACACTTTGTCTGTAGTAAAAATAAGACGTGGTGAGAACTTAACATACTGTTTTGTAGGTGTTACATAAGGCAGAATTACACAATTATTTTGCAAGTAAAGATATTTATAAATATGAATGAATATGAACATTTAGCTGTCCATTTGGCTTTTTGCCTGAACATTTGAAGATAGATCTATTATCTTTTGACTAATTCAATTATATTATATTATTGGCATTCCTCTTGGAGAAAGTGAATCAGTAGGCAAACCAAATGGAAAAAAAAATACAAAAAATTATCTGACCCTCTTTAGTGTGGAAAGCCTTTTGACATTTTCATATAAAAACTTGCCTTAAAGGGAATCCATCCCATTGGGCCTGATTTATTAAAGCTTTCTAAGACTGGAGAAGATAGACTATCATGGGTGACCCAGAAAACCTCAAATGCATACGGTCCAGAACTTAAAATATTTACCACATAAAAACAAATGCTTTAAAAAAAAAACTCTAGGTTTGCTTGATCACCCAGGTTCTCACATGAAGGTCTATTTTCTTAAGCCTTGGAGAGCTTTAACAAATCAGGACCATTACATGTACAAGCTATCCAAATTATTTTCCATGCACCAGAAACCTACAGAACCCCCATCAGGGCCAAGTGATGTCTTCATAATTCCACCAACCACTTTGACTTTGAAATTGGATTGTTGAATGGCAGAGTTGAGGCTTAGCTCCAATGGGGCTCTAAATCAAAGCAGATATTGGTAGGGTAGTGAACTATTTATCAAGTGTTTATATACTTAATGCTTGTAACAGATTTCCTTTTTAGAATCCAAAGCAAGAATTAATTATAGATATATATATTTTATTATATTATTATTTATAATTATTCTCCCATCCTATTGTGTGTAAATTCCCCCACCTTCTAGATTGTAAGCTCTTCGGGGCAGGGTCCTCTCCTCCTGTATCACTGTCTGTATTCGTCTGTCGTTTGCAACCCTTATTAATGTACAGCTCTGTGTAATATGTTGGTGCTATATAAATCCTACTAATTAATAATAATAATAATAATAATATTTATGGTGCTCAAATAAATCAATTAAGATCTGTTCTTCAATTACTCCATTGTTCACTTGCAGAATGACACAGATAATCTGATAATCAGATTGGTTCCTACAGGGAACAATTCCTATTCCATGCATTTTAATGTATTAGACTTTTTTTCTTCATTTCCCTTCTCTAAAAAACTGGTGCGTCTTATGGTCCAGTGCGTCTTATGGTCCGAAAAATACGGTATATATTTCAAGTTTAGATGGTGGAATTTTATTTTAAAGAAAATTGATTGGTATTACATCAATAGAAATTCACTAAAGTGAAATCCCACTCGCAATCCCCCTCTTTGGTTCCTCTCTTTTGGTACCATCCATAATTTCCTTGCTTGTTTAGTTTCTTTGTTTTCTCCTGTTTGTGATTTTTATTCTCTTTGTTCCCTACCTACCTATGGCGCTTTACCCCCTGTTCCTATTTCCTATTCCCCAAGATATGTTTATTTATCAAATGTTTTCTTCTGTTTAATATTTTTGTATTGTCTTCTTTTTATATAAACATATTTAAGCAAAAAAATATGCTATCAAGCAATGCCTGATTGGATTGTTCCCTTAGCTGTCAAAAATTGTTGAGCTGCGCATGCACTAAAGGCTTCCCTTGCGGTTGCAAGAACTGAATGAACTTTAACACATGTCATCCCAGGCCAGCCAGTCAAGATGGCCAAAGCTCTAAACAAGGAAGAGAAGAAGAAAGTAACACCTGCAACAGAATGAAGACAGGTTAGTATACACTGGGCTTATTTCCCCTTTAACCTAATTGCAAGTGGAGAACATTCAGGTCACTGTACTGTCTGGCTGTGTAGAGACGTAAAACTTACCTTTCCTGCCACCAGTTCCTCTGACCTTCTCTGAATCTTGTACACCAAGATTAGATGCCTGGTACTCCGATGCATGATGTGGTTCTTCCTGCCAGTCCCAAATTCACTACAGATAGCCGTCGTATTCAATTGTATTGAATTTGAAGATTCTTTCGGCAGCCATAGCTCTTGAACAAAACAAAGATCAGAGGAAAGGGCAGCAGGCCAGGTGGGCATAAACCCTTCTTTTGCAGATGCTGCACCATTTTTAAAGCCCTAGCAATGCAACCTTAACACTATCTTTAATTTCTGACACAATTAAGACACTCGGATATATTTTCTCTTTTGGACCAGTCAGCCTTTATTACTCCTACATTTTACACTGTGGCTTCGATGAACGAAAAGCAACAGCATAATTGTATGTGATGGCAAATAAAAATATCTATTTGGAAAAAATGAGGCACATTATCCCAGCAGGGGCCACTAATCCGTAGGACAGGCTCTTCCAGAAGATCACACGGCTTGCTACAATTTATACTGTGAAGGGGTGAGATTTTCACAGTAACAGCTGCTATAAAAAGGAAATTGGGGATATTACACAGGAACCTCCTGGCGCCTATAACATCTGGGAATGCTGGCTGGCAACCACATTCTTGGCTGTGGAGGAAATCAGGTGTAGGACTTTATGAGCAGCCAACACTATATAGCGAAATATGCTATTCTCAAGCGGCCCAAATATAACTGTTTCCTTAGAGTAGCAAAAGAGAAATTAGAAGTAGCTGCGGCAATATAAACTTTAGTAATAACATCTGATTTATTTATAAAGATCGCTTTTGTCAGGAGGTTATGGTAGATGCTAGATTGCTGAGCACTTATCTTTAAAATTCATGTTGCCTGGCTCCCATTTAATATAGTACTTTGACTCACTGACCCAGAACCTCTGGAGACTGGAGAAGATAGGCTAACATGGGTATACCAACAATCCTGAAATAGATTTCCTAAAATCATTTCCTATTATTTGGCAGATGTCAATCCTGTATTAAAACCATACCAGGTTTGTTGGATCATCCAGGTTTCCCTTACATTAGTCTTTCTTCCCCATTCTTGGAGAGCTTTAAAAAATCAGGCTAAGTCACCACCATCCAGCACTTAGAAAGAAGTTTAGCATGGAGGGGTTTGAAACCCCTCAGTGAGACGGCCATAATAACAATGTGATGTTTATGGAGGTAAACTTCTACCAAATCAGTTTTTGATGTGTCTGCATGATAGCACATGAGAGCAAAAGGAAAATGGGTGCAACAAAGTGTAAAAAAAGCAGGAAGGGGGTGGGATTTTCATTTCTAGTAGATCTTGTATCTTCATGTCGTAGTTCCTAATCAGTAGATCAGAGGATCAGAAGATCAGAAAAGGCCAGCTTTTTCCAGGTGAGTCAACCTTCTACTAGAGCTGCAATGACATTTACCATGCTTCTCAGTTTTTTTGATAAGTATTCTGTATATCTTTTTTTTCACTTCACACTAGAGAGCATAGACTCTCATGGGTGAACCTGGGTGATCCTGCGAACTTAGACTGGATTTGGCCCAGCATTTAAAGTTGTTTCCAGCTTAAATCAAATGTTCAGGTTCACACATGATAGTCTATCTTCTTCAGTTTTGAGGGCTTTAATAAATCAGTCACATTTTGTGTACATGTAGTCCCTGAGTTAAGGACATCTGACATACGGACGACTCCTAGATAAGAACGGGGCTTTCCTGCTCGTTCGTGTGAAGGACGGAGGCTTGATGGGGGGGAGGGGGTGGTTCGCATGATTTGCAGAAGAAATCTTTTGCTGTTCTGCAGCCTCTTGTATTTCTTTAATGACCAAGACAAACTCTGCAGTTATTTCTTTTTTGCATATCAAAGCACAGCTTGCTCCAGAAGTTAATAAATGTCTGGGCTCCATAAAGTTTTTATTTTTCGCTTTGTTTGTGATTAACTCACAGTATGGATTTTATACAGTAACTGACACCACACTGCCTAATAATATGTTAAGACAAAGATCTGTCCTAATTGCATTTACTAATATAATGTACCTGTTCCGACATACATATATTTTCAACTTAAGAACAAACCTACAGTCCCTATCTCGAATGTAACCCGGCACTACCTGTATAGTCTAACCTGTTTCTTTTCCTCTCTCATCACAACCAAAACTTTTTTCCAACAAGCCTTCGACCCCACCTGTTGACTACCAATGGTACATATTTTAATAAATACTTCATATTTAGCCGACTGTAACAAAAATACATTTTTTAAAAAAATGTTCACACCAAAAATAAACAACATTTTAAAATGCAAAGTATGTAAAAATGCAGTTTCTATGGAAGAGAGACATTAGTAAAGTGTAAAGGGATAAAAGTTTTAAAATATCAAATATTGCCACTAAGAGCAATATGGAAATAGAGAGCTGTGTTGAACTAGCGTTAGCCTCAAAAGCATAATAATCCTTTTAAAAAGTGAATGTAAATAGCCCAAACCGTTCCACCTGAAATCTTTCTTATTATACTTTGCTATCTGAAAATGGGCACACAAAAGATTAAACAAACACAACATGTTTACCCCTCTAACGACACAAGCATGAGCCTTACCGCTCTGACATATTGGCTATGAAAACAAAAATTAAATATTCACCAAAAGCTATTCTTGTTCACAGATTCAGATCATTTTTTTGTCGAATTAATATCATTCTGTGCCAAAGGCAGCAAGCCCTAACTGGGCAAAGGCATAACAAACGACACTGCGGCTTATTCCTCCCTGCCTGGGTATTTCGCCTGTGTCTGATGGCCATGCTGTTATTATGAAGTTTAAAAAAAACGGAATAGGTGTTTTTCTGTTTGTGTAATCGCTAAAAGCAATTTTCTGTAGTGGTCCAGCGATTTTAAGAATATTTGCCTCGCTCTGAGTCACAGGCACCTCTGAACTGCATCTATCATTACCATTTTCTGCTTCAAAATCTTATAGAAAAATAATCACTGTTATGTTGGGAGCTCTTTTTGTGTTCTGAAAATGCTTGTTTATAGCCGTTTGTTTGCTCCGTTTCCTTTTGGCGTTTTGTGTCTAAAGCCAGTCATAATAATATTGCTGTTTTTTTAAGACAGGAACTAGTTTAAAGTTAAAAACAAAAAATATATTTGTTTTATGTCTTAATAGTACTTTTATTTCTCCCATTGTTTTAGAAATCTGTGTTTACCTAATGCTCATAAATACATTTTATCCTTCATAAGAGCTGCATATACCTAATTCCTGTGGCTACAATTCATGCTCCTTTCAGAATGTCTTCATTTGTAGCCACCCCATTGGGCTGCAAACAGCTGCAATTACACTCACAAACAAAATACACAATGCAAAGAATCATGGGACCTGGAGTTTTCTTATAGGTAGGATGCTGACATTGCAGGCGCCCTACATAAATCAACACTTTTTCTAAGCATTTTTTTTCTGAAAACATATTTCTAACATAACATACTACTTATATATGATTGTGTGTTCTTGTTGTTCTTTAATTCCTAATGCAAGTACTGTGGTGTTATCTCTCCTCTACCTTGTAAAGGTCCAGCCCCATGACACACCATGACAAAAAACGATGAAACCCCCTCATTGAGTTTGGTATTTTTAATCTTTTATTAGCAATATTTTTTTTTACTCATTAATGATTGCATACTTCATTCCTTAAAAAGTTTTGGCTTTAGATACATTTTAGGAATATTGATACATTTGTTAGATTTAATAGTAGAACAATCCTACGATATCCAAATTTAGTTATTTTCATTTTACTTTGGCTGCTGCTAGTTTTTGTCCCATTATGGATATTTCTAAAAACTGTCCTAGAGAGACAACAGGAAGTCAGAGGTAATAGTCATGTGATAATTTTTGATGCTAAAAGTTGTGATAAACTTTTTGGATTTTCAGTAACTCTCTGTTTTTGTAAACATTACCAGGGCAATTAGAAAGGGTGCATCTCCCCAGGAGGGGTACAGACAGAAATAAAAGCTTGGCAGGGGTTTTAACAACTTCACACAATTAGGGGAGCCCAGATGCCCACATACCACCCTTGAGCGCCTGCCAACCACCAAAGCCTATAAATCACAACACCCCTTCCCCTCACTGTTTCCTCTCTGACTCCACTTCCTTTTTGTCCCTCTCTTATGACCTTCTGACCTCCGGCCCCATTTTTTAAACACAGCCAATCCTGCCCTAACCTCCCCAAACTAACCATCCCCCATTAACCCTTCCTAACTTGGGCCCTGAGCCCCCTCTTATGTCCAACCCTCCTCCTACGGTCACAGGCTTGGCTCTGGGCTTCTCTTTCTTTCTAAACTACAAACAAGAGTTTTTTCATTTAAAAAAAGATTAAATTAAATTTTCATTTAATTGATTTTATATGAATTATAAAAATGATCTGATCTAATAAAGAAGACCCCCATATAATTTGTTTCCTGTTTCAATCTTGCTTTAAGGTTTTATTGGGAGCCAGGAGAGGAATGTTAATGTCTGTGCCCAGACCCGTAAGAGATAGTGGTGACATGTTAATGAGGTCCAAATAGTTCCTATTTTGTTCCAGTTACTAATGAGTGTTAATTGTGATGTGGCCACAAATAGAAAAGAGGTATTATTTATTTATCCCAGCACTGGGCTTAGATCAGAGCTGCAGAAATGCCTGATGCACTAATGGTTGGAAAAAAAATTCCCTGACAATCAAATTGTCTGGTAATGGCCATGGCTGATGGTTTATTCAGAATCTCTATTATCACTACAATTTATCTATGAACAATGGCTCCATACTCCCATTCCTGCTAAATTGTCTAACCAATGCATGCAGAGCAGGTTCTGCTGGTTAAGTAGTGGTGGTTGGAAAGCTGTGGGTTCCTCGGTGCCAGAGTATGGTAATGCTGATGGAGGCCTGATGACTCAAAAATCATGGAACTTCTGTTACAAGACCTAATGTCATTTGGAAGGAAATTAGGTTGCCCTTTAAGGATGGTGACCTCTTAATACACAAGTATTTGTAAAAGAGTTTTACCCCCCACACATGCTATTTTCCAACCCCTGGCTGTGCCCTTGCCATCCGGACCCACCCCTGCTGAATCACATGCAGAATTTTGCTTTCGCTGTTGCATGCATTAATGATACCCTCCTATCCCTGAGGACTTCCTGGAAAGTGCTGCAGAAAGTGCAGTGCTAACTTTCTCCTGCATGGTGCTCAACTGCACAGTATCACTGCTTTCCCACCCTGCCACACACAAACATATAATGCCACTGCCTTCCTCCCTGCATAATATCAATATACCATGTACAAAATCACTGGTAGACCCCTGTGCGGATTGCCCACTTATTTTTGCACAATGCCCCTGAAAATCCTACAGGTACTGCCTTCCCACTCCCTCATCCATGCACACAGACTGTGGCACTGATTTCCTCCCAGCATAGTGCCAATGATACCCCAGTGCACAAAGCCACTGGCAGCTCACTCTTGCACCACCAACTCACTTCTGCACAGTGCAACTAAAATTCCACAAAGTTGCACTGCTATCCCACCCTTCCCATACACACAGACAGTGCCACAGAATTCCTACCTGCATAATGCAAATGATGCCTCCAAACACAAGGCCACAAGAGCTCCCTCCTACACAGCACTACTGATGTCCTCAATGTACAGTGCCACTTACACCTAATTTATTCTTTTTAAAATGTCATTAAAGTAAAATAAATCTGTCAGAAAGGAAATGTGAGGGCTGACTTTGCTGACCTCTCTCCTTCTAAAATGCTTTCTTTATATACTGAAAGGTTTCACATACCTGATATTCATTTTTGAACATGACGATGCTTCCACCCGAAAGTATCTGCTGAATTTTTCAAGATTAAAACTGGGGAAAAAAATGAAACTTTGTCACAATCTAATACACATGTAACATATAAATTACATACAATATTTGAACTGTATAAATATTTTTAAACATAACTAAATGGTTATGTGTTATTAACAAATACAAATCTGTATTTTGTCAGTTGACTTTCTTGTCTGTCTATTTATATTTATTAATGCATTATGATTTTTACTTCTGTAAAGTGTTGGTAAATAGTGGGTGAAAACACTTACAAATAGTCCACTATATATATTCCATGGTAAATGTATGCATGCTAAGTAACTTGAAAGTATTACATACGCAACTGTCGCAAAGCTCACAGTACTCCCCTAACAAAAACTTCAATAATACTATCCAAATTCAGGATGTTTGTGAAGGTTTGCGTTTATCACAGTATTATATATAGATATATATATATATATATATATATATATATACATATATATATAGTAATAATGTAAATCTAGTAGCTGTTAGTCACATTCAACTGAACTTTTTTTTTATAATGTTTAAGATGTTTCGCAGCCAATCTTCATCAGTTGCTTCATCAGTTTATATCAGTGTAGGAAATACCTTAGCAGGAGGCACGGATGTGACAGATGAACTCCTTAGCCATTCCATAATTACAGATGCAACAAATGCTCTCAACTTTAGCTGATTCGCAAGACTTAGGTTCCAAAAAGTCATTTTTTGGTTAATAGGTATGTAGATTTGAAGTTGGGAGTGTACAATTATATTCTGAATGCCTTTCCAGTTAACTAATTCCAAAAGCTTTAATATTCTGGACATACAATATAAAGATTTCACACTAGTTGCTGTAGGACTAATTTTAGTTGCTGTAGGACTTTTCCCACATACGTTTGCATATAACACCCAGTATGGGGTATACCTATTTGTATTATTTGTCAAAATAAAGGTTTGCTAGAGTATTATATGGTATATTCTCTTGCTTACGTTATTTTGTTTGTCTTTTATTTTGACATGCAGACCAAGCTGAGGCAGAAGCATTTATTCAGTGAGTTGAATATAAAACAAACTTCCAGGGGCAGCAACTAGGATCTCAGAAGTGGGATGTATCACAAGCCTATGCAGGATGTACTCTAAGCACCTTTCAATGAATATTACTAAATTTCTCTTATTCATTTCAATGAAAATTGGCGTGATGCAGCAGCAGGTCAATGACTGCCTTGTAACCACAACAAAGTTGAAAAAGCCCTACAGAGAGTTTGCTGGGATCAGGCTTTTTTGTTTTTTTGCTGTCTGCTGCTTATTTAAAACTACATTGAAGACTATCAGGGTAACAACAATGCAGTGATTGCAGTGTAAAACCAGCAGCATTGTCATTGTTCTAATAATAAAATAATTAAAAGATCTGCTGACAGGATCAACAGGTAGTAACAATTTTGCTATTACAGACTACAGGTAGTCCCTGGGTTAATGAAATCCGATATATGGACATCCTATATAAGAATGGGGCTTCCCTGTGTGATGGGGCTGGATGGGGGAGAGGGTGGTTTGAATAACTTGCAGAAGAAATCTTTTGCTAAACACAGCTGAGGTTGTGAGTGATCCTAGGAGCTGTAACTATTTAATGACCAAGACAAACTCTGTAGTTGTTTCTTTTTGCATATCAAAGCACAGCTTGCTCCAGAAGTTATTAATTGTGTCTATGTGCCAAAAAGTTTTTTTTTTTTTTGCTTTGTTTGTGATTAACTTAGAGTAAGGATTTAATACAGTAAATGACACCACACTGTCTAATATTATGTTGCAACACATCTGTCCTAATTGCATTTATTAAAATAATGTAGCAGTTCTGACTTACATACAAATTCAACTTGGGAACAAACCTATAGTCCCTATCTTGTATGTAACCTGGGGACTACTTGCATAGACTGCTGTGTTAGTACATTAGACAGACTTCATCATATATGTCATTTTTGATTTTACCCATAAGTCCACTTTAAATATATTGGTTGCTCTAACCCTCTATTCAGCTTATTGTTTTGAACATATTTGAAATTCTAATAACCTCAATTCTACAAATCCTTCATTCATGTCTAAATACATTCTAATAAGACAAGGGGGCAGGGATAGGTCTGCATTATCAATCAAGGTAATTGAACATATTTTTTCCAGACATATAATAACACAGTAAAGAAAGGATTCCATTCATTCTTCTGTTGCCCATTCTTTGAAAACCAAAAACAGCTAACCCAACATTTCCACACACAGAATGTGTGTAATGGTAACAGAGTATATTCTTATTTTTTTCCAAAATATTCGTTTTATGAACTAAGCAATTTTCAAAAATGATCAAGGTACTTAAATAGTTCACTGCTTGGCAAATGATGGATGAAATTATTATTGGGTGTCTGTAATTAGAAAGCATAACTGCGTGACTGTCTGTCATAACCACAAGAATGATTTATATTCTAATAACCATTTTCATGTAATGTGTGAGATCAATTACATAATGATCTGTACTGAGCTCTTTTCATGTGAAGTTTGCCTGAAGTTTCAATCCTTCAGCACTTCAAGGCAAAATAGATAGAATGTTAAAATGGCTAAAATTTATTAGCCCTGTTTTGCATTGATTCATTTAGTAGATACCTGTGAGGGCCTTATCTTGCCTTTGCACTGTCCTAGCTAGATACATAAGTCAATTATCGGCCATTGATTCATCTGGATGTGCGCATCTGTTAGTTATGCCTGGATGCCCGGTTCATCTACTCCTTGAGGCTCATGAATCTATTAGCTATGCCTTTCTCATCCATCTTTCACTTGTCATCTATCTGTTAATTACAGCTGATCCATCTGTCTTTCTGAATACATTTGGAATACCTTTAATAATCTAATTTCATGTTATATTTAATGCTAGGCTTTTCAAATCCCCTATGAAAATATATAGAAAGTACTGAAAATTCTGCTAAATTATTCAGCAATGAAATGGACAAGATAATGGTGATTAAAATAAAAATCCAGCTTTATTGGAATTAAAAAATTGCCTCTGCAGGTCAATTATAAATATAACTATGAGAAAAATTAAGTATAATTCTAGCAAATTCACCAAACAATGAGCATTATGGAGTGGCCTAGTTAAGGCCCAGATTTAAATCCCATTGAAATACTGTGGAAATGGGAAGTTCCTGCAAGAAAAAGCCAAAATTTGCAACTGAAGGCATTTTGAATGGAGGAGTCATTGGCCAAGAGTGGTGAATAGTAATGCAAAATGCCTAGCAGAAGTAATTTCTGCTAAAGAGAACAATGCTAGCTTCTGAGACCAAGGGTGTACTTATTCTTACACACTACATTACATCTGTTTGTTAAATGAATAATGGATAATAATGAAAATTATTTATAAAAATGGCAAACTTTCCTAGTGTTTTAATGCAAATACATCCTTTTTATCTGTACACACACTCTGAATAAAGGAGGGGCCAGGAACCTATGACAGAAAGGAGACAGGAGGAGGGCCAGCATTACTAGGTGGGAAGGCAGAGCAAGGTAGGCATAGTGTAAAGGGGGTGGGGGAGGCCAAGGAGAGGTCAAGGCCGGGATAGGTTGTAGTTGTAAATAATTGGGAGTGGTATAAGTGATATAAGAAAGTGGGATGTGGAGGTGAGGTGAGGAAGAGCTGGACAGCAAGGTGATAGGTTCCCGACTCCCTTCCTGATTATCAGAGGTAAAGTTTCTCCACTTTTTTTTTGGGTGGGGGTTTGGTGGTTTGAGGTCCATGAGGGCAGTGCATGGAGAAGGTGCTGGATTGGGTTGGAGAGCCATCTATGATATAGGGTCTCCTAAATAGTTATATAGTGATAGCATGTGCAATTGATAATGTTCCCTAGGCAATGGAGGTGTGCCTGGGAGCCTGGTATATCAATGCAAGGCGCGGATCCCTAGTTGGTGTGAAAAAGAGTTAATGCCATCGAGCACCTGCAACCTGAACGGGGTAATGTTTTATGGTATAATGTTGTAAGATTAATGTTGGATAAAATGTGAGAACGTGATATATAATTTTGTAAAAAAAGGTGTCGTTATCGTGTTAATAGAGGGGAAAGGGTTTATGGAAAAAGGGGGGGAGGGGTGTTGCTGCTGGCAAGGGGCTCTGACCTGCCACAGTCATGTTCAGTTGTCAAAAACTCAAAAAAGATAGCAGCCCAGACTTACTTTATGCATGGAAGGTCTATGGTCTTGCCAAATTATTAAGGGGATATCAAAGTAATTTGACCTCAAGCTCTTTGCAGTGTAAAGACACAATGAACCAATACCCTAAATCTGGGAGTACAAATTGACCGAGACTTGTACAAAAATACAGCTGCCATTTTCTTGATCTATTGACGTACATTTTTAATATCTGTTTTGTTTACAGAAAGTTTCCTCTGCTTGAATTGCTCCGGTGTATGATGAATCTTTTTGCTTTGCAGGGAGGTAACTGCAAAGACTGATTTAATGACTTACACAGTGCACTATATATTCACACAGATTTCCAGTCTCTCAAATCAAAACCCCAAAAAAAACCTTTTATTTCTGAACAGATGAACAGTTAGTTCAGAAAAAATTCCTGCTGCACATTTACAAGACTCAAACCAATTACTGTTCTGAGCACAGAATTATAGCAGCAGAAGAACAGAAAGGCATTCAAGCTGCCAAATACCTGAGGAATATTCTTCTGCATATAGGTAGGTTTATATAGGAGGACTGATTTGCTGACTAGAGATATTAAAATGAAAATTAAGTCAGGGAAAGTCCACATTGAATCAGATCCTGCCTCGCTTAGGACATTATATGCGGTGTCTCACCCACATAGGTTGAATGGTGGCCTTAGTAAGCAACTGCTAACAACCCCCTGGTAAGTGGCTGGCTAGGAAATTCTGTTCCTATGGACCATGTAAATATGTTGTACATTGATTGTGGAAGCCTGCGGTGACTGTGCCGCATCTAAGCGTCGGACATTTGCAGGCAGGGGGACCCAGCCCAACAAAGCTTGATAGAAGCAGGGCGGTCCACACAAGTGCCTGACCGCGCCGCAGACAGAAGTTGCTTCTTCACACTCCTGCTGAGACCCAGCACTAAGCATGACTGTGCAGAGTCCCGATCCTGCTGCCAGTAGTATGCTGGTGCTGCTCCAGGTGTGGAATCTCAGTAGGATGCTACATTAGCAATGTCTCCAGACTCAGAGACACCGGCCTCCACCTCAGCACAATCAGTGGCTCCTCTCACATAGGCAGGCCAGAATAGGTCAGGTACACCAACACCAACAAAAAGCAATCACTCCCAAAATGTCCAACAAGAGAAAAGTTAATGCAGAAGGAAGAAAATTTATTAAAAGATGGGAAAGTGAATATATGTTCATGCTTCACAAAGACAAGCATGTTCCTATTTTCAGAACATGATTAATGCACGAGGATGGCTGTGATATGGTGTCTCAGGGTGAGGAAGGATCAATACATCTACTAATACTATGTGTCTTAATAAAAAGTTTGGTCCATGACTTAGCCTGTGTTTTAGAGTTCGGCCCCTTATGTGATTTGAGATTGACACCCCTGACCTAGGGCATAGGATAAAGTAAGCTTGGACAATGTGTACCTTATGCTGTGGGTAATTTGTCTTTTTTTTTGATGGAATGGTTTCAAGCTTATATTGCTAACTATACTTTGGGAGACTACTGAAAGATTCATCCTCAATCTGTGACCTTTAGCTACAGTGCCATAAGCAACAGTCTGAGAGATTCACATAAACCTCAGTTCAAAAGAAAACTCATTATGTATGATTTTCTACATACAGAATATAGAAAGACAGCTTACACATTGACTACCTTCAAGTAGAATGTCATTAAAAGAGTTGTGGACAACTTAACAACCAGCAATTGATGGAGCAATGATGTTTGGTCAATGGAGTATAAAGTGCAAGCCATTACAAAAAGCCAAAAGTAACAAAAAATATGTGACTTTGCAAAAGTATAAAAGTAATATACAACCCCAGTGTAGAGGGTGCAGAGCTCAAGAAAATGTAATCTACTTCCAAATGTACATAATACACTGGGACCAGCACAAGAACCGATATGCACACAGAAATAAGTAGACACCCAACACTCTCCAGTCAGACGTGACAAGGAGTTAGATTTTCCAAAGGTGGCATCATCCTTTAACACAGTGGGTCTGATTTATTAAAGCTCTCCAGGACTGGAGAAGAGAGACTATCATGGGAGAACCTGGGTTATGCACCAAACCTGGAATTAGATTCCTAAAAATGTAAAATGTTTTCAATCCTGGACCACATCCATTCCATACTTGCTGGATCACCAAGGTTGATCAGTGAAAGTCTATCATCTCTAGTCCTGGGTAGCTTTAATTATGTCCGAGACTGCCATGAAGAACACCATTAAAATAGTTGTGGACAACTTAGCAACCAGTAATGGGGTTACTCTTCAGCACAGCATTTATGAGCTGGGGTTCCTCCAGAGGTTGCTAGGAGTTACATGAACAATGATCAGTTATTACCTCTCAGGTCAGTATAAATGACACTAATCATATTTTGGCTATCCTAACTTATTTTAGGGTTCACTCACTGTAAAAGGGTTGAGGCAATATGCTCCTAGGCCTAAATGTAAACATTTCACAGATTTACCGGATTTCCTACATAACATTAGCAGTTCATTCATTTAATTGAACTTTGTCTGCTGTTTTCCTTTAAATCTCAATGCACTGCCTGGAGCCAACCGACTATCGTTCTATGTAACATCTCTTAATGTGCGTCTCAATACATCATGGTAACAATATACTGATCTACAGTTATTCTTTATTTATTGGCGTGGTGGTTTATTGCATCGGCCCACCACAGACACCTTGTTATTAAATACCTGTAAAAGGGCAGGCTGGGTATAAATTGCCCTCTGGAAGTTGGAAGACACGCACTTTATAGTTGAATTTTCCTTTATTCACTGAAGGCCTAAATCTTCATATCTCATTTTGCCTGTCAGTGCCTGGAGGCCGGACGATCTCCATAGCAGCAACACAGCTAAAGGCTGACAGCGTCATTTTTATTCCAGATAGAAGACAGCTTTCTACACCTACTCGACAACGAGAATCAAAACCATACCTACAGAATATACGTTTTTCAATAAATGTATATTAAAGTCCAGTTCCAGCTTTTATTGTTTAGGATAGAGCTGAGAATAGTAGATATTCCTTTGAAATTTTTGTTTTTATTGCTCCCCAGGATCTAGTTGGGGAGATTTTGTATCAGTTACAGTTCCAAGAAATAAAGCGAATAGTTGTCACCAAGGCACATGCGTTAATAATAACCATTCTCTTTTTAACTGAAAATAATTGTTGTGCTGCAGTGTAAATCCCCCACTGAAGAGATTCTTCATCACTTCCCTTCTCTGCAATTTGCAGGACAAGTAAGGAAGGGAAAGGACGTCAGTCAGATAAAACACATATGCTATTAATAACTTTGTTAAATTCTAAACATTCTCAGTTTTACTAAACAAAATTGTTTTGCTGCAATCTGTGTTCTCCACTGGAGAGATTTTCTGTAATTTCCTGTCCCTATAGAGTTCTACCAGAGGTTGCTAGGGCTTCCTTGAACAGTGAGCAATTTGTACCTCCCAGGTCAGTTTAACCTCCCTGGCGGTATTCCCGACTGAGGCTTGGGGTTAGTTTTCAGTGCCAAAAGCAGTAACCCCGAATTGCCAGGGAGTTTACCGAGTCCTACCTGATTCCCACGCTCCAGTGGCATCCCTCTGCAGTTCCCGCGGCGTCCTCCAGCAATGCCCGGCATCCGCTTCCCCTGGAGATGTGGAGATGTCGGAAGGGCATCGCCAGGCTACACAGATGCTGGCCGGCATCTGCGTCCCTGGCATGCGATTGTTGGGGAAGAGAGGCCAGGGGAAGCAGATGTCGGCCGGGAAGCACTGCTTGGGAATCTCATGCCCATGCTATCATCAGTGCTACTGCTCAGAGAAGAGTGCAAGATATACATAAGCTACATTTAAAGCAATGAATGGAACTACAGCCATGAAGAAAAGGACCAATACATCCAAAGATGGCTGACTTGATGATATCTGGTAGCGAATTCAAAGTAAAAGAACATTCACCTGCTCTGACGCTATTGATCCATCCCCTGATGAAGGCAAACGGCGAAACGCGTCGGGATTTGGGACCGTGAATATCAGTATCATCTTGAGTCAGACAACTGATTGTTTAGTTTTAGCAGGCAAACCCCTTGGATAAATCCATCTGCAAGGGCCGTTTCTTTATCACGTTTGATACATGCTGTTTATCTATGACTATATTGTTATCACCAATTTGTTTTGCTTTTGTGAGGCATACCTCCTTGGATGCCCAGAATACACTTCTATTGTTTATTGCCTAAAAAAACCCGGTCTTTTTCTTTCTTTTTTGTTACACCAATGATCTATTTGGCTATCTGTAAGGGTGACATTCTTCCCACTGGCCAGCAATGTAAGAGCCATTCTTCCCACTGACCACAACAAACAATAAACAATAGAAATTATAGCAGGGATTCCCTGAGCCCTGAAAGTTATTTCAAGGGTTCCCCCCCCGCAATAAGCAGGAGGTCTTCTATGCCTTTCATGGTCTGCATAAAACTGGAGCTAGGCTTTAGGATTCAGTGCTTTGGGCCCAGAAACCTTCTCATCATTAAACCTTACTCTAGCACAATTTTTTTTTTACTTTTGTGAAGAGGGGAGAAGTGTTAAAACATTTGCTGGGATTTTATTGCTCTGTGACCTCTCTGGAGAGATTTACTGCCACTTCCTGTACAAGTGACAAGTTTTAGGGAGAGAAGAAAGTTATAAGATAACTAACAGTGACAAACCCGGGTAGCACCATGGCTAAGTACTTAGCACTCTGGTCTTTGCAGTGCTGAGTCCCAGTATATGCATGGAGTTTGCAGGTTCTTCCCAAGGATGCATGGGTTTCCTCCCACATTCCAAAAACATGCAGTTAGGTTAATTGGCTTTGCCCTAAAATTGACCGGAGAAAACCAGAGACCCCGGAGTAAACCAACGCAAACTCAGGAGAACCTGCAAACTTCATGCAGATAGTGTCCTGGACGAGATTCGAACCTGGGACCTAGCGCCCTAAAATGAGTGATAATATCTGAACATTCCAGGATGTTTACTAGTTTTGGGGCCAATTAAGAGCTGGGAGTTAAATCAATTATTTTTATTATTTATTTTTATTAAAGAGTATTTATTTAGCTCCAACATATTACACAGTTCTGTACATTAAATAGGGGTTGCAAATGACTGACAGATACAAACAATGATAACAGTAGGAGAGGACCCTGCCCAGAAGAGCTTACAATGTGCACAAACACATGTAACACACTATACCTCACTGCCCTGTCTTTAATTTAGAATGGCAGCCATTCTCAATCAGGGTTCTGTGGAATTATAGGGTTCCTGCAGGTTTGCAAGGGGTTCCCTAAGCCATGGCCCCTGAATGACCTCCCATAAGATGGTGCCTGCCTACTTTTGGGGCCAACCTCACTTAGCAAAGCCAGCTGCATGAAACCAAGGACCCATAAAGGCTGACCATTAATGTATTAGGGACATTCTTCCCAGTACAGAGGTTCGCTTATGCCTGAAAATGATTTTAGGGGTTCCTCTGGGGTTAAAAGGTTAAGAAAGGCTGTACGACAACACACCTGTGTTGTTGTGCACCACAATGCCTGGCAGCAACACACGGTAGTGCAGTGCTCTGTTTTGAATAAAAAATGGCTTCCCTTACATGAAGGAAGTGGCTTTCCTTACATGAGACTAAAGTTGAAAAACTGTGAGCAGGCAGGTTGTTTATTGCAGAAGGGACAGGCAATGTCCCTTCTGCAACAAAACAAACTTAACTACCAATTTTTTAACTAAGCTCACCTCTCCTTGCTTGGAATGTTCACCCAGTCCTTTCCCGGGTTCAGTATCTTCAGCCATTTTTATTTAAACCAAAATCATTTAGCTTCTGCACAAGCTTACTGGAGTTCATTTATTTCAGGCAGTCAAATATGTCAGGATCGCATGTGTAGTAATTTTTTACATTTAGGTTGTCTTGAATAAATACATGATATTAATGCAACCGCACACATACTGTAAATGGGATGATAATATTTTGTAAAGTATTCTCCTCAGGACTCTGGAGATGTTGTGTATATATGCGTTTTTAGCAAATGGTAAACATACACTATTAGATGTTATGATGTATGCTCAATTTCGCAATCAATCGATATTTCATTTGATCAAAAATCAGTGGGGGCATATTGATTGTTTTACCACCCTTCACCATTCAAACAAACAGTTTTCAGCAGAAAACTGGAAAGGTGACACAGCTAGCATTGGACTGCTCCTCCTCAATTGCCCACACAGCTCCTGCCCGCGCTCAATCAATCAATAGAATGTTTTTTCTCAATCAATGATTGATCGAAATCTTGAAAAAGCCTGTTTTTTTTATAGATTTTCATTTGACTTATTTTTTTGTTTTTATTGAACCTCTAATCAATTAAAAATGTTGCATTTAGGTTTTAGGATTAACGATTAAGCATGCAAAGCATTCTTTAATTACCCCTGGGGCCAAATGTACATCCAAAAATGCTAATTTGTAGTACAGCCAATATTTTAGAGTTATTTATTCCAAAAGGCATACAGCTGTTTGAGAGCTACCCACAATCAGTGTAGAGAATGGATATCATGGTTCCTATAAAGCAGGATTTATGGGCAAGTAGAAGAGAACAACCCAACCACCTCCCACCCCTCTATCAGTATAAAAAAGAGTGGTGTATCTAAACTCAAGAGCACAAAATATATTACAGGTGACCAGTTTTTATATATTTTCACTGCATTTTTTTATCAGACCTTTTATCTTGGTATTTCTATCTGTAACATATTTGTACTTTATCTGGGCAGGAGCAGTGTGTTACCCTATTAACCCTATTATTATACCCATGTTAATATTATTATAATGAAGAGCTCCCCCCCCCCCCCCCCACACACACACACTGCCATCCCAAACCCTTTTATTTAAGGTAGCTAGAAAGCTAAGTTGAGCGCCCACCGTCCCAGGAACAAAAGTGAAACCTGGCATTACCAGTTCCAAGGTTTGCTTATAAATGACATTTCAACAGCAAAGGAGCAGTGCTGTAGAGCCAAATGAGCATCGTATTTTCCAATCCTGTTTCTGACAAGTTTTTGCTAGGGTAGAATTGTACCACAAATGTAACACTATAGAAAAAGAGATACACATCTCTAAAGCATTGCTTTGTGATCCAACACCATACCTCCCAGATGTCTTTGTCAGATGCCATGTCTTTCAGATCCTAGTCCCTCTGTCACTCTTTCCTCCTCAGCTGTCCTTCTTTTTGGGTGGATACACACTGCTATAAAATGTATTATTTAAGTATTAACAAGTGAAGCACTTAGCATTTAATAGTTAACCATCATCTAGCCTCTAAATTATTCAATTTCTCATTTTTAAAATGCTAATATAGAGGATGTGCAGTTGTGATAAAAGCTCTGTTCGGTTTACCCAGCCTTTCTCAAACTTTTTAACATGGGGTAATTCTTGAAAAAACTTTAAGGTCTCCAAGGAACCTGTGATATAATTACTTTATCCACAGCTCACAGTATATTACCGTAGTATTGTGGTAAGTAGGAAGAAAGTATCGTTGTTTGCCAGTGAGAAGAAAGTCAACCGTTCAGCCAAAAAGACATTGGTGTCAGTGGTAACTGACCTGGGAGGCACAAACTGTTCTTTGCATAAGAATCCTCTAGCAAATGCTAGAGAAACCCCCAGTGATCTTATAGAACCCTTAATTGAGAAGCCCCAGTTTAACCAATCATTTTTGCATATTTATTATGGCATTGCATTGGTAGGGCATTGCAGGGTTTACCATATCTCAACATACTTTGAGCTGAAAAGGTTGGGAGCTAAGCAGCACAATTGTCTTTCTTCAGACCTTGCATCCAATAAATCTCTTTTTTTTAAAAAATTGCAATACCCATCAGTACATTTATTAGATCTGACAGTCTTTGAAATCTGTGTTGTTATGACTAACAATGAATTTACCTCACCTGTGGTTTTAGGCAGATATATTTTATTCATAGTTCTGGCACAGATATGCAAATGTGCCCACCATTTGTAACACATAATTAACATAAATTGATTAATTAAGCTAATTTTCTGCAACTTGTGCGATACAAACGTAGGCAATGCAATTAAAAATGAAACATTGATAATGTTTAGCCATAGTACATATAAAGCCTCTGGCAAGTATACCCCCCCAACATCTAAAAATAATAAAGTAAAAGAAAATGTATTACATAAAGGAAACAATGCTGCTTTTTGAGCAGACAAATGAATGTTTGCAATGGCAGCTGAAAGTGTTCGTAAACCCCAACAATTGTTTTTTTCTATATGCTGCCTTTTGGCCTGTTAAAGCAGAACTTAACACACAAGTACAAAAAAATAATGCAACCAGGCAAATTCTCTATTGCAGCAGGAACAGGCGATGTCCCTTATTCATACCTGTCTCATCACAGTTTTTAATTGCACTCACCTGACCTGCTCTGGCATTAGTACCGGCATCTTAATCTAATCTTCTTCCTGGAGCTGGGTCTTTGGCCACCTTGACCACTTCCCAGAGGAGTTTATTTGGTTCCAGCAGTTGCAAGGGAAGCCTGGGATGCACATGCGCAGATCAGCGGTTTTTGACAGAAGAAAAAGCAGGTAAGTTTGTTTTATTGCAGAAGGGACATCATCTGTAAATTTCACCCAATCTTTTTTCTGGAGTTTGGTCTTCAATCATCTTGTTTGGCTGGTCCTGGATGACCTTACTTCTACACAGGTGTGCACAGGCTTTATATGTCCACTATGGCACTTGCCATCGTGCCAGGATGGACATAAATATGTGTAACTGTGTATTGTTGCAATGCACTGCTCTATATTTCATATCGCAAGAATGTCAGATATTGGATTCCCTGCAATATCTGATGTTCCAGCATATCAGGCACTGCACATGGTCTAAGCAAGCTCTTGTATAAGTGCAAAAAATACCAGTTGCTAAAAATTTGTTTAGCTGATAACTTCCTGTGCTGTCTGTCTATGCTGTACTGTTATTAGTAACATTATCCACAGTTCCCTCTGTAAACTACAGACCATTTTCCCTATGTTACAGAGATAAGAAATGGAGCTGTTTTGTATTCATAATGCACTTCCAGTCCTAGGGTAAAAACACAACTCCTCCATCGATAGCTTGAATGATTGTTGTCAGCCATGGACTAGGATTGTTTTAATGGCATTTTTTAATAAAAAGTACCCACTTCACTGAAGAACTGGTATGCTGAACATTATTACTTATTTTTAATACTTTTTGGGTTCCAGATATATAAAGTACACACAAACTACATGTTCAGTTATTTAAATTTTCAACAAGGGATTCAAAATGGTTGTGTAGAAAAGAAAAAGAATCTCCCCCCATGTGTCTCCTTGGTATTCGGGGTTTGGGACCCCTTTTGCATACCTTTTTTAATGCAGGAGATGGTATAGCATATCTACCTACCTTTTTAAAGGTTCACAGTCTCACTGTTAACCTGCTGAAGCCTTTGCAAATACCCAGTACTTCCAGGTATAGGGGAGTGTGTAGCTTTCCCACCTTTCTGTTATATAGTACTTTATTGCTGATTGGACAATCCCTGGGCCCAAACATTGCCATGTGGGGCAGTGAAAAAGGTCATGTGCATGATCCAGCACAGCCCAACATTTATTCCCATCTTGATGGTGATCTCAAAGAAAGACCCTGTCTCCAGTAACCAGAAGAAGAATACGACTTGGAGGGCTGGAGCATCACATGACTGTGACTTTAAGTTCAGCATGGGGGTAGTGGGGTATCAAGAGAACCTATTATGTAGGGCAAAATGAAAGGTTCACTTTAAGGTATCACATTTATTACTTTGTACATGATTTTCAGAGCCGAATCATGTTTTCTGTTTTCCCTGAAGGAGATGGAATGTTCAAAATTTTAACTTAACTGTTGTACTTGTGATGAATTGCCATCAGCTGCGCTCAGTTCATACACAATGGGCTCAGCTACTATACATCATCCGACTGGCGGCTGTTTATATTGGCCATTGTTGGTGCAGAGTCATCACGACTAAGAGCGTACAGGGCCACGAGTTCTGAGTTTCCAAAGATTATATCTGAGCATATTATTTCTTATTTTCCTGATAAGGGATTGAAATCTCTTCAAAATAACTCATAAAGAGGTTTTTAGAATTACTTTTTGCTGTGTACATGGAAAGAAATTGATTGATTTCAAGTAGAAATTCAAATACATTATCTGGAAGTTTTCTGCATTATGGGTTTTATCATAGAACACATCTTCTGTAAAATCAAACCCAAATGAATCACAACATAAATCCTAAACTAAGGGCAATATTATTACAAGTTCCAATCGTAGGAATATCTTCAGATAAGGGAAATAGGTACTGTGTCATATAAGTTGTTAAGTTTGGTATTAATGAGAGTATGCTGTATTCCACAAGCATCTTTAAATGATTGTAGTCTCGAGCCATGGGAAGTTTACAGTTATTTATTAGGAGAAAAGAAAGACATTTACAAAAATGAAAAATCTTTTAGGGTATTTGTTCCTAATTGGGTAGCCAATTTTTGGACTTTGGGCTCTAACTTTAAACAGGAAATTATACATTCCCTCAAAATTTTCTCATGGGAATCTTCCAGGTCCATGTGTTTCAACTTTAGTAATTGGTTCCCACAAGGGAAGGGTTGAGGGAATGTCTGATTTCCTCTACTCTTTAAGCCTGTGTAGGGCAAGTACAGTAAGGGATTGTTCTATGTAAAAGATGACATCCAAGCAGAGAGGTACTTTTATAGTTATCAAGAGCTTAAAGGTTCCAGTGATGAGAATGGGACCATGGCCATTGGCATCCAGGCCTTTAGTATACTAAAAATGCTCCTCCACACATAGCTCCACTCCGCAATTTGCATTAGGTAGGGCCTTATTGCAGAAAAGGACAAGCAATATCCCTTTTGCAATAGGTATTCCTTCCTTCCTGATCACAACTCATCTGTCAAAATACTAGGAAATGGGCATGCGCAGCTCATCATTGGTTTCCAGGATGCCCAACACATCCCAACCTCCCTGTCAGGTGCCAGAACTGAATTTACTTCTCCACAATTGCATTGGATTTACATCATTAAGATAGCCAAAGATCAGAATGCAGAAGAGAAGAAGGGATAAGATGGAACGGGAAGGGGATAGGGTAGTATCCCTTGGGTTTATTTTCTGCTTCCAGGTGGTTACTTGCTGTCCCTGTGTCTATGGGAACATTTCAATGACCTTTTCTATGGGACACACTTGCACATGAAGAGGCTTCAGATTTTCCAGGAATTGTGACACTAGTTGTATTTGCAGGCTTGTAAGGGCATACCCTCATATCCATTTCACCCTGTCTCGAGTCCTAATGATGGACCTTTAAGACTATGGCCCTGATTTATTAAAGTTCTCCAAGGCTGGAGAGAATACACTTTCATCTGTGAAGCTGGGTAATCCAGCAAACCCAGATGGATATCCTAAAAGTCATTAGCTATTTGTTGGTAAATGTTTTCAATCCTGGACCTGATTCATTCCAGCTTTGTTAGATCACACAGCTTCACTAATGAAAGTGTAATCTCTCCAGCCTTGGAGAACTTTAATAAATCAAGGCCTAAGCCTCGATGCATCAGAAGATAAACGTTGCTCTTTTCACGGGTCAGGGTTTTTCTTCGCATCAACAAAAAGATGGAACTTTTTACTTGATAAATTCAGACTATACATACTTGCAGGTGCACTTTAGCAAACTACAATACCACAATACACATAAAGTGAAATGTCCGCAACAGTAGTAGTATATCGCTATTCTCCTATCTCAACTTGACAGCATACATCTGACCACAACAACCTTCTACAATACAGGAAACTATGTAAGGTTGGTATATCAGTGGAGAGGCATTGTCGCCCTAATGAGATCCCTTCTAAGGTTAGCAAGGAAGCCTTTACTGAATAAAGCTTTTCCCTGGTCCCTTTTGTATTAATTTAATTTGCTTGATATATAGAAGGCAGATGTTCATGATAAATAAATCCCCATGCTTTTTATTATTTCTCACCCTCAGTTTGCAACATGTGGCATTTCTCAAGCTACTTATAACATTTTTAGTTTAGTGCTCTCTCACTCTCTCTCTCTCTCTCTCTCTCTCTTTGTGTGTTTTAAGAAGCTATTTTTCTTACAGTTCTTGCTATCCCCTGCTGCTCGAGATTTACAGAGGGTTAGTTAAAAATCACAAACACATGAACTGGAAAAAAGGAGCTTGAAATATTTGCTGATTAGAGAGGAAATGTAATATTTTGATTTTGTTCAAAGATATGAATTTTAAAGAGAATAGCTTAATGCAAATACATTTATCAGCCTGAATATTTGGTGTAAAGCAACTCGGTCAGTAAGGGTCAACTTTGGTGATTTATTTTTTTTAAATTAGGCCTCTGTAAAAACAAAATATGAAGTTCCAGGTGCAGTATGTAGGTAAGTACATCTTCTCTGCCACAATGGATCTTCAGTATTCTTAGTTGGAAGGCAGCTAGCATTACTCATCCCAGAAGACTGAAGACATACTGTACGTGCAGGGCATTATAAAACTTTAAGGTTCAGTTTCAACAGTGCCCTGCACATGAATGAAAAGAAGGTGTAGAATAAAAGCTCAGTAATAGACATATATGTCAACAACTGACAGGGTTGTTTGATGGAAAGCTATATTACAGTTCCATCTTGCTCAGATAATGATAGGTATGAATATTAATAAATAAATAATTCATTATTTAATATCGTTGTAGAAGATAAGGGGCCTCCTTGCATATACAGTTTTGTTCCCTGTTGAGTCATACTACTTAATGTGACTGATGGAGTAGTTCCACATAAGTGTTTGCTGTACATAATCACTTTCTGACTTTGTGGAAGTGGATAATTGGAGGCCTGTTGGAGGAATTTAGGAATAGAGACTAGGTGGATAGCCAAGGTTTTAGGCAGAAAGACCAGATTAGTAGAAATTGTGGTGGACAGAGAAGACTAGTATGATGTATTTTAACATCAGGAACTGTCTGGTTCTGGATGTCATCATCTTCATCCAAGTCATTGTATACTGTAGTAGTAGTGAATCACATTAATTTTAAAATTACAAGTCCAATTAATTATGAGTAACTACCGCTAGATACCAGGAACTGTGGTGGAAAGTCTTTCAGCAAAACTTTAATCTCTGGGCTGCTGATGGACCACTGCACCTGTGTGCAACTTGGGTAAAAGCTAAATATTTCTTGTAGGCACTGGAATGAAGTAGAAGCTGTAAATGGTACTGAACTCTCTAGGTGAATTGCTGTTTGTGTCTGAAAGCCCTTGTTGGTGTGCTACAGCTAATACTGCCCCCAGAAAGCTTGGTTTTGAATGAATGGTAGGTCATTTATGACGTATTAGGCCATAGACGGACTGTATCTAAGGTAGAAGGAAAGGATACCTGTCTATATGCCCTTTGCCAACTCAAATATGGTAAAAGCTGATGATAAGAGGGACTCTTTTTGACCACCACACAAAAGGGATTATTGGGGTTTAATTTTATTGGATTTCAAGTAAATGTAAAGTGAATGCAAAATCTTCTAATATATATTACACAGTTTACTCCAGTATTCTAGATTTAAAAATAATTCAGAAAAGAACTTTTTGCTCTGCCAAACAGAGTTGCATTTGTCACCAGAAAATTTGGGGTATCAGCTTGTGTTGCAGCAGCCAACCTGGTATATACACATACATTTATGGGTTCCCCGCATAGTGAAATGGGTTTTGGGCCTGTGCTGATGCCAAAAAGTGGGGTGCCATGGTGCACTGCAGCCAATCCTTTATACAATGTATTGTTCCCTGGACTTCCTCTTTAAATATTATATTTTCTACTTGTTTCATTAGCGTTCTGTTATCCACAGGCAGCCTATTTTCCTTCTGAAAAAGTACATTTTTCTGTAGTATGTTTCTGCCAGCTTTGCACTAAGGACACTCTATTAAAAAGACATGTGCTTGTCATCTTTAGCCAGAGACGTCTAGATGTTCTTGTCTGTGTGTTGCTTTGAAGTCTTAAACTAGATGCCAGCTTTTCCCACAATTTGTTTTGTCTGTACATTTGCCAACTGCTGCTCGCCGCTAGACAACTTGTGCTATAAACAAAACCTCCTTACCTTATTGCAAATGCATCGTTGTCTTGTTCCTATATTCAACAGATGGGTAAAAAACGCTTCCATATTTTAAGCTGTAGATTACGCACGTTAATAACCTAAGTTTAAATATAAAGTAAAAGTAAATATTGCTTTTCAAAGCTAAATTGAAGCTGTTGCTGATACTGACCAATTATATGCCTTCAATTATTTTAATATATAGGAAAAATTTTATTGTTATAGTATGGCAACAGTTCTGCTTCTGTTCTCTTTCTTTGTTTTTGTATTTTTTTTTTATAAATGGACCATTTAGTTATCACATCTATGTTTAGATGGCCAGTGGAATTTTAGTTCACTGCTGTCAACCAACTTTCAACCACCTCAAAGCCCTGATGACCTATAAAATTAATGGGAGAAGTTAGATTTTATAGGTTCTATCTAGAATTTGAAGATTTTTTAGTGCAATTATTTATTTTCCTTGTTGAACATGATTGAATTTGTCTTTACATCTTTTTTCAGCCTGGCTATGTAAATCCCTATTTTTGGTTGTGGAATGGTGTCTTCCAGTGCCTAGGGGTGGTATAACCATTTCTACAGACTCCCATCCTCTTTACCAAATACTCAAAACTCCAGTCAAAAATACTATTAAATGCTTCCAGATGCCTAGCAGTTTAGGTACAAATGACAAACACCCATCTGAATATATTTTATGTTTATTGTTTCCTATATTTTATTCTGCTGTTGTATAACATTCATTTTTTTTTATTATTTCACTATATCCAGCCGCAAAAATGTTTTTTTTTTCAACTATTTCTAAAACAGGTGCAAATCATTGCATGACACAAGAGCCTATCAATAGTTCTACATCATAAGAGCAAAGCCTGCCCTTTCCTGCCTTTGGCCCCTGGATTTTATTGGTGTGATCAGGTGGTGGGTTTTATGATGTAGAAACAAGTTTGTAGCAGGGCTACAGAATGGATAACAATGTGGTCTTAAGCAAGAGAAAAGCTGTAGAATTCCTTACCACCACACTGTTTATAAGACAAGACAGTGCTTTAGTCTAGGTCAGATTCCAATTGTTCCCATTCATTACTATACTTTCAGGCAAAAAAAAATCCACATACTCTAATATTTAATTGGACCGCTTTTATCTTCCATTATGGCACACATTTATAATGAGATTGTGTTGAGCTCATGCAATCCTACTACATTTATTCCTCTCCAAAGTTAAATTCATTTTTCACCAAGATCTTTGTGTAAAGTCTTCACCAGCACATCCCAAAGATTCCCAATGAGAAGAAGGACTAGACTCTGTGGAGGCCAATACGAGAATAAAAATTTCACAATTGTCATCTTGGAAGATGCCTGTCATTAGGGTAGAAAAAAATTCTATTGATGGAAAAACCTGGTAATTTGTTATATTAAAGTAGTCATCTGTGATTTAGTATCATTCATATGGGGCTCTAAGTATTATTCGTCAATACACAATTTGATTGTACATATCTACTTGTGCAACGTGAATGTGAACAGAATGTGAACCTGTTTGGCCTTCCTGGATGTCCTATGAATGAGATAAATTATCAAGTACTTGTTACAGGATAAACCTGTCAATGTTTAAGTTTGGATAAAGACAATTTAAGAAATCATGCAAGTGCAAATGAATTATTGAATAAATATTTTTAATGTTAAAGTATATATAAACATATCATTTAATTTATAGTTTGAATGAAATCTCCTAAGCATGTACTTCTGATGAAGCATATATTGCGAAATGTGTCAAGAACAAAGAGAGATCGTTAATGATTGTGCAAAGTGATTATTATTAATTTTGTTTTGTTTTATAAAAATATAATTTTTGTTGTAAAAGTCCCTTAAAACAAGCTTTTTCATATGGGGACCAAAATAGGCAAAGATAATGAGAATGTGGCACCATTCCACCCTTAAAAAATATATTTTCAGGTAGACAGCTGAGCTGAATTTTGGGGCACATAATGTTGCTGAATCCAGACCTGACCAAATAAAGCAACCCTAATGCAAGACATTGCCCCACCAGATTTGGAGACCATGATCACCCTCCAAGTAATATGGACCATTGTGGAACAATGTTAATGCTGCTGTTTGCAAACCGGTATAAGTATAGTGTATACCAGGGGTCCGCAAACTTCGGCCCTTAGGCTAGATACTGCCTAACTGGTAAGTCGTTCTGGCCTAACGCCCCCTGGCCAAACTACCAGAGAGCTCCGGTGCTGCCCCCTTGCAGTTGCTCCCATATTTCAACGCCGAAGGCGGTAAATAGGGAAAGCGCCCTGAAGGTAAATCCCTTACATCCGCAATGCATATGGAGGAGAGGGTGTTCACTTCAGGGGGCGATCCATGGTTGTGGGCGGAACCATTAGGGCGGGTCCGGCCTAGTGTGCTCCCGCACACCCATAAATGGCCTAGTGGCCATAAAACTTTGCCGACCCCTGGTGTATACCTTAGGTCCTGCCGCACTGTTCAAAAACAATGATCAGACCCTTAAAGAGCACCATGTATGCAAGCTAATATTCATGGTTAAGCCAGGACAAGTTGCTGGTGACATCACCAACTCCTCTTGTTTATTCTTCTTTCTCAAAAATGGTCTGTATCCTTTTTTGTATAAAAACAGGTCCTCTTTGAAAATCTGCTCTGAACTGTGAATGATTTTAAAGAGAAAATGTAATTTGCATGAGATTTGTAACATATTAATCTTGTGAATTATGTTCATAAAATTAGTTTGATAAATGAGGGGACAAGAAAGTAGTGATGAGATATGATAAAAGGGAGCAGTCATTCAATCACTGTTGTGGCTCATCACTAAAATACTGTGTATTCCATGACATTTCTGGAGCAGTGACAACTGCCTCTGCTGTGCTGCAAGTGTAATCAGCAGCTGCTCAGATAATATCCCAGGCACATAATGCAAGCTTCACATTTACTGGTAAGGGTATGCACTGATTGGTTTTCCTTTTCCACTTTATTAACATAAAAGACAAGTATGCTAGGAAAGAGGTCAATAGGTTAGTTTCTACTTTTCTGTTCTGGAGGAAATCAGTCCTCTGTTACAGATGACTCAATGAATTCTTCTATTTAGAAGAAAACCAAATATCTTTTAAAGTAAACTTGCACTGTTAAACTATAGGCTGCAATCTCAGTCCTCCTAGTAAGAATACTTGCTTCCAGGCTGTCTCTGACTTTAACACTTTTTATGTCACTGACCTGGAACAAATCTCCCCCTGATTTATTTATAACTGTTAACAACACTGTTATTCGGCCCTCCCCTCAGGCACATTGTCTTGGCTTCTGCCCTCTCATTTACCCCCCATATTCAGAACATTTCCAGGTCCTGTCACTTTCACCTATGCAACATCTCCAAAATCCGTCCCTACCTGTCCCCTGAGACCACCAATCTCCTTGTACACGCTCTTATCATCTCTCATCTGGACTACTGTAACCTCTTCCTCTCTGGTATTCCACTAACCCGACTCTCTCCTCTACAATCTATTATGAACGCTGCAGCCAGACTCATCCATCCTTCCCTCCGCTCCTCTTCTGCTGCCTCTCTTTGTAGTTCTGTTCATTGGCTTCCATTTCACCTTAGAATCAAATTCATCTCCTGTGCTTTGCCTTCAAATCCTCACACAGTTCTTGTCCCACTTACCTTTCTGACCTGATAGAAAAATACCCCCCTAGCCGCTCTCGTCGCTCCTCCAATGACCTACTAATGACTTCCTCACTCATAACCCCCTCACACGCACTGCTAGGCAAGCAGTGAAGCTGGAGACCAACTACAAGACAATGCATATGATGGCATCTTAAAAACTTTCATCTGCTTTCTTTTGTTTCATTACTAGTGAGAGGGCTGGGCAGTTTCTGGACATTTTCTAAGGAAAAAGACACTAGAAAACTGAATCATAATGCTTTCTAGAAATAACATTTACATTTTTTTTTACCGACATACCTATTGATCCTTAGATTGGTGTTTTGTTTTCCCCAAACAGCCTTTGCATGGCAAAGTTTGGGGCTAATTTTAAATATTCTTTTTTTTTATATTCGCTTGTTTCCAGCTGTAGGTCACAGTGATACATTCAGTTGCTGAAATGGAGAGCTGACTGTTTTGTGTATGGACTGGAGCAGGGATTGCACTATATGAAAGCTCCATGATGTTGCCTGAGCCCTAATGTCTAACTTTTATATTTTATAAATTTCTAAAAACAAGTCTGTCCTAATTCTAATTGGTTTACTGGAAACAAGGGTTTGTGTATTTGCCCTCCCGTGTCATGTTAATTTTACAGAAAAAAAGAAAACATTAAGAAAAATAGATTAGTATGATTTATATTTAAAGGTTATGTATCCAAGCAAATCTAATAATTAATTTTGACCTGACTGTTCCAAGGTGCACTTCTGAATCAATTTTGTAATAAGTATAACATTGTTTCATTTCATCTGAGTGTGGTGAGGTCTCCAATGAGTTATTATGGGTCAGACTTGCAGCTTGTGATTTCTATTCCATTCTTGGTTAAACTAGCTCCATCCTCTATTTCGGCTCCGATATCCTAAAGAGATGTTATATTAGCCAAAACCCTGAACTCGGGAATACAAATGTCCTCCAGAATTATATTAAACATAGTAATTAGATTTTGGTGTTCTTACATGAACATGTGGCTTTGAGATGACTTGAAAGTGCACTGGATTTTATGAATCAGTGGGATAGAAATAGCGTCTGAGATCAAATTATACAATAGGAAATGGGTTATTGATGGATGGAAAGAGCGTGCGATGTCTTGACACTTATTGCTTGAAGAAATATGGATGATAAAGATGTAGTTAATATTTTAAAAATGTTGTTGTTCTTTTGTAGTTCTTTTGTTAAACAATAAATACGAGTTAAACTTACTGATCCTATCTCCAGCAGAAAAAAAGTTATTTTAAAATTGTGCTTAAATATTTATATGGATGGAGTTCTGGATGAGCAGTATCCCCCAGTTTTGTGGCTTCCCGTCGGTTCCCTAAAACAGATGGGCATAGTACTTGGAAAGGAGCCCAGGGTCAGTAAACAACCAATCATTGCAGGTTTGTAGAAACGGTTCCAAGGTTCTAAGTTCTGGAATGAAAAAAAGGTTGAGTGGACCACAACCTGCCTAAGGAGGAAGCCTCAGCCAGACATGGCTGAGGTATTGAGTGTCCTGGCAGATGGAGCTTTATATTCCCTGGGACTCTTGGGACAGGTTAGGTGTGTGTTACCTGTATGGGTGTGAATGATCAGGTGTCATAACCTGCTAGCTGAATTTGCAGCTAAAACTTTAAGACCACCATGGAAACACCATGCCTGTGTTTTTATTACTCTTCTGCTGAAATATAGCAATGTTGTTATTTTCTTGTATGCTGAACAAAGTGTATTTTGCATTGAATGAAAGGCACTGGTTTCCACAAATATCGCTGTATATGTAAAGCAATAAAACGCTGACTGGCACAAAGTACTCAGTTGTTTTACTACCTTAGTTTGCAATAATAAATAATATATAATATATATTATATAATAAATATAAATATAATATATAATAAAAAAATACCCAGTAATGGGTTACAAGTTTCCCTATTCAAAACCTCTAGTGCTTTCCTCAGCCAATCAGGGAGCACTAGAGGTTTTGAATGGGGATATAGGTCCCCATTTAACCTCTAGTGCCGGGGATTGCAAACAGGATTCCCAGAGTTGCAAGAATGATTGCAGCTCTGAGAATCCACTGCAATCCCAGGGCACTAGAGGTTAATCAACCTCTAGCGCCTGTGGATCGCAGTGGAACTGCAGAAGAACTCTCAATGGAGTTTCCCCAATCCTGCTGTTTTAAATTTCCTCGATTTTCTGATGGTTTCGCGAAATCGGTTAGCTGAAATTTGTCTGAACCATCGGAAGTTCAAGGATATTTTTGTGAGAATGCCAGAGGCATTCTCGCTCATCCCTAGTTTCCAGTAACCATAAATCTCTCTCCGGGTGTGGGTATGTTTCCAGTACCCCTTTCATCCTCCCACCCCTGCATAAGTAGATGCCTATAGTAGTCCCTCTGCCTTCTTTGGTATAGCAAGTCAAGGCTAACGTGTTAAGCTGACAAATCTGAACACACCTTAAAACCCAATTGACCCCTCAGTTTGATTCAACTAGATACATACCAAGTGCAACAAATCGCATTTTTCAATTTTTATGGTTTATTCCAATAAAACATTGTACAAATGTTCAATTCAAATTGATAACGTATCTGTTCACTTCAGCTAAAAGGGTTTTGGCCAAAGCATGGTGGTCTACAGCCCCCAATGTGCGACAAGTTAAAAATAAAATGTCCTGGTTTTTGATGAACGAAAAGATGAGACCAATATTGACTGCCTCGGTTTCTAAATTTCAAAAAATATGGTCACCATGGATTGAGTATTATATGAATAACGTCTGGGATCGGTCAATATTGACCATCTAGTCACATTATTAATTATGTAGGCTGTAACATATGTTCCCTTTTCAAATGTGGGAGTGTTAGCCGGCCTGCCCCCTATCCCCCACCTTTTTTAGTGGTTGTCGATATTGTATGTAATATGTTAAGAGTATTTGGGTATATATGTCACGCTTAACTGAGTAGTAAAGATAAAGTCGGAAAAGTAAACTAAAATTAAATAAAGTAAAAATACAGAGTGTTATTAGTAGAAGAACTGGTAAAGAAAGGTGAACCCCTTTTGTATTGTTAAGATTAAGGGAGTAATGGAGATTAAAACAATAGGAAATGAGCAATGGTCAAAATATGAAGTATGGAAGGCTACTTCCTCTCACCCTATATATCACAGGGGGATATTATATAAAATGCTCAACTTTAAATAAGATTTGGATAAGGATTCACAGGTCACAAAAAGAAGTAGGCTTTGTATAATTTTGTTGTAATGGAGCGAAAGGTATTATTCCTTTTACTCCTCTATTGATAAATTAGTCACATGTTTGTTTTGAGTATGCTAATAGGTAAAGGGTTACAGTAGATAATTTTGTCACTGAAGAATATACAAGGGGGTGGGAAGGGGGAAGCAGTCTATAATATAAAAATGAATTCATTAGGAGTATACTGTGTATTGAGATAATAATCTTAATAAAAGATAGAGATTGAGAACTGAGAAATACTAAAGGTTGGGATAGACATATATAATCAAACTTGAAAATTGTGTTGTATAGAGATTATATTGTTTAATTATGATTTGTTGGAAAATGAATATTAAATGACACATTTTATGTTGGCTTGTTTATTTGTATGATTAAAATGAAAATTAATAAAGAAATTGAAACAGAAAAGTTTCCATATTATTTACAAATCAACTACAGTCTATCTACAAAAGCATGCCATCAGTCACCATGCTGCAAAGAGGGACCCTTGATCTATATGGGAGAGCAGTGATCCCATTGCAGAGTTCACACACACCTTAGTACAGGGTTGTCCAACTCCAATCCTTGAGAGCAATATACAGGCAGGATTTGTAAATAAACATTCTTTTTATGTGAAAGTCCAGTAAGCATACTGTAAACAAGTGAAGTGCAAGCAGTCTAAAAATGATTGTATGTAAAAATATTATTAACATGAACTATCGTTTAGTAAATTGTACCTGCATGCTCCAAAACCTTTTGAGAAACAGTAGCTTAAAACTGCAATACATTCCAAATTAAAAATGAAGTCTTCGAATGAATACAACGGTGGTATTTGTTGTTTGCAGTACTGTGATCTTAGAACCTGGGCTTGTAGTTCAGGAAGATATTCCTAGACACATCAACTGCAGCCTGCTTGGTATCTCTCACATAAAGAAAGCCTTATGTGCACAAAATAGTGTTAAGACATTTCTAAAGGCCAACATTAATGTTCAATCCTGCCGTGGAAGTCCGAATATGGTTGGAGATCAAGGGAGCAGAGAGATAGGAAGTTACACTCCCAATGTCACGGTCAAGATTCAGGCTCTGAGTCCAGTAGCTGGAACACCAAGCAAGCTCACAGTGAAAGCAGGTCTGGTTTGGTTCACACAGTAGCAATAAAACCTAAGAAGCGTAATCAGAGTAGTCAGTAAAACAGCAGCCAAAGATCAGTACACAGGTAGTCGGCAAACAGGATCAGCAAGATTTTGGCAGGAGCACAAAATTCTGGCACAGCGGAAGTTCCACACAACCCTCCCAGTAGCTGGGAGGAGCGCAGGAGTCCTGAGTTCATCAAAAAACAATATCAGGCAAGGTTTAACTAAGTGATCAGGTACAGAGCTATCCAGGACTTTAGGTGGCTCATTGCAACAATCCACTGCCAGCCAACACAGAATTCCCAGGTTCAACTCCTGACGCCCAATGACCTTGTGTGGTGCTTTGTGATTTCTAGTTTATGGGATTATTGGGAACTCAGATAAAGGTCAGTTTTCTCATATTTTTTCTGGACATCATTAGTAATATGATTGGTTTTAGTGAATTCCTGAAAATGCTTTTTAAGGTAATCATCACAATGAGCCAGGCCATTTCAATGAGTGGCACCCGGTAAAAGGTCAGTTTTACTAGTGGAGCAACAATGGTGACCTGATTTTACCCATGCAATGTGGATCAGTAGCCAGCTTCTCTGTGCTAATTTTTCTTTCCTCATCTTTCATTAGAGATTATTTAACAGTACATTGCCTTTTACTCTTATGCATTTTCCCATTACTTTCTTTGATTCCTTTTGTGGTTTGAGGCCTTTCATCTCTACTTAACAGCTTGTATGTACTTTGTTGCAGGCACTAAAAAGCAATTAAATTTATAAGTAAATGAACCACTTGTATTTTACCCACTGTGCATACAAAGAATACCGTTTATAATGATTTAAAACAATGATATTTGGGTTTTTGTTGCCTATATTACATTTAAACAAATCCGGGTAATTTATTCCTATATTGTAGAGAATTTTCCATACTGGAAACCGTTACAATGATTACTTGTGTCTAGGAATAAGCTGTGGTTGCACCATTGTGGATTTTCAATGCTCATGTAGTTAATCCACAGATGTTAAAAAAAGCCATGTACTTGAAATTTTGGGCTTCCATGTTGGCATATTATGATACTAAATACCTATATGACTGCTCATTATGGGATCATAAAGCAATGTTTTGCTATTAGTGCAAGGCAGTTGTTATAACTAGACAACTTGGAAAGGAAATCATGTAGCTGTCCTAATTTTCATTGGATCAGGTAGGCATTACAGGACGTTTTTGTTCCTAAAACAGTGAAATTGTTACCAGTCCGCCAGCAGATCATTTGTTCAGCAGCTTGCAGCATCCTTAGATTCCCTTTAGCTGTGCAAAGGTGTGCCTTTTTTTTTTAGCATCCCCTGCACTTTCTCTAAGGCTGTGCTCAACTTAAGTGAATTTCAGGAAATGTGAGCAGCCAAAGAGCACCTGGTTCCAACCTTATCCTGCTTTTGGCTGCTAGCTGTATTTTTACCTCCCTGATTCCAGGCTCTAGTTGCTGGATCCTCAGCCTTGATTCTTGTGAGTTGCTCAGGCACACTGACATTTTGTGCCCTTTTGAATTTCTGAGCTGTGCCTGTACCTGGGTTACACTTGTCTGCTGCCTGCTCTGACCTGTGCCTGTACCTGGACTATGACTGTCTGCCAACTGCTCTGTTCATCAGTCTGTCTGAACTCTACCTCTTGCTGTCATACAGTACACTGGAACCCTCTGCCCCTGGCTGGGGGCCGCAACCTGATATTCCCCCTGCAGCAAAGTAGTCCGGTTGCCATTAGGGTCACTGGTCCATCATCCCATGTAGGGTGCTCTAGTGAAGACCAGGAGACACCTGCACTCTGCTCCCCAGGCAATCCCATGTCACCTGCCGGGTGGGGCGCAGTCCTAACAGAAATGGATGGGATAGTGGGGGGTTTAATGTAAATTAAAAGCAATCAAGTTTAACTGAAAAATACACTATCTGGACGAAAGTAAGTGGATACATTTCCAAATGAATTTCTGTGTTTCTAGTAAAGGAACTTAGTGTTGCTACAGCATACAAAGACATTCTAGACAAATTGGTATGTCCATCCTTTTGGCAAAGATTTGGGGTAGAATCCTATCTGTATGACCTTTTGTGCATGCTCTATAGCCCACAGAACAGAAAGCGAGAAACCTAACACCAAAGATAAACTTCTTTTCATATCTTCATTGACCACTGCCCAACCAAACATCCATAATTGACATGTTTGATGCATGATTTGTGAATTCAGATTTTGTTAAATCAAAGGGAAAGGTACATTCTACCATAAGGGAGGATCTGCAACTAACTATACAGAATATCCTACAAAGTCAGAATCCTGACCCCACAGAACATCTCTTGTGGCATTCTGCCATGTTAGCATGCTAGCAAAATGTTCTCCCTGCCATGTACCCTGTGCTAAAGCAAAGAGTAGGGTATTTTCTACAATACTGAAGCTCTACAGCCCACTATACAAAAGATCCTACAAAGTCAGGATCTTGACATTACAAACCTACTTCTGTTTCATTCCACCATGCTTGCTTTCCCTAGCACATTTTCATGTCTCGACTGAACACCGGCCAACTAAACATCCATAAATGTTCTCCCTCCAACATTTGCATGATTTTTTAATTGTAATGTTGCTAAGTCAAAGGCAGTGTTTTTTAACCAGGGTTCTATACAACCCAAGGCTTCCTCCAGAGGTTCCTTGAGCAATGAGCAATTTATGCCTCTTAAGTCAATTAAAGTGACACTGGTGATGTTTCTGGCTGTACCTGTGACATTCTTTCCACCACAATAATATACTGTGGATATATAAACTATACTAGAGGATTGCTGGAGACCTGAAAGTTTGTTCAAGGGTTCCCCTCGAGGTTTAAAATGCTTGGTCAGGCTATGTTCTACATACAAAAGAACCTACCTCAAGGCCCAATTTGCTAACTATATACAGTAAAGGTTGCTCCCTGACATCTCTTTTCATATACCTTCTAGCACCATAAATTCAAATGTTTCTTTACAGAGCATATTAAATGGGTGGATAATTCTTGAATCCCACTTCTAAGTGTGCAGGTGAGTAAATTCTGGAGTTGTTAAGCTGTGGTAACCAATGAAAATAAAAGTGTGAAAGTTTTGGGACTGTCAGATGACTTTGTAGATTGCTGAGTTGTTCATGTAGCTGTCACTTGCTGGATAATGATCTTTTCTGGATTAGGACTTCCACATTAGAAAGAGGAATAAGAAAATCTTGTCATTTTATAACAAACTAATACTGTAAATTACAGAGCAACTTCTGCATTACAGTTTTTGTTTTGATCTCTGTGAAAAAGTATTCAGTAGCAGTAAAGATCCACACTGCCAAAACTAATGTCTGAGTTATTACTTTGCAAAGGAAGCAGCGGTTGGTATTACTTAAGTCCCAGCAGGTGTCTGCAGAATTTACCCCACAACCTGGAAACCAATTATTGCAATTAAAACCAGCTTTACAGCTTTTCTAATACAGAATATTTAATGGATTTATTTTTTTATGAATCACTGTATTTTATTTATTACGTAGTATTTATACTAATTTAATAATGTAGCAGTGCAATAGTATTAAAAAAAAATTCTCACGGGAGGCAATATTTATTATTGCTCAACTTTGTTTTACTGTTATGAAAAATTCTTCTGTACATTTTTTTAAATGAATATAATGTAATGTGTAAGCCTAGAACTAGAACTCTACTTATACATTGCCCTGCCTGTTTTTATGGAGCAAGATTGGGTTTTGCCATTCCTCTGGACTATTGGTTGTCTAGGGCAGAGGTCCCCAACCCCTTGCCGTCTGACAGGTGGGCCAGGGCTCTGGCCAGTGCACCCACCAGCGGAGTCAGGAGAAGGACCCCGCTTGGGAGGTGCACCGGCCAGAGCTGCGAACCACAAGAGCTCAGTGAAGTAGGGGGGGTTGTCTCCGGACACAACCGGCCCACTCTTTCATCGCATGCTCAGACCTGAATTTGATGGTCTACGACGTGCAAAAGGTTGGGGATCACTGGTGTAGGGAGTTCAAGCTTTTTATTATTTAGACCTTTAGTGCTCTTTAATAAACTTTATTTTATAAAAACGAATAACTTATGTATCCAATAAATCAGATACATTATTCTAAAAAATAAAGCCCAGCACTATATCTGTACTTGCTGATTGTTGTATGTGCTGTTTTAGAGCTAAAAAGGGATTAATTCCATTTAATGTTAACCGTTTTTGCAAGGGATTTTAGGAAGTAAAACTAAATGGAACCATTTCCAAAAAAATGCTACTGTGAACTTTTTACTCCTGACAATTATACATACGTAAAGAAAAGATTAAAAAAAACATGCCCCTTTAAATGACAGAATATTTCAATCATGGATTTGTAGCTTACAGCAGGTTCAGCAAATATTTGCCCTTATTTTATAACATTTTTGTGAAACTTTATTTGTTCACCTGCAAGAAACGAGCGTTTTTGGTAATACAATTACATTATGTTTTTTTTCCTTAAAGTTTGCAATAATTTGTGTTTAATTCTTGTCCTGAACAAATTCAATCATAGAATAGATGGGAAATAGAAGAATGAAACAAGTGAATATGGGATGACATTGGCTTTATACTGCTGCTTTGACATTCATCATCCACCCAAAGTAATAACGGAAAGGTTATTGAGAAGCTATTTTTAGTAGGTTGTGTTTCATATATTTTTCTGCTTTAGGATGTGCGTTGTTTTTTTTTCTCTTCTCATTTACTGTAATAGTGATTTATGCCAAGTTATTAAACCAACTTACTTGCCAGTAGGGTATTCTGAAAAACTGAACACTTATTGTGCATTTCTGGAGCAAGCTACTGAAAATAATGCAAAGGAGTGTTCACTAATGATTTAAAGAACATGGTAGACATAAACCATTTCAAATCTCTACTTAAAGGTTACAGCAAGCAAAACCTGGAAAACATTTGGTTAAAATGTAAAAACCAGACAAAGGCCCTGATTTACTAAAGCTCTCCAAGGCTAGGGATAATACACTTTCAGAAGTGAAGCTGGTGATCCAGAAAACATGGAACGGATTTTTAAAAATCATTTGCTAGCACATGTTTTGAATCCTGGACCAGATCCATTCCAGGTTTGCTGTATCACCCAGCTTCATTGATGAAAGTGTATTCTCTCTCGGCCTTGGAGAGCTTTAATAAATCAGGGCCAAAGTATCCAAACAGGGCATGGCATCTATCTATCTATCTATCTATCTATCTATCTATCTATCTATCTATCTATCATAAATTAACAGTAAAAAAAAAATAAAGGTGCTTGGGATAGAAATAGGTTGATTCTTAGACAAAGGACCCATCTTGAATTTGGTGTAATGTGTAGACATATGGCAGCCCACTTAATTATTGGTCTGGCAATGCACCAAAACTTTTAAAAATAATTTTTTTTAAAAAATGCAGATTTTTTTCTAAAGCAGGACATGACAGCATTTGGAATTGCATTACTTTGCATTGTAGTGATTTAAAATGCATGGCCCTAAAGGGTAAAACTTAACCCAATGCCTCCCCTTCGAAATATAAATAGGACATAGACCAACTTTCTACAATCTCTCCTGGTGGTTGGAGACTATTAGGTCTAGGTTTTGTAATTTGTTGGTAGTTCTAACTTTTTTATCCCCTAAAGTTATTTTCTGCTCACGATGATAATGTGATATGACCATGTTGACACGTGCTACATAAACTTGGTAGGTCCACTTTAAGGCAAGAATGGAGTAGATTTAATTTGGTATTATTAATGATCAATTATTTTATCATTTTCTAACAATATATTGTGTAATACTTCTGATTATATAAAACAGATTCTGTAATCCTTTTTCACAAGCAAAAAAAAAATGTAATAAAAATTCTGCAACTTCAGATGATATACCCTGGATCACTTTTTGTACACCCTCATATAAAATGATCTACTATCACTTCTTAAATACAGAAGATATTTTCTGTCCCAGTGTTCGATAAATCAATACTTACAATGCATTCAATTCTCTAGAGCTGCTGAGCGGCATGTGAAAGCGTCTGTCAACACCGAGGAGGGAATGCGACATTCTAACGCCCCAGCTGGGTAAATTATTTTATGTAAATCTCTGACATTCGTTAGTCCTCATACATCAAAGTACATAAGTCATCGAACTGGGGATGGAAAGGTAGAAAACGTAAACACTGCTAGACAGTTTTACACTACATGCACCGGGTGGGTGACTTTAACACAGTTTTTTCATCCTAGCTGATCCTAGCAGTGGTATTAATGCCAATTACTCAGGGAAATTGAATCATTAATCAACATGGCACACTTGGAAAAAATGTTGAAAAAAATTAACTTGTTGAAGTATTTTAGGAATAATAAAGCTGAACTTCAAGTAGATGAAAATACACCACTATAAAATGTACTGTGCATTGCTTAAAACATAATTTAGTGTATCCTTTAGCATCAACTCTTTTATTTTGCATGTTGCTGTCATGTACATTGTAAATATGTTTACTGGAAGGAAGAGTAAAGGAAGTGGGACTGATTTAATAAAACTCTCCAAGGCTGGAAAAGATACACTTTTATCAATGAAGCCGGGTGATCCAGGAAACCTGGAATGGATTTCTTTGCTATTTGCTAGCAAATGTTTTGTATTCTGGATCAGATGCATTGCAGGTTTGCTGGATCACTCAGCTTCCCTGATGAATGTGTATCTTCTCCAGCCTTGATAGCTTTATCATATTATCTCATTAGTTTGCTGCTGCTCTTTGGTTGTCCAGTCGCAGCTTGGACTAAGATTTATTCCATATGTACCTGCCCAAGCAGGATCACTTTAATGAAGGCTTCCATCGATGTGTACACTTACCTTATTCTTGTTTCCCTGCCACTTAGTTCAGAGACTATACCAAAATTCTGGAACAAGATTATCATGGATTTATTATTTTCATGGATTATTATCATTCAATTTATTTTTTATCATGGATTTATTAAAAACATGGCAGAGAACAGAACCTATGTAAATTACCTCCCCAGAAAATAATCCTGCCTTTCTCAAACATTTTAACATGAGGGAACCCGTGAAAAAACGTTCAGGTCTACCGGGAACCCCTGCTATATTTATTACATCCACAGCTCACAGTTTATTAGTTTAGTGGTCATTGGGAAAATGCATCCTACATTATTGGTCATTGGAAAGCATTTCACCCTTAAAGATCCAAAAAGATCATTGATGTCACTTAAACTAACCTGAGATGCACTAATAGCTCATTGCTCAGGAACTCTTAGCAACCTCTTAAGGAACCCTGGTTGAAAAATACTGGGATATACAGACAACACCAAGGAGGACTATACATGACAGCCTACATTTTATGGATGACGTATAACGTATGAATGCAAGTGTGCTTTCCCAGTATGTAGTCTGCCCCTAATCATAAACAGGCACCTATCACTGAATTCCACTTTGTCCACCACATCATGTTTTTGTGGCTCCTACTCTGCATACTACTGCAGATGTGAGTCCCCCCTCTTATGAACATAGTAGTAGTTGGTGTTGGGACATTTCTCAGCTGTGTATTAGATTGTTTTCCTTTTAGCTATGGTGGCAGGATTTATTAAAGCTCTCCAAGACCAGAGAAGATAGACTATCAAGGGTGAACCTTAGTGATAAGGCAAACCTGGAATGGATTTTGTCAAGGATTGAAATTTTATTAAAACCATACCAGGTTTGTTGGATCCCTTTTTTTCAACAGTAATAGTAATAGTCTTTCTCAGGGGTGTCCAATCTTTTTGCAAAGAGGGCCAGATTTGGTGAGGTGAAAATGTGTGGGGGTCGACCATTCAGCACATACTCAGGGTTAGTGTGGGCATGGTCCCGCACAGCACAGGCCCACCGGGGTGATGTTAAGGATTCCCTGTGCATGGAGTCCGGTGTCAGTGTGGGCTCCGTGCATAGCACGTTCTGGGAATCAGAGTGGCCGTGGTCTCTGTGGATCCTGCACAGCACACTTCCACTATAATGATGCAGTGGAGTAGCGGGCCGATAATTTCAAGGCGGTTGATCAACTCTAATGAAATATAAAATAGCTTTTTTGTGCGCGTGTATTTTATACTGTGATCAACAGTGTTGACGAGCTGCATGTTATTGATTTTAAGACAGAGGCTGCGGGTCGGTGGAAATCTGAATACGGGCCGCAATTGGCCCCCAATCGTTGGATCGTTCTGAACAAGAAACCATTAGCATAGGTGGGTGGGGGAGTGTCAGTTGGTATTTAACTGTATCAAAACAACATAAACCACAAATAGGACTTTTTTTTGGCAGTTTAACATCCAGTTAACATGATTATTTACCACTACATGTCATACAAAGGTATAAAACAATCGTTTTTACTATGGAATTTTAAAAACACTTAAAAACAAGGCTAACACTATATATATATATATATATATATATATATATTTATATTTATTTATTTAGTTGTTACAGCAAATACACATCTCTAGATGAACAGGGTCTCTACGCACTTCACGAAAACAGTGTCCGCCCTATAAGGAAGTCTAAAGAGTATTCCTGTTCTTTCCCAGATCACAAGTGTGCTACAGACATTTCAGTTAATCCTGGGTCTCAATGTCCAGGGGGACGGGGAAATCAACATCCACTTTTGGATTTCATATATTTACCACATTCAAAAAGTAAAAAAAAAATTGTATTGTTTGTATTTACAGTTAGTGCTTTTATACAAGAACATATTGATTGTATTCATTTAATACCCAAACAAAATTTTCAGCCTTTTCATTTAACTCTGTCCCAATGCAACCCTATAGTGCTATATGTATTCTTTAACTGTAAAAATAAGTTTGCAAGCTCCTGGAAACTGATTTAATTAATGTCACAATACAGGTGGCATAAAGGAATTTTGCATACCCAGTGATGTCTTTGGATATGGTAATATGCTTATGCATAAGTGCTAAATATCTAAAGTGGTATTGGGGTTCCGTTTTTGATACTACAGCGCTGTAAATAATCATTTTATATTACAAAAGTTAGTGAACCTGAATAAAGGTGAAGTTTCACCCAACATACTGCACATTTATTACTCTTCATGGTAGATTACCATTCTTCATGTGTTAGTCAGTTTTTGTTTAAATGTATCTAAAGACATTTAATTATGAGCATACAATTGTAGACATTGAAGCTCTCCATATAGAAATGTTCTGACCTTGCATTTTGTTGTAAAAAATCAATGGTAAGCATTCAAGGCTCTATTATGACTTTAGTTTAACTTTTGAAAGAGTTGGAACAAGCAATGAATGTGGTGCACACTCTTTGTCCTTGTTAGTTTATATCAGAAAAGCCCTTGATTTGTTGCATTAGGGCTTTTTGAGCAAACTAATAGAGGGAACTCATTGTGACATATAAAGTAAGTAAAAAACACATAATATGATTGCTTTCACGCAGTTTGCATTGTCCTCTAACGGTTCTCGTGTTAAAGCCTGTTTTTTATGGTTGACAACACTGCTGATGTTGATAAATGATGACTGTATGATTGTGAAAGTTTAAAAGACAACTCTAAATCAGAAAACCTAACTAGCGTTAAGCTGGTGTTGCTGGTGTCTAAAGTTGTTTTAGAATGCTACTGCTGACTTTGAGATACCAGATATTTAACCTTAGCCAATTTGACTTTGAGATACTATACATTTAACCTTCGCCAATGTGACTTTGGGATGCCAGACATTTAACTTTAGCTACTGTGAGTTTGAGATGTTAACCAGTGGCACCTTGTCTATTGTATCTTGCAAGGTGCAAGACCAAAAATTACCTCTTGTGACAGTAGAATGCAGTGATCCTAGTTATCACGACCTATTTAAGATGTCAGACAAATGACCTTTGGCTAGGTACACACATGCAATAGTTCTCATCTGATAATCGGCTCAGGGCTGATATCAGACGAGAAACTTGTGTGTGTACAGTGCCCATTGTCCATCGTCCGAACGACTGTCCTGGCGGATTCACGAATGATGGACACTGAATGATCGTAATGGGAGTGAAGGGGAGAGAACCCAGCGGGGTGCCACTCTGTCATTCTCTCCCTCCTCTCTCCATAGAGCAGAACTGTTCTGTATGTACAGCGCTCGTTGTTGCATCGTGCAGTCTTTTGTCACTGGAAAGGATCATGAAAGATCCTGTTCAATGACAAATATTGCACAAGTGTACTTAGCCTTAGCCTTAACTTTGAGATGCCAAAGCAATAATCTTAGCTATGGTGACTTTGAGATGCCATACCAGTGATGTTTGCTATTTTAAACCCAGGTCCCTTGATTTTACTTTCTCATTTTGTGCTACCTAAAGCTACATACACACATCCAATGGTTCTCACCTGATAATCAGCTTAGGACCATTATCAGACGAGAATCTGGCGTGTGTACAGTGCCTGTGGTCCATCGTCTGAACGACCGTCCTGGCGGAACCACAGATGACGGACGACGAACGATCATAATGCAAGGGAAGGGGGAGAGTGCACAGCAGGGTTCGGCTCCATAGTTATCCCTCTTCCTTCCCCATAGAGCAGAACGGTGCTGTATATACAGCACTCGTTCATGCATCATGCAGTGCTTAGTCGTTGGAAAGGATCGTGAAAGACCCTTTCCAACGACTATAATTGCACGTGTGTATGCAGCTTAAGATGTACTTTTCAGGGCTTTACAGAGGGTAATCATTGGCAAAAAAAAATAGTCTTATCTAATGCCAGACCAATGGTCTTAGCCATTGCTTTTTTGAGATCTGAGACAACTAAACTTAACTACTCAGACAATAAGATGCCAGAACAATGACTTTTATCATTGTGACTCAAGATTCCAAATAACCTTAGTCACTACTGTTATTTTTACCTGACATGAAGTTGCTAGACCAATGACAACAGTTAGTGACTTACGTACTTGGGATGCTAAACAAGTAATCTTAGCAACTGGGCCTCCAATATGCCACATCAAAAATTTACCTATCATTACTTGAGTTGCTATACCAATGACTTTATATTGATTTTGAAAATGTCAGTGATCTTGGGTATGGTGACTTTAGGATGCCATGCAAGGTGCCATGATAATACCAGTGGTTTTTAGTATTCTGAACCCAGGTGCTATGATAATACTTTCCTGACAATTTTCCCAACTAGTAAACTTAGCTACTGGGCCTTTAATATGCCACATCAAGTACTTTACCTATCGTTACTTGAGTTGCTAAACCAATAACTTTTAGCTGTATTTACTTTAACATGCCAAACTAATGATATTTGCTCTCCTGAACTGATGTTCCCATACTCTGTGCTGCCTTAGAAGGATTTTAGAGGTTTTTATGAAGGGATTTCATAACCCCCCCTCTTTGAACTCTGCTTTACATGGACTGACACCAAATCAGATCCAGGAACCTACACTGTGTGCATTAAAAAAGATACATTAATTGATGTATTATCAATACATAAAAATACTAAAAAGCTACATTCATGTGTGCCTTTTCTATCAACCTATATATACCCATTAGGTTTATTCAAAATTTACAGACAGGCATCTAAACTAGGTATAGGAGTAATTTTGTGGATGGGGACCAGGGTAACAATTTCAAATAAGTAAAAGTAAAAAATAAAAGTTAAACAATATATAAGTGGAAATGTAATGTCTGTGCTGAATTTATACCCAAGCTTTATTGAGTTCCAGCACATAAGCTCTCACACAGCATAAGACAGAAAGCATTTTCATTACCACACAATCTGTGGCTGGTGTTGAATTTCTGTGAATAAAGCAGCTGAAGGTCTGTAAATAGCACCTTGTTTAATTAGCGCCTTGTCTGTAATTTATACACTAACAACTGGTCTTATTTAAAAATCCATTATTATTTTACACTTAATCTGGACAATTCTAAGTATATTAGTGTTTTTCTAGCTAGTGGTGACTATTATAGCATTGCCTTAAGGCCTAAATCCACACCAGCTGATCATGGCTGGGTATTATGTGGTGTACCAGCTGTTTTAAAGTAAAAAATATTTAGTATGTACAGTCCACACTACTGGAAGCAGATAAATCTGAAGTTAAGGTCTGGTTGGCAAATTATGTTCCATAACCTGTGTATCCAAATTAAGATGAAGATATTAACTTGAAAAGCCAAACACAGTTAGATGGGATTGTGAGAGCAATGGTATCAGACAAGATGGGATAGCAAGATCATTAGTTCTATCCAAGATGGGATAGCAAGATCATTGGTATCCAAACTAATGATATTTGCTCTCCTGAACTGATGTTCCCATACTCTGTGCTGCCTTAGAAGGATTTTAGAGGTTTTTATGAAGGGATTTCATAACAAAAGATTTTGTTTTGCTTACCAAATGCCAGTTCAGTGATCTTAGCTATCTTTGAGATGCATGACCTTTAAACTTAGCTACTAAAACAATGAGATATAATACCTTTGTGATACAAATAATCATAGCTACTATTGTTCCTGTAATATGCCATTTCAAATAACTTACCTAACATTAAGTTACCAGACCGGTGTTTACCTATATTTACTTTGATATGCCAGATTGATGACCATATCTATGGTTGAGATGTCATATCAGTGACTTTGGCCAAGTGGTAAAAACAAGCTAACTTTGCTAATCGTTGTTGTTGGACCATGAACAAGTTCTGCTACAGAAGATGCAAAGATTTTCCCCTAATTTTCCCCTTCTACCCTAATATTACTTGTTTTGGCTTTATCAAGATTTTCAGAAAGCCTAAGGTTGTGTTGTCCTGTGCAATATATGTTAGTAGCTGAGCAGTTCCTGAGGTGACAAGGTACTTTAGGATAACCTTTTGGTGAGTGGACAAGTTAAAGCTTAACTTAAGGCTAGCAAATAAAATACATCTATGTGAGCTGTTTTACCTGCCAGTCTTGGGATATACATTGCTTTGTCACACAGCACATCCTTATGTAGCAGCTTAAGGGACCCGATCTTTCTCTGGTATAGTTTGAATTTCACTTACATGGAGCCTTATGCTCTTACCCTGTGAATGGACATGGAAAGGAGAACCAGCACTTTGATGAGCTCATCATGATGTCATTCTGCTTTTTTCCTCCTTCCTGTACTGCACCACACCTAAGTGGTTCCATGTGTTGCTTCTTTTCCCCCCCTCTTTGAACTCTGCTTTACATGGACTGACACCAAATCAGATCCAGGAACCTACACTGTGTGCATTAAAAAAGATACATTAATTGATGTAAAGATTGGATAGCAAGACCATTGGTACTATCCAAGATGGGATAGCAAGATCATTGGTATTAGCAAAGATTGGATAGCAAGAACATTGGTACTATCCAAGATGGGATAGCAGGATCATTGGTATTAGCAAAAATTGGATAGCAGGAGCATTGGTACTATCCAAGATGGGTCAGAGGGATCAGTGGTAATAGCCAAGATTGGATAGCAAGAGCACTGGTACTTAACAAGATGGAATAGCAAGAGCATTAGTACTATCCAAGATGGGGTAGCAAGATCATTGGTATTAGCCAAGATTGGATAGCAAGAGCATTGGTATTAGACAAGATTGGATAGAAAGAGCATTGGTATTAGACAAGATTGGATAGCAAGAGCATTGGTACTATCTAAGATGGGATAGCAAGATCATTGGTATTCACTACAATTGGATAGCAAGAGCATTGGTACTAGACAAGATGAGATAGCAAGAACAACACATTAAACACATAAAGCAACAACCGTTGTACTATTTCCAAGCTTGCATATCTACTTTCTCCAAGAATGCCTTTCATTTCTTTATACAACTTAGAAAGGGATTTCAGATTATTAGAAAAGCTGTAGTTATGAACATCAATTCAGAAAATTCCCCCTAGTTGCAGAAATATTCTTGGTCATCAGTCTAAAATCTAATTTGAGATTTGTAAGAGAAACACATCAATCTGTCCAACTGTTATTTATATCTGTAAGATATTTTTATAAGATAATATTATAAGTTTTTTTTCCTATATTTTATTTTACTATTATACTGTTTTTTTTCTGTTTGGTGAAATAATATTACCTCTAAGACAGTGAAAAATTATTGTTTCATTTTTTAATAAACAAAACTAAAAATTAGGCATTGAAATGCAGACAGAGAATATATATCTATGTGCCAGTGGCGGATGCAACCAACAGTGGGCTTCTGTGCAGAACTGACTTGGGGCCCCCCATTGGCTGAGAAGGGTTTAGTGTGTTCCCAGACACACTTCCTATACTCTAATTGATGTCTCAGTAATTTTAATATATCCGTGTCACCGTCAAAAAGTTTCCCAGTGCACCAATCAGATTCAGACTTTGGATGCAGCTGAAAAGCATAGCCACAGTGTTTTCTCAACAACATTGGTCTTCTTTATTGCTTTATTCTTTTACTAAGTAGGATGTTCTTTCCCTATGGGGAATATATTAATCAAATCTAGGTGTCATGGACGGTTTTAGGGTAGGGTAAGTTGGGCTATTACACAGCCACTTCCCTTCCCATCCTCCAGTTTACAGATTGTCAGGGGGTACAGGCAACTTGAATTCTATACATTTGGGGTATCCAGTTTGCATTTGCCCAGCACCCCATTTTTAAAAGTCTGCCAAAGTTCTGTTCTCATGGGAAAAAGCTCAGCTTCTGTTGTGAACTGTGAAAAGGCATTTCTTCACAGTGCTTATAGATGCATAGATAGACAGACAGGCTTAGTGTAGTTAAAAATAGTTTAGAATATCTAATGCATGTAGTTGTTGTGGAAGTAACATAAAGGGCTCTGCTTATAAAACATCTAGGTTTATGTGTTTCAATGGAAGTAATTCCCACCAGTGAATGTTTGAGGGAATGCCAGATTCCCTGTTTTATAAATAGATCACAACTTCTTATACAATTCTATCTGGGAGGAATATTTTTTTTTTAAATGAAGCAAATAATCAAAGTCAACGTTTAGTAATGTAATTATTACAACGTAAAAAAAAAATAGAATAGAAAAACTAAATGACAATTAGTATAGATATATAAAAAAAATACCAAAAGGTGCTCTAAGACTTCAAATTATCATAAGGCCAATATCTAAATAATCAATTGACTACCTACACTAATTATTTTTTTTGTTCATATTATTTTAAGATCATCATAATGCCACATATGAATGAATCATAAATCTTTGCAGATAATTGCATATTACATTTAGTAATTGGCAAACTGGCTGACAAAGCAAACAAAAGTAGCTCTTGAGATTTCAAGGTAGCAGCTCATGACCCTTTTTTTCAAGATGAAATAATCAGCAATTTGCTCCTTTTCAGCAAAATTTTTCTCTTCAAGAAGGAATAATGTATTGAAATGATATCATTACAGAGAGCAAATTGCATAGTCTGATCAACGAGTATTGTCTGGCATTTCAAAGCTCCTTTCTTGCTATGAACAATAATGGCTTCAGAGACATTAAGAAACAATGTCCAAGACACTTAGCCCAGATGACACCTGTGCTGTTCTGCGGCATATTACCGCTCTTCCAGCACTCTGTCAATGCATCTCTTCAGTCTCATTTTGTGACATTTAGAACCAATACCGGTGTGACCAGCACCTGAATATTTATTAACAATTTTACAGATTAGAGGAAAAATTAGATATTTTTCCAATTCATGGAAAAAGAAGAACTCAACTACAAAATAGTTTTCTCTGCTTTCTTGCCTTTGGTTGAAAAAATAAACTACAATCTTTATTTGTCTAAGGTAAAAAGTTTTCTGTTGCCACACAGCCACCATCCCAAAGAAATACAGTGAAAGCTGAACCTTTTTTTGCCTATATCAGTTTTTTTATGCACTATATCAGTGTTTCTCCACCAAGATTCTGTGGAACTCTAGGGTTCCTCCAGAAATTGGTAAGGGTTCTTAGAACAATGAGAAATGTATGCCTCTCAGGTCAGTTTTGGTGATACCAGTGATCTTTTTGGCTTTTTGCAAGGGTGACATTCTTCCCGCTGGCCAGCAATGCATTGTTCTCAGTGACCATAATTCTCCTGCACTGTAAGCTGTTCATATAGTAATTAAAGCAGGGGTTCCCTGAGGACCTGAAAGTTATCTCAAATGCATATGGATGCCTCTCAATTAATCATTCAGGAGATGCTATTGAAGGGTACTGGTAATACCACAGCATACAAAGATATTTTAGACAAAAATATGCTTCAAAATAGTGGCAACAATTTGGTGAAGGTCCTTTTTGATCCAGCATGACTGTGCCCCTGTAGAAAAAATACAGCTCCAAAAACATAGTTTGATAAATTTTTAAAGGCAAGTGTTCACATCAGACACGGAGAGCTGGCTCGTAATTGTCATTCCAATTCATTGAAAAGGTGTACAACAGTGTTGAGTTGTGGGCATTGTACTAACTTCCACTTATTCAGACTCTTGACCCATGTCTTTGTAGACTTAGTTTTTTCACAGATACAAAGTATTACTGCTAAACAAAAAAATTGCCTATCCTAAAGTGCTGCCACAAGGTTGGAATGGAACAAGCCTGTAAATAGCTTGCGAGTATCTCTAGGTTGTGATAATGGACTCCACTTGCATGTTTTAAAATTTCCTGTGAATAGATTGTGTATTTGCCTTAATTCCATCTCTTCATAAATTAGGTATTAGGCTATGTACACACGTGCAATGTTTCCCGTCCGATAACTGACTCAGGGCTGATAACGGACAAGAATCTGGCGTGTGTACAGCGCCCGTCATCCATCGTCCGAACGGCCATCCTGGTGGATCCACGGACGATGGATGATGAACGACCATAATGCAAGTGAAGGGGGAGAATGAGCAGCAGGGTGCCGCTCCGTCGTTCTCCCCCTCCCCTCTGCATGGAGCAGAACTGTGCTGTATGTACAGCACTTGTTCATGTATTTTGCAGTAGTTTCTCGTTGGAAAGGATCATGAAAGGTGCTTTCCAGTGACAATTATTGCACATGTAGCCTTAGGGAGGATTTTAGTTACAGCTTGGAAAGGGTTGGTATATCAACTGGCAACTCTTCTTGCACTCCAAGGGGGGTACCTGGGCATCACTCTGCACTTACACATAAAACAACATGAGTTCAAAATGGAAAGCAAAGATGAGGCATACAAGATTGTAAGGCATGGGTGGATACAAGACTGGTCTCCAGTGCACATATATAGTTACAGATCATCATATAGAATCAAGCATGTACAGAAGCAAGTTGCTGTGCATTGCTGCTACAAGTCAGGGGCGGACAGGAAAGCACAAAGTATGCCACTGCACAGGAGCCCCGGGAACCCCCACAGGAGCCCCAAATCAGTTGGGGGGGGGGCAAAGTGAATTTTGCACAGGGGCCCAATATTGGCTACATCTGTCTCTGCTACCAGAAAAGGAGAAGAAACTTCAAGTTGGGTTAAAGAATTAGAAAGAACTACACATGTCCTATGCTCTTTGAAGAAAATAATTTAGTCTAAAGTTCAACTTGGGAAAAAAAACCAAAAAAACGGAGATTAGATTTTATTAAAATGTTATTCTATATAAAAAAGTCACAGAAGTACGGGTAATCATAGAATGTCTTTTACAATATTTTAAAGATTTAATTATGAATACTGTTTGCCTAGATTCAGTCCAGAAGGAAGCACATTGAAGACTTCTCTGAGAAATTAAATCATAATTAAAATCCCCAGGAGGTTCATAGTAATGTGTATTTTAATTGGCAAGTGATTTGTAGGTAAAACATTGTGACAGAGACTTTCAACGCCTTGGCATTTTAGGAAAAAAAAAATAGTATTATAATAATGGGCTTGTGTTGTAAATGTACAGGAAATGGCACCTGTCACTGTTTATTAAACTTTCTTGTCTTGGTTAAATGTGTAGACACTGTTTCTGTGATTCTTGTAAGCAAGGTTCTATTATAATAAAAATGAAAACTGTTTGGGACTCACACATCGAAATGTGCGGGTACTACAGATAATCAGTAATAGTTTGGTCTCATTTATCACTAGCATGACATAATATGAACTCTTCTAGGAGTAGACTATCATGCTTAGTGGTAAACTTAGTCAACAATGGGCCCCAGTGCAGAACTGAATTGGGGACCTGGTTGGCTGGGGAGGGCGTCCTCATGCGACACATTTTGCACCTCCTTATGCGCACCCCTGGTCCTGCAGCCATCAATCTAATACAACAATTATATCACTCAGTTGCATCACTCCTTTTACTAATTACAATTTACATGTAAAAATCAGTACATCTTTGCAATATAGGATACTACCTATTGTAGGAATCCAATGTGCTCATTGTGTTCTTCCTTTGACCCTCTTTCAAAATCTATAGGTTTCTCTGGTTCATTAGCCCATGTCTCATGTCTTTATGTCTATTATGTCCTAATTATACAATTATCACCTATGGGCGTGGCAGATGCAATAAAACAGCAGGCTATAGACTTGACGTACTTAGTTTTTATTCATGCCCAATGTGAGCTTAATAAACAGAATTACAAAAGCTCTCCAGGCAACTCTATTAATTTAATTTTTACAGCTATAAAAAGAAAAGCTTTTCATGGGGAGAAATGTTCAAAGGTTTTCTGCTTTTCTGCTGTAAGACAGTTACAATATACCCTAATCATTCTTTTGTGACTTGAAGTACAACCCTGGGATGGCTTTAAAATGCAGTTTATTGTATGTTGTTGAAGCATTTTATTAAGTTGAAATGACTGTTACTTCCAGCTATAATACCTTGAGACTTGGTATGTATTGCCTAAAAATGTTGACCTTTTATTTAGTAGCAAATAAACAATAGCAGACATAGCGTATATATAATTTGGAAGTTTTTAGTGAGAATCAAACATACACTGTAGTATGCATCAAAGAAAGTTATTCATTGTGGGTTGATTGCCATGTAAAGAATTGGATTAAAACTTGAAGAACTGAAAAGCATATATTGTCTTTTTTGGCCCCGCTGTTCAAATTTACCTAGCATTATATTAATATGACCCACAATATTAGCTGATAGAAGTGTTTCTTCTTCCTACTCAAAATAGTTTCTGCTCAGTAAAATGAAGTCAAGCCTTTGCTTCGGAATCCCTTAAAAATAATTCAGTAGATGCTTAGTAGTGTTAAATTACCAACCAGCTTTTTATATTTCACTTGGCCTCGTATGGGTAAATGATTGTGCCGGAAATCCCAGCAGTGCCCACCCAATGAAATCTTTGTAAGGGGGTCATATTTGTTGCTGCATTCTACATTTATTTAGGACTACAATAGAATGAGGAATTCTATTGGGATGGGGAGAGAGAGGTCGAAAGAACTCTTCAACTAAGAATTAAAGTCCTCACTAGAGTTGAATTTTTATCCTGGTCATTGAAACTTTATTACTTAATTACAAAAAAGTCTTTTGGAAAAAAATCAACTTAACATGAGCCTCAAACCCCTCAAGAAACATGGAAAACTCCCTAACTTCTAACCTCACACTTAAAAATGTAAAAACGCAAAATTGCAAACTGGCAGGATTTTTGTTGCAGAAGGGACAGGCGATGTCCCCTTTGCTATAAAACATGCTTGCCTGCCTGTTTGTGATCTTTTATAGGTGTGCACAGCTCAGAGCAGGATTTGGGGATTTGTTGCATGATTATATGAACTCCCACGGGAGTTACGTCAGCCCGGCCTGGATGAAAATGGCTAAAGATCCATCACCCAGCAGAGGAGAGAAAGATTGTGGTGCTCTCAACAGAGAAAAGACAGGTGGGTGTAGAATTTGGAATCAGGCAGGTAAGTTTTTTCATTGCAGAAAGGACATTACCTGTCCATTTTGCAATAGAGGAGTACCAGGTCGCAATTATTTATTTTTTACATTTAGTTTCGCTTTAGAAGAAATATTTACTGAGAGAAATAGCAGAGAGGCTGCTTTTTTTAACCTACTTTCTTAAAACGCTTGTTTAGTGGCTGGTCCAATGGACTCAATACACTAAACCACTGATGCAAAACAGGGGAAGATGGTGAAGCTGCTATTTTTAGGAGAAGTTTAAGACAAATGTATGTTTTTTCAGATTACTGTTTAAGCTTAATCAAGATTTTTTAATTTTCTAAAAGTTAGGTCCACTTTAAACTTTTAACTGTTATATTTCCACATTGACAAAGCATAATTTTCCTATTGAATTACATTTAAGCAAACATTCTAAAACATATTGTATGGAGTCAAAGGTATCGTACAATATCCCTTCAACTATTTAGAACTATTTAAATGACCTGTAAATTATGGGCAACTGAGTTATTTGACAACCTGTAATCAAACTCTCTATTTAATGAGTGGTGCCTCTCTGAATTGTTTATCAGGACTAGAAAACACTACATTGACCTACAAAGAATGTCCTACATTCGAAAATCCCTGTTTGCCAGGAAATTAATTGCTAATAAGAGCTGTTCATTGGCTAAATTGCTTTAATTTGGCTTCCAGCAGGAATAGCATTAAGCACTTGTTAATAAGTTAATAAGCTTGGTGCTGGCAGAAGCACAGTACCCTCACGACGCAAGCAAAACAATTTTGTGGGCTTGGATTCTGATTGAAAACAAACCAAAAACTTGGAATGATAGTTGGACAAATCTTTCGATTCCCAGCTCATCAAGCTTAGAAAATGAAGAACGTGAGAGAGAGCTGCTTGCAGTCATGTATTCCATTGAATCACAATTTTATTGTCATAGCAAAGACTCCGCTAAAAACGACTGTTATAAGATTTGTCTAATTTGTATGTGACAAATTCAGCTTTTGTAATCAATATTTTTAATAGATCTCCATCCTCTGCATCACTGGAGCTTTTGACAAATCTTATAGGGGACTGAATTTGTTAGTAGGCCTTAGGAAAGCCCATGGTAATGTTTATGTTGAATTCAGTATGTTGTCGTATGTTGAATTCAGTAATGGATTAATTGTACCTATGATCCAAGCTTTTTTTAGATCATGGGATCATGGATATTATACCTACCTGCCACAAGGGAAGGCAAACTTAGGTTACGTAGATGATTCTCGTCTCATAATCGCCTCAGGGCTGATATCGGACGGGAATGTGGCGTGTATACAGCACTCGTCATCGGTCTTCCAGACAACCGTTCTGGCAGATCCACGGATGAAAGTAAAGGGTTGAGAGCGCAGCGGGGGTGCCGCTTTATTGTTCTCCCCCTCTTTTTCCATAGAGCAGAAGGACGCTGTATGTATAGCACTTATTTATGCATTGTGCATTCGTTTGTCCATGGAAAGGATCGTGAAAGATCCTTTCCAATGACAATTATTGCACGTGTGTACGTAGCCTTAGAGGTAGTTGGTGCCAGAGGGGCTATTACAGTTTCGTCTGCCTTGACTTGGATTAAAACACTGATTTAGTCTTTGCAAATTACACATGAGATTATGACAAATAACATGGAAGCTATGCCTTCAGGTATAGGGATCGCCCATGTGTATTGTGTATGATTATCTATGGTTTGGTTATCTTCAAATAAACCTTCCCAAAGGGCCCTCCAGGAAGCAAAGACCCTTCAGCTGCAGATTCTGCTGCTCTTTTCAGGTGGGCCACAGTTCCGTGTTTGAATTCTGTTTTAGGTTGTACAGATCTAATTCATCCTACTGAAGAGGTTCAGCTCTCTGTTTGCCATTTAAGTTGATATTTTTCTACTATACTTAAAACATAAGGTATAAGGGGCAGAATCCAGTGGTTAATCTATTAATATTCATTTGGCAATGTTGCATTGAGTAGTGCATCCCAAAAAACACAGAATTAGGCCCATGAGAGTTTCAATAGTTTTATCCACACTGTTGACACTGATTTTGAGAAAATTTGCTTAATTTCCCTGCATCAATGTGCTCTCCTATCTCTTGAGGAAACAAGGATTTCTAGCAAGTAAAACCAATGTGTTTCAGTTTTAGAAAAAATAAAATTTTTTCGCTTTTATCACTGAATTTAAAACTCCCAAAGTGTTCTATACAGTAATCAGTATAGTTTGTAGTCTAGATATTTTTAAAAAGTGTCTACAGCTAAAATGCTATAGAGAGTTCACAGCTTGCATAATTACTCTGAATCTTTGTTCTATGCAGGCAATTGCAAGTCTTCCCTTTTACTACAGCTTTAGATTCCTAAATTGCAATTAAAGTTCCACTTGTGATCAAGCAGAGTTTATTGCAGATTTTATTGTTCCTTCTGCAATAAAACATACTCATCTGCTGGATCCCTTGATTAAACTGTTAAAATCAGCTTCCTGTGGCTCCTGGGACTCAATGAACTCCTGAGCACGTGGGAGGTAAATCATCCCTGCTTGGCCAATCAAGTTGGCTGATGGTTGGAAAGAGGCAGGGCCGCAACACAGTGAGGACAAATGAAATTGGGTTTAGTTCTCCTTGAAGGCCGGGGCTACTATGGTAATATCAATCTCCTGCTACTAAGAGATTTAGCTATTTGCTAAACTAATAGTAAGTTTATTGCTTGGTGTAGCAAATGATAAATGGCTCCCCATGTTGCAGATTACACAACCAGTGATCTACCTTGCATGAGTGCACACTTAAAAGGGACCTCAACTTAAAAAAAGACAAAAAAAAAAAAAGTCATTGATATAAGGCGACAGAAAACAAGTAAGTCTGTGCCATCATTGACAAGTATGGTTTGCATACCTGCTGATTATGGACTAACCTTACCCACTTCTGCAAATGTGGTGATTGCTAAAAGATGTTGCTTCACTCCACTTTTGTTTGCTTCCTATACCAACCCTTGTGTTCCAATTGTTTAGTGATCTTTTGCTACACCTAGCAATATATAAACTAGTAATGTTAGTAACAGGGTTGAGCTTCAATATAAAACCTCCTTGATGGCTCTATCCCATTAAAGTGACATTGGTAAGCAAAAGAGCAAAAGATTATAACAGTGGCTCAGTGGTAAGTGCTCTGCCCTTTGCAGCACTAGGTCCCAGGTTTGAATCTCGGCCAGGGCATTATCTGCATAGATTTGCAGGTTCTCCCTGTGTTTATGTGGGTTTCTTCCCAAATCCCAAAATCATGCAGTTAGGTTAAGTGACTTTGCCCCAAAATTGAACTTAGACTGTATTAAGGACAGATGACTATGGTAGAGGCATTAGATTATGAGCTCCTTTGAAGGACAGCTAGTCATGACTTTGTACAGAGCTGTGTAATATGATGGCGCTATATAAATACTGTGTAATAATATAATTTTCAAAAACAAACCCTGCTGGTAAGACAATAAAGTTTATTTTTCATACCTTTATATAAGCTGTGCTTTATTGCTAGTACCAAAGCTTCACTTTGTAAGTGTTCCCTTTAAACCCATGCTGTGTAATTTCCTCTCGGATTCCTGTAAACCAGTCCCTCAATGCAGCTTTTAGAGGGTGTGTTTGGGAATATTTTTATTGCAACTCAGTCTGGATCACAAAGGTACCAAAAATGGATGGGGTGGAGTGCAACACTACAGTAATGTCTAGATAAAATAGTGAAGGAGGTAGACTAAGCTCACTGCATGCATGTCAACACATAGCATAACGCATGCATAACACACAGCAAGTTTTTTTTTTTAAATAATTGTCTGCTTTAGGCCTACCTTTTTCCTTTCTGCAATGCTTTCATTGTATATCGAGGCCTAGACTGTCAGCCAGTGATGAAAAGCCTAATGTTCATTGTAAGTACTGTAAGACCACTTGTCAGAAGCAGAAATCAATAAATATAGCAGCAATATGATGATGCCTATTATGATCACGGTCTTATGGCCATTCTCTTTTCATTTTGTCTGACAGCGAACACAGGTACACTGTATTTATGACTATTGCTGCTTTGTTACCTGCGTTATTGGAACAATGCATCACTTGGACATAGTTAGGTTTGATTGGCAGCTGTTGTATCCAGACGCAAAGCTCTGGAATATCCCCAGCTGTAGTTTCAGATCCCATCCCTGGATTATCTATTTTATCTGCGTTGACGGATTCAGTGCTCTTGGCTGGAGAGATAGCAAGAGCTGAAACTAGCTCGGATCTGGCAGCCTGTGAACTCCATGGTCATCAGCTCCCTAGGGCCAATCTTTAGACTGGGAAGCATGCCATAATACATAAACGCTTCACTTTCCAAGGCTGCTTTCTGAACTTACCAAATGGCATTGCAAATATATGTTTAAACAAGTATCAGTCTACCTTGACTGTTAATAATATGAATTGTAATAGCCTTCACAATGTACACTGGGAGCAATACTTTCTAAACACTGTGTCTACCCGGAACTTCTGGGCACATAGAGCACATAGTATAAATATTGTGAAAATATTATTTGGTTCTATGTGCAGCATGTGCTCCATTATATTTAAACATTTTCAAAGAAGTTTAGTGAAGGTAAAATACATATTGTAGGTGAGTTATTTTTATTTGGAATTTTATTTTTATGATATGATCTTGTATTGAAATTGAATGCCAATATGTTATATGATTTGTACTATTTGGAATAGTTCTTCATGATCTGTCTGCTTTAAAATCATAAGTTATGCCTAGGTGCATTGAATAGGGGTTCCAGATTCCTTTGCACAATCACAATCAGTATCCCAATGGGAAGTATTGTGAGTGGATGTAGAGTTTACTATAATTAGTTGGGCATACTGGCATTCTTTAGGTCAGTACAAAAACATACAGTACCTGTGGAAGGAACTGACCAATTGTGTGACACCCGTATGTCTTCCACTGAAGCAAGAGATTAATACATTTTATTGGTGTTTTGTAAACTAAAAACTACTTTAGGTATGTGACCTGACCAGTGGCAATAAAGAGGGTAAAAGCAACAGACTGCAATGGTCTAAAGCTAGGTACACACGTGCAATAACTGACGTTAGAAAACAAACGACTAATGATTATGCGCGATTATTTTGAACGATAGTATTGTGCACAATTCTGTACATGCTGTAACAATACGATCGTTCAAGTATAATCCGCCAATAATGTACACACGCTATATATGATCGTTTGAACGATGCAGGAAGTAAAAGAGAAAGTGTACTGCAGAACCATCCACAATCCCTGAACAACCGTACACTTAATAGAAAGCGAACGATCATCGCCCAATCTAATCAGCGGGACGGTAATTAGTTTCTGGCAACAATCCTCGTTCATTGGCGTCGTTGTGCACTTTTTTTGTTAACGATTATTGGATGAATGGTCGTTAGTCTTTCTTTGCCAACAATAAATCTTGTGTACGCAGCTTTAGAAACAGGAAGAAAGAACACCTAAGGTTTTAAATGCTGAACTGAAAAAAGTTTTTCTTTTTATGGATGCTACTTTGTTTGATAAAAAAGCAAAGATTCATTGGAGGTTTGAAGAGCTATAAATTATATCTGAGCTCTGCCTATGACTCTGCCTATGACTCTGCCTATGACTTTAGCTTTGTTTATGGTTGTGGGTAGAGTGAAAAAGGGTTAGAACCCTTAGACGTTATTTCCCTACTCTGTTTGCATGAAGAGATCTTTCTTCATTTCCTGTCTTGGGAACAACTGTCACTGCCAGTGTAGATAAAGGGAACTATACCAATTAATATACAGATTCTGGTGTTAAGGACAAGGAAGTAATGGAAATTACAGCCAGTAAAAATAAGGTCTAAAACTTTACTCATATCTCAAATAGCATAGTGCATTGTGGCTATTTGGGTCCTTAAACCATAGAGGAACCACCACCAAAATAGCGAATAGTGTAGAACATTTGTGAATGTTTAAATCAGTAAAAAAAAAAGTAGGCAACCCTTATTTCTGTATTATTTTATTACATTTGGCAATTGGGTAGTCATGAATGGTGAAACTGCAAGTGTTAGAATTACAATGTCTTTCCCTCTATTCTTATCAACTAACCAGTGTTGGTAAAAAAAAAAAAAAAAAATATATATATATATATATATATATATATATATATATATATTGAAAAAGAGGAAAAGGGGGTGAGGGAAAAGACAAGCTTTTAATAGGCGTAGATATAAGACAATCTGTGTTTTTATTGATAAATTATATTGTGACCCTATTGCTAACATTGACCTCCTATGCTAGTGGTACTATATATCATACAAACATTACAATATATGAATAATGTAATATCGTGTTTGCATTCTCACATTGCTTTTAATCTTAAGGATATCTCAATTACCGGACACGTTTCGCCCTGAGGCTTCTTCAGGAGATTTTTTTAGATTAAAGTGCTGTTAGTAATAAATATGATCTAAACAGAGAAAAGAAGAAAGTATCAAAAAACAATAATTTAACATCTTCAGGTATACTCATACATATAATTAAGGTAAGAATGTGTTTTCAAATTTTCACTTACATGGTAAAAATCATGATGACTGGTATTCGGAAAAGACAAATGGAGATATTTATATTAGGGCATCCCAGTGATGCTGACAAGTCTCTAATAATAATGATATGTATCATAATTAGGTAAATTTATTCTAAGAAAGTTTTTAGTAATATTATTATATTAAATGTGGGTGATATAAGAAGTATGTTACACACAGAACAGAAGTTAGTGAAGAATGCTTCTTACTGAATTAGTTGTTTATAAGTTTTTATTAACATCTGGAGAGAAGGGAATATTGTTTCTTAAACAATATGAAAATTAATAGAAAATTAGTAAGTATAATTTATAAATGTTTAAATGTTGACATAATAATGTGTAATTAGATACGTACTGTGAGAAACCTGAGTGAGAGAACAGCAGGTTTAAGAGTCCGTATGTGGGTGGTTTGGAGCTATAGAAATATATAGAATAACTTATGACTATTGTATCAAACATTCTGATAATACATATTCCGGTTTATCAACAAGAGATTGAATACATTCTTGATGTTGTTACCATTGTATAAATATAGTATATTTGTATAAAGGTAAAATATAATGTATGTGAAGACTTACGTCTCTGGGTGGTATATGGTGTCTATTACCGAAAGGTATTTATCCTATTGATATTCAGAGTATCAAAATATGAGGCTATTTGTCCATGGCAGATAAAAATAGAGAATAGTATAAGTAAGATGAATTGCTTAATAAATATTGGATTATTAGGTTACTAGTAGTAATGTTAACTTACTTGCTCAATCATTGGTGTGTAAAGAGTAGAGGTTACAGGAAAGGTTAAACTTGCTTAGTGAATAGTTGGTGTACAGTAAATGATTGTATTCCACACTAAGTTATAAAGAAAGAGAAGGGAAAATGCAATTAGCTCTTGAAACCTTTTTTAAAGTTTTAGTATCATTCAACTATATGGCAGAATGAAGTATAATAGGTACGACTGAGTACCTTACTTTAATTGCTGGTGAGTATAGTGTAGGGGTGGGATGTTCACAGCCAGTCTCAAAAGGACTGATGTTGCCAACATCTCGCCCTTAAATGGGTTAAACGTATTGATGGGTTAAACGTACTAATAAACACGTGTGCGCGAGATTGCAAACAAGATATCACATTAGCTTTGCATTATTCGTATAATGTAATACTTAATGTATACTTAATGTATAATGTAATACTTAATGTATACTTAATGTATAATGTAATATATATGATATATATCACCACTAGCATAGGGGGTCTATGTTAGCAATAGGGTCACAATATCATTTATAAATAAAAACACAGATTGTCTTATATCTACGCCTATTTAAAGCCTGTCTTTTCCCTTACCCCCTTCCCTCGTTTATTAGAAACCAGGCTAGGCAATAGTAACACTATTTCACCATTGTTGAAGACTCCTCCCTTTGAATTAATCCTTTGATATATATATATATATATATATATATATATATATATATATATATATATTGTGTGTGTGTGTGTGTGTGTGTATGTATGTGTATGTATGTATGTATGTGTGTGTATGTAATATATATATATTCTGTCTACTTTAATTAAAGTTAATTTATAGTTTTAAAACTATCTCATGGCATAAGTCCCTATCAAAAATACTGCTGTTTTTGAAATGCATAGCTGTTAGTATATGAAAATGTATGTTATTAGTGACGGGTGAAAAAAGCCCAATTCCACTTGCCCTGCATTTTCTTAAAAACAGGCAAAAAACATTGTAGTCAATAGGAACAGTACATTGTGGCGATTTTAAGTGTTTTTTGGAAGTGCAATGGGCTTAATTTCCCAATTTTCTGTGATGGAGATGCTCATTGCAACTAAATTGGATCTATCCTTGTGCCAAAAAATGACTCCAGTGCAAAGCAAGGTGGTGGTAAAGAGACTCTGTTAACTTTATTTTAATGGGTTACTTGTAAACCTATTTTCATAAAATATATGGACCCTGATTCCATAAGTATCTCATCTTTCTCATTCAAAATACCTTTTCAATCTAGCAAGTGAAAAATAAGCTGGGAACAGACTACACACAAGTTAGACACAAAAGCACAGTAGAAACAAAAGACAGCAAAACTGAAACACAGCCATGTCTACCTGTTCCTGTAAATTTACCACTATCCAAGCTACAAGCTTGCACAAAACTCCTCCATAGTTGGAGAGGTGCTAGCGGTGGGCCTGGGTACTCAGCAAGTCACTTTAAATGTCTCAAACAACAGTAAATAGCGGTTCTTCCATAATTGCAATTTAGTGAAAATATACCACACCCAAAGCTGAATTTATTCCTAGTTAAAAAGTTTATCCAACAAAAAATTATTTCTTAGTTTTGCATATAACAGAGAAGGCTTAAAACACCTATCAGGGTTCTCATGCCATGTCCTATCCATGCCATGCCTGTCTTAAAGATACAACAAGAAATTAGAAGAATTTTCTCCAGGTAAACAAAAAGGCCATGTTTTGGAAGGACTTTTCTGGGAACTGTTTTTTTCTTGTGCAGCACAGGTTCAATAAAAATTATAGAACTCCATTAAAAAAGGAGAATATTGCCAATCTATCACAAACTCATAATCTACATTCTGCACCCAGAACTAATACGTAAAGCAAAGAATCTGACATTCCCTCAAACATTTCTTTGTAGGAATCAATTACTATCATTGAAACAAGTGGACCTAGAATATACCCATGGGGGAATGTTTAATTAAACGAGCCTTTAAATTGCATCTAAAACATCCTTTTGCATTGTTGAAAGGGTAGGTAGGAGATAAACCCCTGTTGTGTTATGTTTTGCTGTTATTGCTATGTAACAGTCTTTTTGTCAAGTCATAGGAGGAGACCCTGTTTAATGATTCACCCCTCCTTTCCTGATTCGGTGACAATTTTGTAAAATGTTTGAATACCCCAATGCATTCAATCACTGTGGACCAGGGCGAATAGTGAGCATAAAATGTCCACAATTGACAGCAAAACTATCATGACAAGGGTTGTAACCTTTTTACATAATTTATCTTCCTATGTCTCCTGAGTTCCCAACTCTGCCCACCTACTCTGTATGCAAGAAAGTAAAGCAGTAAAGAAAATAATGTGCTAAGCTTTAAAATACTCATAATAAATAGAAATGGAATTTTGTGGCTTTGTAATCATTGCAGTGGCTTAAAATCAGGAATTGGAGGAATTTGGGGAATGTGGGTAAGTTACCCCCCTAACTTCTATCAATACTGCAATATGTATTTGGGTAAGGTTACCTTTTAAAGATGATAGTCTTTGAGGCGATACACAGAGTAAAGCGTAGTGCTAGCAGGCTAAATGGCTAAATATCCTTATTACATTTTGCAGCTTTATTAAAAATACAAGTCTCCAAGTAATTGACTAATTAAGTCAATTAACTCTAGAGCATATTTGATACTGCTAATTAGACAGTGATGGCCTTGAAAGCAAACACTCCATTGTCGGCACATAACCCCACTAGCGGCTAATAGCTTTGGGACCACCTTGGTCAAACATTCCGGGCCATTTGGCACCAGACCAAATATAATAGGCTGGCATAGATTTTTAGATGATTTTGCTTTATTTCCCAATAGAAATGATATTATTGTTTCAAAAAGCCACAAAAATTAGACATATACAGGATAACCTTAACCAGTTTATTACATGCAGATTATACATCTAAATAGCTTTTAACCATTAAAGGACAACTACAAGGGAGCTTTGCTACACAAAATGCAGAATTAAATATTGTTTAAAACAAAAAGTAGATGTAGCTGTTTAATTCGTTTTTTACAAACTCATACATTTTATGATAGCAATAAATTTCAGATTAAAGAAACAAAAACAATATAACAGTTTAGTTTCAATGTTTTAGTTCTTTTTTTATAACTGGAAAAGCAATATTGGGGTCACATTACCTAGGCTATATGTACTGTTGAAACACTGTGTTTAATATCACTATTTTATGGTAAAAAAAAACAAACATACATAAATATTGCCAGGGACATTGGTAAGATTGTGGAAGCCCTTGGGCACCCCAGGACACATCAAAGGAATTAAAATTGCAGTGCCATGCTAAATTGTGGACATAGCTGGGCCATCACTAACAATGGGAGTGGTTTAAATGAGAATAGTAAAATACCAGCATTTCTCTAACTTTGTATAACTTTTTACCTCTGGGGGAAAAAATCAGGTCTAGGAAACTAGTAAAACTAATTTTAGTGGGATCAAAAGAAAAAAAGTCTCTTACATTAGAGTTAATTGAAAGAATGTGCACCTTTGTTACAGGCTGGAATAACATATTTAGAGACACAAAAACATCATTAGAGTCATGTAGTTGGCTCTCCCAAGTGGTATTGGCCACAGAACTATGCTGGCATCATTAAATGGAAGGTCAATCAGTCATAGTTTTGGGAACCCTTTGCAAAGTCTGGAGCATTTCTGGGGTTTTGGCTGGTCCACATCTACCCACCATATGCACTGCACACATGTACCAGTCCTTATTCCTTATTCTTATGCTTCACTGTTCCACAAGTTAAGCTGGGTACACACGTGCAATAATTATCGTTGGAAATGATCTTTCACGATCCTTTCCAATGACTAAGGACTGCCCAATGCATGAACGAGTCATACAGCACCGTTCTGCTCTATGGGGAGGGGGAGAACGACAGAGCGGCACCCCGATGCATGCTCTCCCCCTTCGCTTCAATTACGAACGTTCGTTGTCCATCGTCCGTGGATCCGCCAGGGGGGTTGTGCAGACAATGGACGACGAGCGCTGTACACATGCCAGATTCTCATCTGATACCGGCCCTGAGCCTGTTGTCATTGCAAGTCTGTATGTAGCCTTGGAGTCTCATAGGCACACACAAATCTCAAGATACAAAATTACACTCCTCCATTACATTTGCTTTCCATAAACCGAATATACGTAGACTAAAATACAGAATCAAGTAGTATGGAAAAGAAAAGTTTACAGTAGAGAAAACAGAATGAGCCGGTGTGGAAAAGGAATTGTACAGTGAGATGTATAGAATAAGGAGGTGCAGAAAAGGAAAGGGCAGGTACAGTGCAGCATATAGTATGATGTGGTGTGGAGTGTGTACAATGCATCAAATAGAATACAATGGTTTGGAATAGTGCATGTACATCACAGGATGTAAAATATTATGGTGTGGAATAGGGCATGTACAGAACAGTATTTAGAATGACGTGGAGTTGAATAAGCCCTTTACAGCACAGTATATAAAAAAACATAATATAAAATATGGCAGAGAGCAAAAGGAAAGTAGGTGAAAATGTACAGCTTTAGACAATTTTTTACAAATATGTTTTTATTGCCAGACTTAGGGTGCAGAAAGTGTTTGCTGAATTACTGCTCCGCTCCATTAAGGTTCCACATGTGCTGTGTGGTTCAGGAGAAGTTAGGCTCCCATCTGCTTGCCAATTTTGGATCAGTAACAGCCATTTTATCTAAGGTCTGGTAGAACAAACATATAATATTATGAAAGTTGCATCAATTATTCTGATTAGTGGCTGTAGGACGTTTCATTTTTTTGTAATTCTTGCATCATTTCTCTGCTTCTGGGAAACATGAAAAAGCCTGGGGGTGGACATGTTTGGGGACAACACCCCTGAGTCAAAATTAGGAATTCTCATACCATCAGAGAACTGACAAAATTACAGGCTTTTTTGTCAAATGCTAAATTTGCTATTCAAATGCAAATGTATGTGTTGAAATGATCAGTGTGGCATTTTTGGCATTTTACCTATTTTGCCTACCTCCCAGCACATGCTAAGAGTAAAATAGCCCCCCCCCAAAAAAAAAAAAACAGTACAACTTAAAGCAGGTCAAAGACAGTCTTTGAGCTGCCATTTGTATTGCTCCGTTACAGACAATGGCATTTTGATGATTTGTATTTGTTCCAAATGCATGAAAACAATGCCAATTGATATGAGCACTTAATATGTTTTGCAAGCAACTGGAAAACTGGTTATTTCTGGCACAAGCAAGGTGTTAGCAGTTGGTTAACATTGCTTTGATGTTCTTCAATGTCATTAAATCCCTTTGTGGAGCTAATTAACAACACTGGAGAAGCAAAAACTGGAGCAAATAATATGATGTTGTTGGCCATAAAATCACATTTCTTAAATTAAAACTGAAGCCTGATGGCTTGTTTTGTCAGGAGCTCTGATAATGCTCCAAAAAAGAAAGCCATAGCACTTATAATCAGTACGAATAGGAAGTACTCAGTAACAAGCTCTCATGAGTATAACCCCATGATCCACTATGAAGGTAGCAGGCATTCTGTGATGTATTATCTCTTAGTAATTACCATTAGGAAGGTTTGGTATATTTGCTTTTAAGGCATTTTTGCACAGTCTTCAGCTTTTGGCTGCTAGTTTGAAGTGTACAGATGACATTTACAAAGCATTTACAAAGTTTTAGCAAGCCTTGAGCATCTTGTTTGAAGTGCCCTTCACATCCCAACTTGTTGAAAGGTTGTGAAAAAGAATCTTAAGGATTTGGCATTCTCGGCAAAGCATATTCACATAGTTGAGACTTCATTTATGCTTCAGCAATGTGAATATAAGACGGTGGGAATGAATGGGCAGGAAAGCGCACTTGCTTGCACGCTCCAGTGTATGTGTATGTCCCCGCCTCAGCTAGTACCTCTTCCCTGAATGATCACTGCAATTACTTGCTGTGATAATTTAATAAACTTTGTAACTTTTTAAAAGTTTTACAAATATGGTAGACAGAAGCTGCTGCAGTTACCTAACAGCAACCATTCCTAACAAGGATTCTATGGAACCCTGGAGTTTCTCCAGAAGTTGCCATGATTGATCTCCCTTTTTATGATGACTGCATAGTTTTGAAGCCAACACCACTTGACAGATCCCCCTGCATGATGCTTTTAGATTTGTAAGGGTGGCATTCTGACCAGCTCTTTAAGGAAGGGCCGCAATCTTCCCTCCGACACCAAAGCAGATTGATAAGTTGCTAACTCCAAATTTGAGAAAAGATGCCTTACAAAGAAAACAAACCTAAACAACTTTTTAAATATTAGGGATGAGCGAGTGTGAATAATAAGTTCTATCTCGCGACGACTCAGGCTTTTCTTGCTTATCAAAAATGTAGGCGAGAACGGCCTTCTGATTCCCTGAGAGGTCGTGCTCTTGCTGAACAGAAGAATTTCCAGGGCTGCATCATGTTAATTAACCTCTAGTGCCCCGGGGATCGTAGTAGAACTGCAGAGTTCACCTGCAGTTCAGTTCCAACGGTCACGTGACCATGGGAACTTTGCGGTCACAGCTGTGATTGCAGGCGATCCCGGGGGCACTACAGGTTAATTAACCTCTAGTGTCCTGGGGATCGCACACTGAGCTCATCAATGATTGCAGCTGTGGCTGCAATCATTGAGAAAAGTGTGAGATCCCCCGGGCACTAGAGGCTAATTAACCTCTAGTGCCCCGGGAATGTAGTGGAACTGCAGATTTCATCTCCATTGTCATGTGACCGTGGGAACTTTACGGTCACAGCTGTGACTGCAGGCGATCCCCAGGGCACTAGGGGTTAACCTCTAAAACCTCTAGTGCCCTGGGGGTCGCAAACAGGGAGATTCCCAGGGCTGAATGCAGCTCTGGGAATCCTTCTGTTTTAATTTCCTGTTCCGATGGTTTCACGAGATCGGTTAGCCGAAATTTTGGAACCATTGGAAGTTCGAGGAAATTTTTGCTCATCCCTATTTAATACCTTTATTAACTCTAAGTTAAGCCTAATCAGTCCTAATTTGTTATTTACCACCTAAGTGTGGTAGTGTGGGTATCTTTCTGTTGCTTTTTTTTAAATTACTTTTTTGTATATAATAATTATATTTTTTTTGGGGGGGGGGGGGGGGGTAGGTTATTAGTTTATTTCTAACTTTTATCAGCATCACATAGCAAGAAAATGTGCATAACTAACAAAAAACCTTTTTTTTGTTTGCCATATTTTGTACCACAAAAATCACTTTATAAAATTTTAAAATTCAATTTAAACTTTTTATTTATGGTACAAGTACTTTTTCTTTAAACTAACATTGAAAATTGAATACAATCATTTTTACTGTATTTTATTAAAAAACACAGAAAATGTACAGAAAATAAAGGAAAAAAAATAAAAAACAATTTTGCCAAATAAAAGCCTAGGTTATCATAAAAACAAACAAACAATGTATATATTGTTTTCTTATCTTAAATAAAGATACAGGTGTTACTGGATAAATAAGCTGAGTGGAAATGTGAAAAACTTAAGGTGTACTTACTTAAGATAAACTTTTTATTTGGCGTGTAATGACACAATATTTTACGTATTGATTGCCACTTGATTTTAGACAAAGGTATAACATGCTAAACCTTGTCTAACATTACCATCTCAGAAAACTGAGAGGTATGATTTTAAAAAAATGCACTCCGTTTTTACATGTTTTTATGTGGACAATATATGTAAAAAATATATGCAGGTAAATTTTTGTTTCAAAGTTTTTTTAATGCCATAATTAAGTTGTCTCAATTACAGCATCAGAGGCAAAGCCAAAATAAAATATAATATTGCATATTGCATTACCATTTTGTATTCTAATTCTTCATTTTATGTGTTTTATAGAGACTTTTTTGCCCTTCGTATGGCCTGTTGCATTATAATTTCAGTCTTTGTATTATACATTTTAAGGGTTGCAAAAAAAAATAAGGGAAAATATAGTTAGGTAACAGAAATTGTACAAAATATTAGGAAACATAGTAATGCAATTACATATCAGATCCAAGTTGTACTTTTCACTTTCCTCTTGCATACAGCGTCTCCAGTCTCCTTTTCTGACAGCAAAAAGGAACCTTACCAGTTTTTAACTAATCCTTCCCATTTCCCTGGGCACAACGCCCCACCTAGCAGTTCCTGCCTTGTTATATACAAGAAATAAACATCTTCAACACCCACATTTGCTCGCCATAAAACTCCCTGCAACAGCCCTACTTTACTCTATACCCTTTACTCTTCCACAACTACCAGGTATTAAAGTTTATCTAAGTCTAAATTCCCTTGAGGAAGCCATTAGGCGAAATGTGTCGGGCTTCAAGACATTTAATTACCAACCTAACCGAAATGATGCATAATTTACCACCTCTATAGCCATTTGCGGTCTATGCTATTAATAGGAGTTACCCTAACAGGACTTTGTAATTGTGTCATTGATGCTTTTATGTATATTTTGTGTGATTGAAATACACTTCAACAGATTGAGCCTCAAATCCCTTCTCTCTTTCTTCTTTACGCACCACAAAACCTTATCAATGACACCCTAAATTGCATTAAAATTTAGGAGCAGAACTGGAAAGTCAGGGCCTTCATTGTTGGGCTGTTCCAGTAGCTCTGTTGGAAATTTCAGCCAGACAGAGAGGGTCTGATTTAATCAAGCTCTAAGGCTAGAGAGGATATACTTTATTCAGTGAAGCAAGGTGATCCAGAAAACCTGGAATAGATTTCTTCAAAGTAATTTGCTATTTGCTAACAAATGTTTTGAATCTTGGACCAGATCCATTCTAGTTTTGTTGGATTGCCCAGTTTAACTGATGGTAGTGTATCTTCTCCAGCCTTGGAGAGCTTTATTAAATCAGGCCCAAAGAGTCTAAAAGCAAGCAGTTTTTACTGTCGTGTGCAAATCTGCAATCTAAATAGTAAATCCTGTATTAATGTTCCTTTGTACAACATGGAGTTTACATAAATCATAGATAGAAATGTAAATGATTAGTTTAAAAAACATAAATGCAAAAAAATTTAAAATTCCCCCCAAAATATCAAACTACAGGAAACCTTTATATACCAGCCTAATGTAATAGGAAAGAGCTGAATATGGAAGCTATTTCTCAGTATTAGGGTGACTTCACAATGGAATTGATATTTTACCTAGACCGAAGTTTAAGAGCTTTCACTTCAGAATATGTCTGTAACAAGAGCTCTCTTTTTCCAATAGGAACACTTGCTTCTTAATAAGTCTTTTGCTTCTTTTCCAACAATATCTTAGCAACTGAGGTAATGAACGCTTTTGCACTAGGAACACAGTCTCTAAACTGAGATTCCTAACTATTTCAATTAAACTTTAAGTTCACCCAAAGGAACACACACAGAACATTCTACTGTTGCATCAACAAGTCACCTAAAAATACATTTTTTTTAAATCTTTAAACATAATTTTTTAGGATATGGAGTGATTTTTTTTTCTTTTACAGTGTACCTCCCGCTGGCTAGCAAGTTAACACTTAGCTTATAATCCTAAATATCCATACACTTGGTATAGCGACTCTACAAGGTATATATAACTGTACTTTTAGAATACAGTCAATTTTTTTCTTTGGTTTATGATGTCCTTGCTGGTTAGAAGCTATAAAAATACTTCTATATATAACTGGTCTAGTTTGATGCTACCTCTCTCTCCGTTTTATGTGACTTATGCATTTGGAAACACAGGAGGATGTTCCCTTCCTTCAGGCAAAGTCCAAGTATCTTTTAAAAGGAGCCATTTCATCCAACTCAATCTACTTGGCTAATCTGACCATAGTATAGGTAGATCAGAGGCTGGTGTGCAAATATAATCAGGCTTTGTCTTATCTAAGTTTTATGACATCAGCATGTATTTATGGTAAATGTATGACTATACAACAGACTGTGTTGTAGTTCATTTTTGTCGCTCAATTAGGGGTTACCCTGTTCTGGTAGACACTTTGGGCCTGATATATTAAATGCTCCAAGACTGGAGAAGAAAGACTATCATAGGAGAACCTATTAGCAAACCTGGAATGGATCTGGTCCAGGATTAAAAAAAATTGCCAACTAATAGCAAAAATTTTTTCAAACGATCTATTCCAAGTTTGTTAGATCACCCAGGTTTGCCTATGATAGTCTATCTTCTCCAGTCTTTGGGAGCATTAATAAATCGGGCCTATTGCATATGTAGACTGTTACAACACAATGGTCAAAAAAACATCAAGGTCAAGGAAAGTAAAGCCTGTTGGCTATCATGCCTAAACTGTGAGAGTTGCTGTGATTAGTGTATTACAAGAATATGATTACATGCAAAAATGTCAGTAGATCCTTGTTCTGCTTCAGTAATTAGAAAACTTTTGTTTGATGGAAGTAGCAAAGCTTTTAGGTAAGTTAAAAGACCATGGAAATAGGAATATTTGAAAAACAGTTGAGAGAAGCAGCTAACAGTACAGCAGTGGTGTAGGTAACATGGCCCATTCTAGAAGTATTGACATGCTGATGTTTTGCATTTAGGAAGATCTTTCTGTAATAATCCATGAGATGTTGCACTCTGTTTAGAGATTACAGAGGCCTGTTACCTTTGCCCCTCTTGGACTGCATAATAATGTATAAAAAAAGTTGATTCTTATGATTTATACTATCAACAGGAGGTTCCTAAATGTTGCAGTTCCACCCCTGGTTTTATTATCATTGTCTTAATCAGTGTTTCTCAACCTTTAACCTTTTTAAAAAACTTTTAGGTTGTCAGGCGAACCCAGGCTATACTTTCTATACCCACAACCTACTGTATATTAGTATGGTGGTCAAAAGGATAAATGCTTCCTAAATTGTTAGCCAGTGGAAAGAATATCACCCTTACAGATGAAAAAAACATCATTGGTATCGGGTAAACTGGCCTAAGGGGAAGAATTGCTCATCGCTCAAGGAACCCCTGGCAACCCTCTGTGTTTCTCAACCAGAACCCCGATTGAGAAACACCGATCTAAATGGATGTTAGAACAATTAGCTGGGTTCATTCTGTTAGCTTGCTTTTTGGATTACCTTCTGTAAATGACAGTATATTGATAAACCAACTCCACCTGCCACTCATCTGACCTTTTCTGGACCCAACCCGCCGGCCATTTAGGAAATATCTTCTTAACCAAGCTAGCTCAGACACAGCACTCGGCGTTTGTGCAATTTGTCTCCACTAGTGCTTAGCCCCTAGTTCTACTGAGCTAGTTCCTTTATATCTGTTGGTTAATTCAGCGTTTCCTCTGTCCAGCTCCTGTGTTAACCCCTTGTTACTCATTCTGTTGTTTCCAGCTTATTCCCTTGTGCTGTTCCAGTGTTCCTCTCTGTCTGTGGATATTTCTGTGTCACCTGTGCCTACTGTTGCTTCAAGTGTCTCCTATGTTCCTTGTGTCACTGATGTCTTTTTCCTGGATCCCCTGGCTTGTGACCTGACCTCTCTTGCTGGCTGCCTGCCTTGGCCCCGGCCTCCATTGACAATTCTTCTGCCTAGTGATTTGGTACCTTGTATCTTCCTGCCCACCCTGGACTGCCCAAGGACCGCAACCTGGCAATAACCAGCAGCGCAACATCCTCACCACTAGAGGCTCTAGAGAAGGCCTGGTTGCCACTTAGACTCTGCGCCTTGGCCCTTCTCAGGGCTCAGACCATTTCTGTGCCAGCCTTAGCGCCCCCTAGTGGCCCTGTCTCCCCAAGCATGACACTGCCTTTCCCAATTTTTGACTTCTTTCTTGATAAATGACAGACACAAAAATGTTCTGCTAAAAAAAAATATTTTATTGGAATATCCTTTTCTTTTTCTATACAGTCCCATTTTACCTTGGCTATCCATATAGGTCCAGTCTATATATAAGAATTCTTTTTTAGAGACTTTACTCTTTATGCTAAACACAATACAGAGCTCCTATGGGTATTCTAAAATATCTGTTTAGCATCATTGTCTCTATTCCATTTTCATTTTTCATTTCTCTTTTTTATACTTTATCTTATTTTTTTTTTGCCTATCTTACCTGTTCATTTGTTGTTCATAAATATATCTCTTTGACAATATTGATATTTGTTTATGATATAGTAATTTTATATTCCTAATTTTTTTTAATGTTCTTCTAGTGAAATGGTGGGCCCAGAGCCCTATGACAAAAACTTTCAGTTGAGATGGACAAAAACATTCTTTACCATAGAAAGGATACAAGCTTTTGCTTGAAATGTACACGTTCAGAGCCTGTGTAAGCAAAATACAGACAATATGTACTGTTTTATGAGCTTTTTTCATATTAAAGTTTTCTTTCTTTTGTCACATTTATTAAAAAAAAGTACTAATACTGTGGATAAAAGTCTTGTCTCTTGTCCTATCTGACTGCAATCCATACACTTCAGAATTTCCTGTAATGCTCTTGTAAGATACAGTGTATAGCATTTATAGCAAGAGAAGACAATTACAGTCATCCTTGTCGAGAAGCTTTGTAAGATAGAAATATTTTAGCAGAAAAGCCAGCATGAGCTTCTTTCTGTACTAATATTGCTGTGAAAGGTAAAAAATAAAAGTACAAGATGTATTTCTGTTCCTAATTAAAACATATGGCAAACTTTTCAAAATACTTACTCTGTAGGGAAGAACAAGAAGCAAAATCTCTCTACTACCAACTTTAAGTGACTTTTTTTTTAAGTGAAATGGCTCCATTAATGTAGTGTTGAAACAGGATTTGCAATAACAAAAATGTGGTATTGATATTTCCCTGCTATGTGAACTAAAAGGCTGCTGAAAGGTTTCATAGATATAGAAGCACACGCTCAAACCAACTCCGTATCATACTTGAAGATAATGCAAGCCGCTCCACAACTAGATTTCAGTTGGAAGCCAGGTGTCTGGTTTTCTCAATACTTTTTTATTGATAGCTCAGTTACAGCCAAAACATACCTTTGGTTAGTAGACAAAAGAAAATGGGGTTGGCAAAAACCTGAATTGACCTGAACTCAATTTCTGTCCTGGGGATCAAACAAGATGTAAAGAAATCTCCTGATTTAAAAAAACAAACAAACCAAGTCTTCACCAGTTGACCTACATACAGTATATGGAGTTGTGCTGGTGAAACTTTTTTTCTGGCTGAAGTTTGAAAGGTGAAAATCTTTCCATCCTTGAATGAATTCACTTCTACATTCAGGTTCTACAACTTTAAATAATATTCACTCAACCATTAGCTTGTCCAGACCCGGGAGATTCACTAATCAGTAGTCTCCCATTATGGGAACCCCTGTTATCCAAAAAGACACCCTGTTCGGCTTTTAAAGTAATTCACCCAAAAAAGGGCTTAAAGCAGGCTTATCATCACATTTTTTAACATTATTTAAAAGGGTGGCTAATGTGCTGATCACTCATATGCAGAGTGATATCAGCTTTTTTTTTATGTTTTCAGGAATTCACATATTCAGGTCTCATGTACAAGTTCAGCTGACATGAGCAGGAGCCGAAAGAAGAATGATAAAGATGGCGGTGTCCACTGTCTTGTCCATGCTGAGATGACATGGGACCTACTGGATTGCGGAGGCATCAATGGCTCTTCAAAAGTAAGGTAAGTGGTATTTTTTAAAAAGACATTGGTGCAAAGCACAGCAGGGTGCTATTTGCTTATTTTTCTCCCTTCATCTCTCCACTGTACCGAATTGCACTCATTCATTGTGTCGTGTCACTGGAAACAATCACAAAAATTTGTTTCCATTGCACGTATGTAACAGGCTTTAGACCTTCAAATGTGTCAGAGGCATTTGGAGGGATGACATCAAATTTGTTTGGGGATATTTGGGGAATGCGGCTTGCATCGTTGTACAAATCTGCCAGAAGGAAGAAAAGTCTTGATCTAACCCAGGAATCTGCAGCTGGCCATAAAGCACACCCTGAAGAATTGCATATTATTTGCTATATTTATTTTTGTACTTTATTATTTGCCTAGAGTTCATCTTTGAATAGAATGTATTATAGTCCATAACCCGCTGGATCTTCCTCATTTCCTGTTTTGGGGACCACACAGAATACTGTGCTTTAGAGGGAGAATTTATTGCCCAAATGCCTACAGGAACAGCTAAAAAAACAGACATAGGTCCAACCCTTTCCCACCTAAAGAAAAAAAAAAAAACATAGGTGGGACTTCTTGTTTAAGCATACAGGGGGCTGTAATGACAAAAAATGGTTTAGGTTCTTTAAAAGTTTTTTTCATCTGAACTAATATACTAGTTTTAGGATTATTCTAGTGGACGAAATTAGAATGTATTTATTGCAAGTGTTAGTGTTCTAACAAGCTGCTTACTTCCCGCAGCCGTAACATACAATTCACTCTCCGTTAGATGTGATAACACAGTAACAAGTTAGTGATGTGGTTGTCTTCTTCACTGGCCAAGGTTCTTCACACATCCCAGAGAAGGAATGAAAGAGCGGTAGAGAGCCTGGAATCATGTGGACAATGCAATATGGCGATAGCAACATTAAATTAACAAATCAGCAGTGATATAGAAGGATGTGAGAGTGTTACAAAGGTGCCATTCCTGAGGTCTGTAAAGTCATTAATTTTATTTTTTTTACAGAACTCCATAGAATAGCTAAATGTTTTCTAAACTGTTATATTTTGGGAGAATACAATTAAATCTCAGAGTTAACAACATTTAGGGTTCTTTTTATCAATATTTTTATTCAATATTCTATTAAATGTCATCTATTTTTTTATATATAAAATTTTATTTTAGTTAGAAAATTAGACGAGTGTTGTGTGAAAAGTAGGTGGAAATACTGATAAACTGAACCTTAGTTTTTTTTAAAGAACAATGTATCACAAAACAACTTATAAAAAAATTAAAACTTTTTCTTTTTCTGTTTCATTCCTTTGATTATTTTGAGCTGCTGAAGTCCTGTCTTTTTATCATTTGTAGGGATGAGCGAGCAAGTTTTTAAAACTCGATCTTGCTGCGAATTCGGCCATTCTCGCTTACTGAAATTGTAAGCGAGAATGGCCAGTGTAAATTCACCGATCAATCTCGAATTATAAAAGAAAAAAAAAAAAAAAAAGATTATGGGCTGTGCTGATCAATGAATCAATGAATGCAGCGCCGGCTTTCCTCAGCCATTTAGAGAACACTAGAGGTTTTGAATGGGGAGACTTGTCCCTATTTAACCTCTAGTGCCGGGGATCGCAAACAGGATTCCCAGGGCTGCAAGAAACCTCCCCCAGAGTGATGTCATTATGACATGACCCCGCCCACTCTCCCATCGCAGATATAAGTACAGCCCGGTGACCATGGGATCTTTACCGTTACAGTTGATTGGAGGAGGCATGCAAGAGCCTCCAATCAGCTGTGACTGCAGGCGAACTCTCAATGGAGTTTCTCCATTGAGAGTTCATCTGCAGTTCAGATCTTACGGTCACCATGCTGTACTTAGCAGTCCTGAGAATCCACTGCGAATCCATCAGCCCTGAGAATCCACTGTGATCCTGTGGCACTAGAGGTTAATTAACCTCTAGTGCCGGGGATCGTAATGATTTCCTCAATCTTCTGATGGTTTTATGAAATCGGTTTGCTGAAATTTTGTGAATCCATTGGAATTTCAAGGAAATTTTCACAAGAATGCCAGAAGCATTCTCACTTATCCCTAGTAGGAAGGTAGAGAAAGTAAGTAAAGTTAGAAGGGTAAGACATGTGAGAAAAGGGGAGTGGGTGGGCATTGGGTATTGGGGCTGTGTCTTGATTTCACTCGTAGTTTGGCTAATGACAGTTACCGTCATTGAGTGGCTCTGAGTGGCCAGTTCTTCGTCGTCAGGGGCAGCCTGTTGTAATAAAATCGAACTGTATTCTGTGGTAGTACTCAACTGTATCTAATAAAACCATGTTTGTGTGTTTTGTTTCTGTCTCCGGTGGCCATCATTTCTTCCATAGCATAGATGTCTGCTACATGTTGTAGCCATTGGCCAACAGTCGGTGGGGTATCTGTTTTCCAGTAAACTGGTATACATGGCTTTGCAGCATCTAGTAGATGGTGTACAAGGGATCGTTTAAATTATTTTTGGATGAAATCTGCCACGTGTAACAGTGCTAGCGGAAATCAACCACAGTGAATTTAAATACTGTGTCAGCTATTTCATTCCAGTACTTGGTTAGGACTGGGCATTCCCCAAAAATATGGAGCAGTGTACCTGGTGCAGCATGACACCGCCAACAGGTTGGATCTGCCTGAGGAAATATTTTTGCCAACTTTATAGGTGTCCCATACTAATGTGTGACCAGTTTATTATTGGTTTCCTTGTATTTGTTACTTATAGCTGCCTTATGGCTAAAATGTAACATAAATTCTTGTTGCAAGTCTGTAAATGTAATTCCCAGATCTTTCCCCCAGGTATCCATGAAATGCAGCTTAGTGAGTGATAGTGTAGCTAGAAGGGTCTGGTATGTGTAAGACAATGTTGCCCTCGATGGACCAATTCCTTTACATAAGGCTTCAAATAGCAGTATGGGCCAGTCAAATTGTCTCGGGTGTGGCAGCGATCGAAGTAGGTGAGTTGTATGGTGCGCTATGCGCTTAAAGGGGGTAGTTCCTTGTTTGACTGCAATGTTTGGACTGATATCCATTCCCCTGCGTGAATGAAATTACATGCCCTAGAAATGACCTGCTGTGACCAATACTGGGTCCGTCTTTCCTATATCGAACGCCTTCTCTGCATCTGTAGATAATAGCATAAACGGAATATTATGGGAATTGGGGGTCGGATAAATTTGAAAAGTACAGTGGTTAATCTGCTAGCCAGGATTATTGCAAAGAGTTTTAAATCACAATTGAGCTATGATATAGGACAGGAGCTGCCACATGGTTGTGGATCTTTGTCGTTATGTCAGTAAGTGACCTTGGGCTGTTTCATTATAGGTATCTATCAGGTGGGCCCGATTACATTAGGAAACGTTTTGTAATATGTTAGTGTTAGGCCATTTGAGCCCAGTGCCTTTCTTGTAGCCGCCTCAATATTGCTGCTTGTAATTCCAATATTGTGATGGGCTTGTCCAGGAAATCTATGCTCCCTTATGGAATAGTAGGAAGGCCGGATTTCTGTAGGTAGTCTGCTACAGGCAGTCCCTTAGTGGTAGGAGTGGTGTAAGTATCTGTTGGTTTCCTAGTTAATCTTAAAATAAAATAAAGAATGCCTCCCACTTCTTAGAAAGATATGGCCAGATCAATGGAAGAGGTCCAACAGGCCCTTTGAAGTAGACTTCCATAGAATAAGGCTTAACACATTTATTGTAAAACAAGCCCTGCATATAACACTAAAGACACTAGAGCTTTACAGTTACTCTGATATTATACAAAGCTACCAGTTTCCTTGCTAACCATTCTCCTTGCTAGAATTGAACTGTGCAATCCTCCTTACTTTATACCAATTCAGACTATCCAAGCATTTCTGACCTGCTGGGCTGTAATAAGCATAGCCCACAATCCACTTTCTAGCCCTCCATGTCAAACATCTAATATGACATCATGCCGTGTGCTCCATACCATTTATTTAATCCATTCTGTGCAGTGCTTTGTTAAACAGCTTTACCTTTCATCCTTCTGTATCCTGGGTGCAATACTGTTTGCAGCTGCCACCAAAAATTAGCTTTGGCAAATAAAATGTGTGTTGAACTTTTAAATATAAATTAGGCTCATCTTTAGGATTTAGTTTTTAAAAGCACGCACCTTCAAAGAAATTATATTTTAACTCCCAGTAAATTACCTAGGAGGGAAAAAAATGACAAGTGTAATCTATTTTTTTTCACAGCTGGTCGGTCGGCCTGGGTTTCTCATCAAAGTGTACATGCTGTTTGCTCCCCAGATGGACAGCCTGGATGAGAAGACTCTCTGTAGAGCTGAGGACACAAGGTGGAAATTACACTGTCTGTGCTTTTAATCTTGCACAGCGCGGCACAGTGGTAATTGCAAGTGGACCGTTTCCAAATGAGCCTCTATTGGGACAATTTCCTGTGTCTTGTCGGAATGAGTCCCATTAAATTCTCAGCTGGAATTAAACCAAAAACATATAATTAATACTGGAAACTTAATCAAAAGTTGATGCTGTAGATTGTGGCAAATCAAGAGTCGGTAGTTCTGTTGAATGGTTACAAGCAAATTGTTGGGTGATTTTATGGCGTTTGTAAAGTACTAGTTCTTTTTTCCTCTTTTCCATCAAATGCTTTATTTTACCATGAGTGCAAGAAAGAATAACACTGTTGTTAAAATTGTAAATGTAAACTTAAAAAAGTATCTTATGTTACATATACAGCAAGGAGCGGAAACACGACTGGTCTCTGATCAAGGGCATACCCACAGCCATAATGGGTTAGGTAGCTGCCCATGCAGGAGCCCATGACCAAGCAGAAATAGTACAATAAAATTTACATGCTTTATGTGCATCATACCAAGTGCTTAAAGTGAAAGTAAACCCAAAACTCACACAAAGCAAAAAAATCACAGTTACTTTCAATCCCGCAGATCAGTCCGTCCTGAGGTTTCTTCCATTGGGTCCTGCGTCGTCCCGGTATCCGTCTTCGGTTGGGCATGGAGGGAGGGCTGGGCGCCGACATCTTCTCCTCTCTTCTTCCATGTTCTTCTTCCTACATTACCCAATCTCTCACTGTAGAGGCGTGAGATCTGGTGGCGTAGAATGGGAAAAACCTTGCCACTGCGCATGCGTAATTGGCAATTTTTTTCCCTATTGATACAAGATGCTCAGGCATGCGCAGAAGGAGCAGCCAAGAGCCTCCCGGGATGCATGATATAGGTATCCTGGGAGGTGCTACGCTCCCATTCATTCTTAAAAAAAAAAAAAAGGCTGTTGCACTTAAAAAAAAAACACAAACACAATTTTTACTTTAAATAAAAGGGTTGAACTCTTGAACATTCAGAGTTTAGGTACACTTTAGGTCAGTTTGGTTTTGGTTGAACATGTAGTAGAATCTCCTTCAAAATGGTACACAGCATAAACTCAGAGGAATAAAAGTCCCTGGATGGCTTTGCTTGCACACCCCGTGATTGTGGAGAGACTAATAAATGGTTCATTCCCGTTATAACTGAGCCAAAACCAGATTTTGAGACCAAGGCTGTTTTTTTCCCAGAGTAATCTTTTTATATCAATTTTTATTGACAACATTTTTAAAAAGGCAAAATTTACCTGTGATTTTATGCAAATAGATCCTCTTAATAAATGTGCACTATTTTAATAAAGATCTAATATCTTGTTACTATGAAATATTGTGGGGAAAAATCATGTGACAAAAGAACCTGCTTGTCGTAACATAGGAAATGGGCTAATGGAAATAGTGTTGGGTGCATGCTCATAACTAAAAAATGTTTATAGCTCAGTTACCACTACAATCAATGTCCATGAGTAAGGAACCAGAAAAGTAATTACTTGGCCCCTTATTACAGGGGAGAATCATCCTGTGTTAATTACAGTCCAATTCCATGTTAATTAGATAATGTAATTAGAACAGAGCAGTTTCACAAACTTTTTCACCTCCAATCATGTTCTTATAGTGGACATCACTCTTGACACATTCCATGGTGATTGAATTAAGGTGGCTGAGTTACCCATGTGCCTGTATGTTAATGATACCCATTAGAACTGAAGAATCTGCAAGGATAAGCAGCAAAATGTCTTCAATATAAATATACATTGACTTAAAAAACTAGAACCTCCACAGGCAAACATAACAAATAGAAATGAAAAAAAATCTCAAATAAGCAAAGAGTTGAAGGATAAATAAAAAACAAGTAGAGTTCATCAATCTAAACCCTCCATTTATTTATTCTTTGATAATTGTAAAATGTATTAAATTTACATCATATGTAGATAGAAATCAAAGTGCACTAATCTGGCTTCCACCTTACCATTAACAAAAAATAATGAATGCAATGTCTACGTTCCAGCACCCGATAAAATAGCCATGAGGTAGAGAAGTCTGCTGCAGCATTTCTTTGCACACCCAACGGCTCTCTCTTGATTGGAGGAGCCCCTGCTGGTGTAGTTAATTTATAAGTAAGTCATTTTCATTTTCTTATTTTCCCCATTCATAGGACCCCCAGGAAGGCAGATTGTCAAATTTAAGGCCGCATGGTAATGGTATAAATCTCCTTATGCTCAGTATATTTGTATTTGGTCCCAATGCAGGTACGGGCATCTACTGTGACAGTATTCTACACCTTCTTTTAGGACAAGATACTTATGGCTAAGAACTTGGTGATTTTAACGCTGTCTGGGAACCACAAAATGATCAATCCACAAAGTCTACAAAATGGAGATCAACTATTTATTGAATGTGGATTGCCCCATGAACTGAAACAATGATATTTTTTAATTACATGGCACTTTATTAACAATTAGTATTTTTTTGCAATATTAAAATTGTGGACATCAAAAAAAAAGAAATTGACCATCTGCAGTCATGCGTGGCACGGAATTGATGGGTCCTACAGAGTTGTGGAGATTCCCTACTTAGTTTCTGATGAGATGTTTAAAAATAAATTGTGGAGATGCTGGCTAGAATATTTTAAATGTAACTTAGTGCCATTTTGTACACTTAGAGGCTGCTAAGGGAGAAAGATTCTAGCCCATGCTGCCTCCTTGAAGAAATCTATATTAACAAATTATACCGCATCTAGCCTCAAGGTCCTACAGGCTTATTCCTAATATAAATCACAGATGTCACATACTCATAGGGATAAAAAGCTAAAAAGCAAACAGATATGAGATCACACTGGCTTGGGCAATGAGATATTCATATCAGAGCCTTGAAAAAGGAGACATTATCCAGATTTAATATTAAACTGTCAAATTACTAGCCTATTTATCCAAGGGCAGGCAACCAGATTTCCTTATCACTCAGATAAGGGACAGGGTAGTTTACATTCTGACCCCAAATGAATAGTGAAAAGATTGCAGGAGTATTTAGCACATGTGTACTATGCCTAACCAAACCATCCTATTGATGGAGCTGAAATTTCTAACATCTGAAGGTAATGGAAAACCATAGACTGCTAAATTCTTCTTCATCACCCCTGGTTCTTTTGGCTCTGGAAGAAGAGAAACGCTTTGATAAAGCAAGGTTCATGTGGTTAAACCAGTTATAGATTATATGAGCTTTGGATTCTATGAAATATTTGCCATCCCTCTATATTGTTTGCATCATCAGATATTTTAGGGGGTGGGAGATAAGAGACCATGAGATCAAATTTGTCCTGTACGTCAATGATATCCGATAACCAAATTTTTCACGTACCTATTTGGGACATCATAATTATAAATACAAAAACTATTGTTTCTTTTCAAATACCTATCTAAAGTTAATAGGGTGCAGATGACATTTTAAAACAAAAAATAGTTCTATAACATACTTAATACATACCAATATGTAAAAGAACTTTGGAGAAGAACCAATGGAAATATTTAGGTATTCATTTTTGTAGTTCAGTGTACAATCTCAGCATAACTGATTGCTCAGAAAGAATGAACTTCCATGAACAGGTGTCGGGATATTTTTGACTTCAGCCTGGCCAATCAAGGCGGATGAAGATCCCAAAACCAAAAGAGAACTGGGTGAAGATGTCTGCCCCAGCGAAGGAGCAAGGAGAGGTGAGTTAAATCAGTGTTTTTCAACCATTTTTGAGCCACGGCACATTTTTTACATTAAAAAAATCCTGCGGCACACCACAAATCAAAAGTGTTACAAAATTACACTTTGTAGCTAATTCTCGCCTCTAAAAATAAACAAGGCGCTTGAGCTACCTACTGCCACCCACTGACATGGAAGAGTATTACATTACTCTGCCAGTCACTACAGCACAGGCACTCGACAATGGTAATTGGATAATTTCCCACGGTACACCTGAAGATCTCTCACGGCACACTAGTGTGCCACGGAACAGTGGTTGAAAATCACTGAGTTAAATAATTGTAAAAAGGTATGTTTTTTTTATTGCAGGAAAGACATAGCCTGTCCCTTCTGCAAAAAAAAGAACCTATCTGCTCACATTGTTTTTATTTATTTTAAGGTTTAGTATGCCTAAGTACTTGAGGTGGATTACCCTTCTATACATGACAGTACAGTGTAATATTGACCATAAAATATTGGCTTACCTCAAATCAATCACATACTAAAATTAGAAACTTAACAAAACAAATAAAAAGTTACTAGTAATAACTAAAAGTCCAGCAAAGATTATTGCCTAAAGAACTATCAATTAAAATAAAATTACAATTAAAATGAATTAAAATTAAATTACAGCTAACTGATCCAAATCTCCACTTTTTGAAGTTTGTAAGTTCTTTCTTTTCCCCTACAATAGCCTTCAATACACTAACACTGTGGCTGCTTTGTGTTCAAAACCCTTCTTCCTGGGCCATCTAAGATTGTTGACATTCAAACTCATGTTAGTGGCAAAGAACAAACAACCAGAAAAAATAGATTTTTTAGAAATATATCAATTACATGTGACAAAATACAATTTTCTGTTAAATGTATGTATGTAAATCTAATTTTTATCTAATAAAACAAAACTGAACCTCATCCCTATGAGTTCTAAGTCTTAAACTGATAGGCTATGTACCTGCATACTAAATCATTTTTATTTTCTGCACCCCACATAAAACACCCAGTTGCTCTATTTTGAAGTCATCTTAAATTACTTTCTCTTTTGCTCCACATTAGTTTCCAAATCAAGACGTTTACCAATGGTTAGCTTGTAAGGGCTAATCAATTACATAATATTTTGATGCGGAAAGAACAGAAAACATCAAGCTGTATCTTAGGCATTAAATTACAAGAAAACATGCTTTTTATTTTCAGTTGTAGCTAATATCCATAGTAACTTAATTTACTACTTTAATGTGCCCAGCGCTTAACACAATACATCATTTTTATACCATTTTGCATTAAAGTGCTTCTTAAGAAAATGCTGTACAGACATAAACAGCCCGTATAACTTACATTACAGTCCGTTCAAAGGAGGAGATGCATTGCACTATTTTATTGCTTTTCCAGGTGAATTCTGCATAAAGTTCTTTGATTGCCAAAAACCCTCTATTTTATTTTTTTATTCCAAAGGATCATTTTTTACAATAAATCATATGAGGGTCAAATATTGTTTAATAAAATCAATAGTTTAGTATTCTCACTATTATTTTTGTTCTAAATTTTCAGCTTTTTTTATGTTTACCTTGTGCAAAGGTTCATTAACATTTTCCAACAAAGTACAGGTAGTCCCCGGGTTACATATGAAATAGGGACTGTAGGTTTCTTCTTAAGTTGAATTAGTATGCAAGTCGTAACAGGTACATTATTTTAATAAATGTAATTAGGACAGCAACGTGGTGTCAGTTACTGTATAAAATCCTTACTGTGAGTTAATCACAAACAAAGCAAAAAAACAAAAAAAAAACTTGGGCTTGGACAATCATTAACTTCTGGAGCAAGCTGTGCTTTGATATGCAAAAAGAAACAACGGCAGAGTTTGTCTTGGTCATTAAAGGGTTACAAGATGTTGCAGAACAGCAAAAGACTTCTTCTGCAAGCCATGCAAACTGCCCCATCCCCCATCAAGCCTCTGTCCTGCACACAAACAAGCAGGGAAGCCCGTTCATATCTAAGATTCGTCCATATGTCGGATTTCCTTAACTCAGGGCTACCTGTAATTTCTTAATATACTAAACTACAAATTGTATATAGTACGAATATAGTGGTCATACTTAGGTGTCTGTCTCCTAGTATATGAGGCTAGAAGACTATGGGGAGGCATTGTAGGGTATATAATATTGCAGGTCTCAAGACTAGATTCACAGAATTTCTTTGTCATAAAACATTTCAAATATATGTAGGTCAAGAGTTATATTATTTGAGTTAATTTAATTTTATTTAAGTTAATTAATTTTATTTTCACCCTACCTTTTCCTTTCACTTTATTCTATCTATCCATCCACCCCTCAATGCCTTTTTTTCTCCAACTCTTGTCAATTTACAAAAACAAATCATTGGCTCACTATAGAAGAAATAGCCCTCACTTTTTTATAGCTTCTAGGCTTTGGCATGTACAGTAGGAACAGGAGATCAAATGTATTCGCACAATGCTGGAGTGACAATTGATTTTTCTGGCACTTGTGACAGCAAAAGTACCCCAGCAGGGCACCAGGACCCTTCCAATAGAAGAGAAGCCTCTGAAGACTACAGCTTCAAACATAGCTGGCAATGAGACAGATTGCCATTTCTCAGAGCCCGCTGTTCGGCGCATAGAAAAGCGAGAATTAGAATACATTTTTATTTTTAAAAGTTTCCATAGATTTCTTTTAACTGAACATCCTTAAATCTGGTTCGCCAGGTCTAAAAGTTTGATAAAACATTCATGAGCAAAATGGTATTGTTTGTAGATCATCTATAAAAATATGACTCAGAAATAAATGAAATATATAAAGTGCATATCTGAAAATGGGAGTCAAGTGTGTTTCAAAGAGATAACTTTTAAATAGACCTAAATGTGTCAAGAGAGCAGTATGAAAGAGACAATGCTGAGCCATTATATGGATATTACAGGCAGGAGATATATATACAAAAATGGAACACTAACAGAGACGTACCTGTTAACATTTCCCTCTAGACTCTGCCAAAAATGTATATAGTATGTTCTGTGTGAATTTTTTTGTTCGCTGATAAAAAAATATGCTTGTCATTTTCTTATGTATCTATGAGCTAAGAAATTAGGGGTTTAGAGAAACAAGTTAAAACATTACAATAAATAAATGGATCAGAAGCATGCAGGAGGCTTGGAATATTTAGTGCAATTTGAGGTATCATTGAGGTGTGCTTCCTTCCTACTATCAGTGATAAACCCCTTTCCCTTGATACCTCCACTTCACCTAAATTTAAATAAGGGGTGTCCAAACTTTTGCAAAGAGGGCCAGATTTGATGGGGTCAAAATGTGTGGGGGCCGACCATTCAGCACGTACTCAGAGTTAGTGTAGGCGTGGTCTGCGCGGGTCTCGATCAGCACATGCCCACTATGGTGACGTGAGGGATTCCCTGTGCAAGGAGTCCGGTGTCAGTGCGATCTCTGAGCACGTTCTTGGAATCGGAGTGGGCGTGGTCCGTGCAGATCCTGAACACGCTCACTGTAATGACGTTGGGTATTCCTTGTGCACACATGGGGACTCCCGTCCTGCCGATTATGCCTGCCAAATAGCGGGCCGATAATTGCAAGGTGGTTGATCAACTCTAATAAAATATAAAATAGCTTTTTTGTACTTGTGTATTTTATACTGTGGTCAACCATGCTGGTGGGCCGCATATTATTTATTTTATGACAGAGGCTGCGGGCTGGTGAAAATCTGAACAGATGCTTCAATTGGCCCCCGGGCCGGACTTCGGATGTGCCTAATTCATGCAGGTGAAAGAAATAGATTCACTTTAATTCTGGTTGCCACAGCTACTTATCCTTTTTTTTCTTTTTACTCTCACCACTTTGGCAATGGGAGAAAGATACCCTATATGAGTTAAATTAACAATATGTACATCTCTAACAAAAGTAGTTCTCATTATGTGGTATAGGACACCTTCTTAGTTGACTTGTAGCATCTCCACTCTTTGGACCTACTGGGGTTAGAGTCAGAACAAGGGCTTTTATCTGGATATATTGTTTGTTAGTAGGCACGTGCCAAAATCTGTACTACTATTTTTCAAGAAGAATTCACTGCAAGAATTTCGGCACACACAATATTTATATACTCTCTGTAAGATAGTAAATCTTTCCTTCTTTAATTTAGGTCGATTTTAATAACATAATGCATATGGAAATCCTGGAAGCATCTGAATATAACGTTCTTGGAGCCTTCAAACCAGCAGGGTCCTGTTGAATAGTTTATAGGGACCCAGACGCTTTTAGAAGTCTAGTTTAATTTTCTTCTTAACATGTAGCCATTTTGAAATGTTGTCTCACCACGATAAGCTATGTGTAGGATATTAGCACTAGGCAGACATGTACTTCTGTCCCTGTTAAGCAGACAAATATTCACAATTATCTCTTTGTTCCCACTTTACTGCTAATTAATGCTTCTGCGTGATATATATTCAGTGTGATTATTCAACTCATGTAATTTTTCTTACTTTTCTGTTCTTTTCTTGCTTAAATGTTTAAATTCTTAAAGCCTAAAAGAAACTCATATTTTACCAAAATTCAGAATAAGGAAAATGTTACACAATATTATACAAAAATATTCCTAATAAAATTATATTTATGCTAACCTGAAAACTAAAATGTAATACATGGCAATTTACGCGTTCACTTTTTTGGTTTTCCCTGAGATCACAGATATGGGTACTTTTGTATTGAAACATATGGTGATCACAAACTGATCTGAGACATACAACACCATCCTCATATACTAGAGCAGTGTTTCTCAACCAGGGTTCCCCCAAAGGTTGCTGGGGGGTCCTTGAGAAATGAGCAATTTGTGACTCTCAGGTCAGTTAAACTGATACCAATAATCTTTTTGGCTATCTGTAAGGGTGACATTCTTCACAACGACCAGCAGTGTAAGAGGAATTCTTCCCACTGACCACCACACTAATGTACTGTGAGCTGTGGATATAATAATTATATAAGAGGTTCCCTGAAGATCTAAAAGTTATTTCAAAGGGTATCCCCATGTTAAAAAGGGTGAGTAACTCTGCACCAGAGTATGACCACAGTATATGCTTGAACAGTTAAATTGTCTAGCTTCCAGTATAGTAGTCTTACAAGAACTCCCATAGATTTTAGGTTGTTAGGGTGCTTTTTAAGTAAGGCATAAAAGCAATTCTAGTGTAATACTAATCAGGGGTATAGTGGGGCAGACGCAAGTGGAAGCACCGTGCCCCCACTTTTTATGGGAATGGGCACACGTGACAACTCTTATTTTGCAAAGAAATTCTTTGGTGGTCAGGAGAAGGACCCCACTAGGGGGGCGCACCAGCCAGAGCCATGGACCATGTCTTCATATGAAATTGCAGGCTTGGACAGTGGGCAAGTTGTCTCTCAGAACACAACCCACTCACTCTCCCATCGCAGGCTCAGACCTGCGATAGAAGAGTGGGCAGGTCCTGGTAACATGACGTCACTCTGGGGGAAGTTTCTTCCCCCTTGAGTGACACAAAGGCAGGGTTGTAGTGGGGCGGGCATGTCATGGATAGTACTGTGCCTCCTCTTCTTTTTTTAGGACTACACCCCTGCTACTAATGCATGTTGCTCATAGGCCTTTTCAGAGTACCCTAGAAATATTTATTGTAAATTGGCACTGTAAAATATGCATCCATTGAATGCAATGGGTCTGATTTATTAAAACTCTTCAAGACTGGGAAAGATAGTCTATCGTGAAAGTACCTGGGTGATTCGGCAAACCTGGAATTTATCTGGTTTAGGATCACCCAGATTCTGTAGATTGTCTATCTTCTTCAGCCTTAATAAATTAGGCCCAATCACCCAGTTTAAATACACCCAGTGTTTAGTCATAGAAGTATTTGTTAACCTTTATTTTACTTCCACTGACACTGGTGAATGAAAAGGTTTTTATTATGCACACTAATGAAATGAAATGTAATTGAACCCAAAGGTATTAAAGGGCTTCATTTTGTTCTACCTGACACCAATACAGATGGGCCTTATTTTTCCCCCACTAAATGCCATGTACGATTTTTCTTTACACCCAGATTACAAATGTATTGACTCCATGTTTGATGATTGTTATGTAGTTGCAAACCATTTTAAATCAAATCGGTCAGTGTGGAAAAGGCATATGTAATCAAATAGATTATCTTGTTATTCATTTTATTCATCCCTAGTTCTAATGTATGTGTCTGAATCATCCCTTGTTGCCCAGTAGTTAAGGGGCATATTGCATATACAAGAGAATATGAAGATTTTGCAGAATATGATCTAACTAATTACTCAGAACTGACTGCCATTTACTTTTTTATATTAGCTTTTTAGCTTAATGTGTACCTAAACTCAACATTTTTACTTTACATAGAATTGTAGACAAATCTTCTAAATTCTATATTAGGTAAAAATGTACCTAAGCCACGCATCCCTTTTCCTCCTCCAAGGGGAACGAGATACTGATCTCAAGCATGCACAGTGTGAGATTGGGTGAAGGAGCAAGAAGACTGGAAGAGAAGGCAGAAGATGGCTTCCCCTGCACCGGGACGAGAAGGAATCCCAGGATGATGCAGGACTCGACTGCAAAGAAGGACCAGCCAGATTAAAGGTAAGTATCTCTTTAAGTTAAAATTTAGTTTGGAAATCTTTTATTATAATGAGCCTTTACAACTCCTCTCCAGATCTGTACACAGTAAAGCAGAGAAGATGGAGAGAAGCTTCTACAGATCGAGCACTGTAGTAATATTTTATAGCTAATGTGACCCTGAACTTCCTGGATCCTAACATTGCAGCAATCAAAGTATATGGTTAAGCAGCCCTACCTTTGAGGGAACATGTAAGTTGCCATTGTAAAGAAAACTAATTACCTGAATGTAAAGCTAACCTATTGACTTTTGAAGATTCAGTCACTTAGTCACACCCCTGAAACAAGCATGTAGCTAATAGTGGCACAAGTTGTTCTCTAATTAATTAAACACCTGAGCTGTATACATATTTTGGGTCAGTGAACATCACCCCAATGTGATTCAGTTACTTTTCCTGAATAAAACAGATACACAAATATGTGGCTAGGAAGTTTGCTGGGTACATTGCAGAACCAGGAAAAGTAGGATTATTCTCTTTTATACACAAATGACAAGTTTTTATGCAATGTATACAACAAATGGGGAATATATGGCAAAAAAGACATCAAATTGTATTTTCTTTCCTTACATATGTCAGTTTCTTGTTGTTTTTCCAGCACAGCGTTAATTACAGTGGAAATTTACCATGAAAGGAATTCTGCATTAACCTCCCTAGCAGTTCATTTCTTTCCGGTTTTACATGTCTAAAAGCGGAACATTGTTTTTCATGAAAATTTATTTTACAGTTTAATATAATAGTATGAGTATAATAACGTTTGAAACACAAAATCATGTAAAAACAATACATAGAATAAATAAAAAAACTATATATTTAAAAAAAAAAATAATTTTTTTTAAATTAAAAAAAAAAAATACACATTATACTCATACTAATATATATACTGTAAAATATATGTTCTTGAAAACATTGTACTGCTTTTACACATAAAAATCCAATGTATTGCATTCAATACAGTTATTTTGTATTGAATGCAATACAAATGGATTTTGAATTTTCCGCCCTGCCGGCAACGTACACATGCACCAACGTCACCGGGAACTCCCCAGTGACTCATCGGATGCCGAAGCAGGAAGAAGAAAGAAGACAGAGATTGCGGCGCTGGACGGCGCCGGACGCGGGCGGATCAGAAAGCGCTCTATTTACTAACCTTCCCATAAGTTTACATACCCCGAGTGTGACTCGGAGTTACCACTTTTAGCAACTTGTTTCTACCCCGAGTCACACTCGGCAATACCTCTAGGGAGGTTATGATACCCCATATGTGTGGCTGGTATGTTTGTGGGGTACAGTGTTGTGACCAGGTAAATGGTATTAAGACGGGTTCAGACCTACTTTGGGATTTTGCCAGTCAGCTTGGTCACTTGCACCACAGTACTGGTTCTTGAAAAGAATTCCAGCCCAAATATATATACTCATGCCTGAATACCTCAGGGGTTCTAGTATACTGAATTATGTCATTTGGGGGGGATTTGTACTCTTCTGGTACCTCACGGTCTCAGGAAGAGTGCTATACAGATCAAAAAGAAATAATTTGTGTTTTCTGAAGAACAAAAGTAAATTGTACCACGTTTCTAGTTCCACCAATGTACCTAGCTATAAAATAATCTGTATATATTAGATACCTATGTAGAAAACATACACATATATGGTATATTTAGGTCATATAGGAAATGTTTTTTAAAGTATTTGTGTATAAAATAAATGTATTGGAAAGGTAGATAGAAAATGTATTTTTTCTGATATATGCACATCTATTTTCTAAAAACATAAAATAATTTTAATATTGCTTGTTTCCTAAAGGATGAGAAAGCCTTTTTTTCCTGTAACATAAAAAAAAACAATACTAATGGGTCTGTTTATAAATGTTTTCACCCCAAACTTTATCTAAAATGTGCACATTCAATTAGAAAATGTGTTAAACAACTTTTAACCACAATTCATACATTCAAGTTTTCTAATGAATTTAATGTGGCAAATGTTTAAATTCTGGGTAAAAGTTTGCTGAATTCTGAGTGGAAAACTTTATAAATAGCCCCTAAACCTGTTTATGGTAGATAAAAAAGAGTAAAATATTCAGATACTGTATATGGGTCAAAGGCAAGCATTATAGAATTGTAAAGTTGGTCTGGTAAGGAAGGGAGTTTAGCACTGAAGATAATTACATGGAATATAGCAGGTTATCTGGGTTGCAAACCACTATGACTTTGTTCCAAAATTTTGCTTAAACTTACTGACAACTGACTTAAATATAGCAAGAACTGTTATTTCCCACTATTCAATCAATATGTAAACATCATGCTTCAAATAAACTGACATCCTTTGTAGAAAAGACTCAAAGTTCTTGTATCCACAAAATACTCCCTAATTGCTGTGCACAGTGTATTTATAAATGAATCCCTTTCACTGCATACACTTTTCTTCACAAGGAATATAGCCACAGAGCTGTCACATTTACTAAAGCTGATTTACTCAAAGACCTATAAGAGTCTATACTCAATAGATTGTGTAAATATTCACTATATTCTACAATTTTCAATAAACAACTTACTTGAAACCCCCTAGCGTTCTAATTCTATCTGTATTTTCATGCAAAAAGTGTTAAATTTTTTGCATGGAAATTTATTTTACATTGTAGGCCTATAATTCCTAGGCATAACTCACTGAAATATGTTCAATATTTAATACATTTAATAATAAACTTTAAAAAAAAAACAAAAATCTGTTAAAATACAGAAACCTGTAATATAAAGCTATAGTAGCATGTATAATATACATATAATATGTTTATATAAAAAATATATAAAGATTTCTTTGTATTGGACTCAATATAGCTATTTTGTATTGAATCCAATACAAAATTTTTGAATTTGCTGCTGCTTCTCCTGTCCACACCAATGCATGCACCAACGTCATCAGGAAACCCCAGAAATTGTATCTGCATTTGGCGGCTGAAGACAGAAGAAAGAAGACGTGTCCTGAGGACCTGCAGGGACCAGCAGGATGTCGGGGGACACCAATGGAACAAGGTAAGTGGTTTTTATTTTTATGTTTTTAGCAATCCCGAGTGTGAATCGGGATTACCGCTTTTTGCAGGTAAAATCCACCCCTAGTCACACTCGGGATAACCGCTAGGAGGGTTAAACATTAATTTAGGGTCCATTCCCAGTTTTGTTGTACACTGAGCTTCTTAAATCACACACACGTTCTTGTTCATGTTAGTTTTTGTGTTAAGCTCACTCATTTGATTGAGCAGTCCAATGCACCATGTCACACAGAAATGCAAAGAAAGGCCTGGCGTGAAGGAATGTTAGAAGAGTAGTAGACCTGCATGACTGTGAGAGACAGGGAGCAGGCAGTGATAGGGTCAACAAGTTAAGGTGGGGTAATCTCGAGTAGAGGTAAGGGTGGGTAAAGGTGACGTAGAGGGGAGGAGTGATAAAATGGTTAAAAAGGCAAGGAAGAGAGAGGGAGGGATCAGACAATGAAGGGACAGAGTGATGGAAAAGTTTTCCCACCCACCCACTGAAGTGCGGTGAGGTCCTCAAGGGAAGTCGGTTTGGGTAGTGGTTTCAGTGGGGTGTGAGATCCACCTGTGGTGTGGAATCTCCGTAACTGTTGTGTTGACGGATCGTGTTTGGTAGGGTTGTGGTCAGGAAATGCGATTAGTGATGAAATTGTTCCCGGCTGGGAGCATACATATCATGGTGGCACAGATCCCAAAAGAGATTCATTCGTGTGAAGGGGAGACCTTCAAGGACCAGTAACCAAAAGGAAAGTGATGGGGAGATTGTTATTTAACTGTGGTGGGTTGTTATTAATATTATGTCCAAATTAAATTGTTATTGGGGATTTGGTATTGTAATGTTATGTTTAGGAAGTTATTTATATCTTTATTAAAAGGCCTAAAGGACATTTAATCAAAGTAGTATGTTGTGTATTGGTGTTTATGGGAGGAAGGGTTTTTTTATTTACTGTGGTAATTTGTCTTTCCTCAAGTCATGCATAGCTTTACTTTTAAAATTAATGGGTGTCAGCTCAGTGTACCTACACTGGTGATGTTCCTTGTTGCATATTGTGTTAATTCATGTGTTTCTGCATGAAAAATTGTGTTTTAATACAACATTCTGATAGGAACTAGCCCATAATAAAGACTTGCTTAATAAAAAGAACTGTTACAACAATGAATGGTTTGGTAGAGGTTATTTAATGGACATTACATAGAATACATGATAGCATACGCAGGGGCCAGCAGGACGCCGGGGAATGCCAACGGAACAAGCTAAGTGTTTTTTTAATGTTTTTAGTGATACTGAGTGTGACTCAGGGTTACTGCTTTTAGAATGTAAAATCCACGGCTGATCTGATTGGCCGACGATCATTCACTATCTATCGCGTGTACAGGCGTTCAGTGATTGTGCATGTTTGTGCGGTACACTTTCTCCTTTACATGTCCCTCCCTGCATCGCTCAAACGATTGTATCTAGTGTGTGGACACTGTTGGTGGATTCTATTTGAACGATCGTATTGTTACAGCATGTACAGAATTGTGCACAATATGATCGTTCAAGTATAATCGTGCATAATCGTTGATCGGTCGTAATCGTTCAATTTCTAACAATATTTATTGGAGGTGTGCACCTAGCTTTAGCCTAATATTGATGTGACAGGTGCTCTTTAATATTCATGTGAAGTACAGGGGTATGTAATAGTGTTATGTATCTTTTTATGTATTCTTTTAAAATGTATCTTTTTATTATGTATCTTTTTATGTATCCTTTTACAATGTATCTGTTTATTATGTATCTTTTTATGTATCCTTTTATAATGTCCAGTGCTGCTGGTGCCCATCTCAACTGTGGCAATTTCAGTCGCAGCTTGCAAATGTCATAAATCACATATGAGTATTAAACCCGCAAATACTCTTTCAAAGGTTTCTTTATTTCTATATGCACATAAGGCGAATGAAGGTCTGATAAAGTCTTTCTAAGTCTTTCTTACTGAGTAGGAATAACATTTTTAGTGCCCTTTTTCTTCATTGTAATTTCAAAAAGATCAAGTGGTTGGTGAAAGCAAATTTTTTTAGCCAATGTATCACCAACCCTTTAGCATTCATCTGAAACACTGACACTATAAAAATGAAATCAATGAATTAATGTAAAACTATACAATCCCTCCAATACAAAAAAGAAGAACAGTTCTCAAAATAACGTCAGGACAGTGAGCAGCCCATAGACAATTACAGATCAACAAAGCAGAATTCTTTGTTAAAAAACAAACCCAGGGTAGCATATTTTGCTGCTTCTGTCCAGAAGTTATTGCTAAGCACCTCACCAGCCAGGTTTCACTGTCTGGTTCCCTAGCCCAGTCCATTGTAAGGCTGACTTAATCTCCTTTTCTCTATCCTATTTTTCTGGGAGAAAGGTGGAGCAAATTAGAAAAGCACGAAAGCACGAGGAACACCAGCGACAACATCCCCCCCCCCCAGCTGGGAATCTGCACTTGTGGTAGTGCCCCTCTTCTATTCAATACAAAACAGAGAACCTCCATCATAGGACAAGCAGAGACATTTTAGGAAAAGCAGATATGTTGTCATTGTTTTCTTTACTGAACAGTAGTGTTATCTAAACCAGTGGTCGCCATCCTCTTGGACATCATGGACCACTAATTGTATGGACCCTGGATCACGCTTGCATGGAGAGACATGCGTCAATCAAAGTGGAAAAATCTTCCACCAGAGTGACGTCATGATGCCAGAAACTGCCCCCTCTTCTATCGCAGGTCTGAGCCTGCGATGGGAGAGTGGGCTGGTTGTGTCCAGAGATACAACCTGCCTACCGCCCCGAGCCTGCGATCCATACGGGAGACATGATCTAAAGCTCTATCCTGAGCACCCCCCCAGTGGGGTCCTTCTCCTGAGCCTTCTGGGGGGCGCACCAGCCAAAGCCGTGGACCACCAAAGTTTTCTCATGGACCATTGGTTAGCGACCGCTAATCTACACACTGTAGGAGGAAACACCAAACAACTGCAATTTCGTTCACTTTTCAAGCATCCAACACTTTCTTTACAATGCTTGACACTTTTCTTTACAAATCATCCATGAAAACCAGAAGCAGAATGTTGGTAAGCTCTGCAGATAGTGATAACAACTTTGTGTCAAATATGCGAGGTATACCACTATCTTTATTCCCTTATTGGAAACCTTCTATAGCTTGGGTGTGCGTACAGTATATTCCGTTTCAAGGGTTCCTCTTGGGTAATAACAAAATTAGAAAAAATGGTCTATGGGCACTTTAAGTTATAAAAACTGAGACCTAATTAATCTGATATAGCCAATGTTTTCCCCAAATACTTGCTCGGAGTGTGTGGGCAGAATGTGGTATGATCTTTTTGATATTAAATAAAGCAAGAAATATAACTCTATCCCACACAGTCGCTACTTATTTGTCAGTGGATATATTATTTATTTTAGTTTAGTCAGTAGATTTGCAAATGAGCTGCCAAACAAGATTATTAAATGTTTTCCTGCTGCTTTAGAGACGTTAACTGGCATAAATAAAACATTTTATCTTAAGCATCACAGACTTTAAAATGCAAAAAGCTCAGAAAGGCTGGCAAGCAACTGTCAGTAAAATTGGAAAGTAGCTTAATATTCTGGTGTGCAGTCGTTGACTGGCTTAGATCACATCTCAGATCTGGTACGGCTGTTCAGATGTACTGTCACGAGGAGTCGTTCTGCCGCTCTGCATATTTCATATTGTTGTCTGCATCCACGTGTATGTTTTTTTTTTCTGGCATTTATTATAATCACTTAAAAGAAACTATCATAGAATTATACATTATTGTGTTTTGCAAAGTTTAAAAGAGAACTATTGTTTGTTTTTGGTAAGCATTCATGTTGGAATGTCATTTTAAAGTTCATTTGAAAGTAGTATTTATGTGCCTTTTTTAGATTTTAACAGGCTTGCCAGATTCTATTTTCATAATCATATTTTATATTGATACTCCAGGGTCTGTGTACAGGTTAGGCGATGCATTTGTGAAATCCAATTGGTTGCTTAGGCACAGGCAGCCAAACAAACAAATCTTGCTCCTTGCTGTCACGGCAGTAGCTATTTCATTAAAATTGTGCCATTTTGTCAAAATAAATTTAAATCAATGTGGAAGCTAAAACTAAGGTGTTTTTTATTGCATTATATTGTTCTAAAGGGTTACAGAAGCTACCTCCATCTATCCTGGACCTGTTCCTATATCAAAACTCAATCCCTGTTTAGTCTCATTATTTACTATAAATAAAACCCTCAAAATGTAAAAAAAAGCATTTATGTTAGTTAACAACAATCCAATATGCAAAAAGAAAACAATATATAAAAATAAAATAAACCCACATATATAAAAAAGAATACTAAATAAAATAAACTAAATTTCAAGACCGGGCTAGGTACACACATGCAATATTTGTCGTTAGAAAACAAACGATTAGCAACAGATCAACAATTGCTCAAATATAATCCACCAATAATGTACACACACTGGATAGCATTGTTTGAACGATGCAGGAAGTGACGTGTCCTGGAGAAAGTGTACTGCAGAACCATCCACGATTACTGAATGACCGTACACACAACATATAGCCTAAGATCGTCACCCAAATGGATCCACCAGATTATTTGCTTCCAGCCACATTCCTCGTTCATCGGCATCATTGGCATGTCATTGTGCACTTTTTTTGTTAACAATTATTGAACAATAGGTCGATAATTATTCATTTCCAACGACAATTATTGCACGTGTATATGTAGCCAAACATTTACTCATAGTGAACTAATTACTGTCAAAAAACAGCTCTAATTGTTGGCATGGATAGCTGAATGGTCAGCACTCCCGTTTTGCTGGGTGTTAGGTTCCAATCTCAGCCAGGATACTGTTTGCATGGAGTTCTCCCTCTTACAGATAATGATTGTGAAATGTCCAACACACTGGTATAGAGATATAGCTTTAAAGTTGTTTTCCTAGTCATGTGCTTTCAAAGTTAAATTACCTGTGCTTTTCTTATTTTATTTGTATTATGTTACTGCCAGCAATCTAAGGGGTTATATACAACTTTGTGCTTTGTTAATTGCCATTAACTTGTTGAATAAAGGGTGCCCCTTTACATTGACTTCTGCCAACTCACTGCCATGTGCCCAGTACAGGTGCATTGCTATAATACATTGGGGTGTGATGTAGAAGTGTAAATCCAGCTTAGTTACCTGGTTTTGGTCTGGGACTGGGCTCAAAGAACCTGTAATATTATCAGCATTGTATTGTGTGAAACAAAACCTTCTCAGAACTGAATTTCAAAAATGATTTGAGAAGAGACGTATAAGGGGGATATATTCACCCTGTATAAATATATAAACGGTCCATATAGAGAACATTACAAAGAACAAGAGGGCACGCTTTGCGTCTGGAGGAAAAGAAGTTTAAGCTCCGGATAGGGAAGGGATTCTTCACAGTAAGGTCTGTGAAAATGTGGAATCGGCTCCCTCAGGAAATAGTTTCAGAAATGACTATAGATTGCTTTCAGAAATGTCCATACGGTTTTATATCTGGGATATGTTTATTTCCCTAGTGGATGAACTTGATGGACTTATGTCTTTTTTCAACCTGTCTTACTATTTAACTATGAAAAAAATTGATTGGTGAAAAACGTTTGTACTATCTACTATGGATCCGGCTGCTTTAAATACGCACTGCATAGTGTTTTTCCTGCTTTGCTTAACAATAATATGTTTGCCTGTAAGGCTTATTTACACTTTAAATATTGAACTACAGACCTATGGCAATGATGGAAAAAGCATAAGCAAGTCGTATCCTCAGTGAGCTTTTCCCTAGCTGTAAGGTCAAATATTCAGCTTTTAATGACTCTGTAAGCATTTTCTTTGTGCAAGAAGATTTTCTCCTCCACTGCAGAAAGGCTAATTCTTATAATCAGCATTCATTTGTTTTTTGTGAAGCTGCCAATTAAGTGGGTCAAGCACTGCCCAAGCAGTCTAATGATAAAAATAGGGTGTTTGTTTAAAGGGAAACTCCAATGAACATAATGTTACATTATGCAGAGATGCTACAATTCCCAATGAAAGCCACATTTATTTCCTTACATCTGGAACACAGCTTATACATAGTTTGTTTGTGACCTCAACAAACTGTGGAGCTGGTTTGCTATTACAAATCAATTACAATAGTATTACTATGCTTGCATCTTTTGATACCACAAAATTGAGAAAAATCTATACTCATGGAAGATATCATGCAACTGCAATGTGAGCAAACTTTGATGCAGGAATTGTAAACAAGTTGGGTTTATTATAGAAAATGGGGGTCAACCATCTTTGAGCAAGCACCTTCCTTCAAGACCACTGAATATCTTGCCTGCCTTTTTATTGGACTGCTGGGATGGCGGTCTCAGCTATATGCTGATCCTGGGTAGAAAACTACCCCTTTGTAATATCTGCATACCACCTGTCATATCTGTCTACCAATTATCACCACAACTGCCCTAGTGCAAATTTCTAACGGTCTGCATGAAGTCTTTATTTTCTCCCCATTTTGTTTGGGTTTACATCCACATCCCAAAAACATACTGGCAGGTGAATTAGCTTTTCCCACGTTTGTCCTAGGCATTGACACATGTCTATGATAGGGATTGTAATAGAAAGGCAGTTAGTGACATAGCTATGGACTCTGTAAAGGGTTGTGAAAGAGGTCAGCACTATATAGATGCATAAATAATGAAAGGATTTACCTCCCTGGTGGTATGATTAATGAGGATTTTTAAATGTAAAAGCGTTACATTTAAAAATCCTCATTATTTTAAATTTCCCACCTGGTTTTGCCTACCTGCCTAATGGTCCCACCCTTCAGCTTAAGACTCACAAGCAGATCCCCGGCCGGCATCTGCTTTCCCTGGCTTTGGGTCCCCAACATTCACCATGCAATTTGTCTACATGCAATTTGTCTACATTTGTCGGCATCAAAAAATCCTTTATGTACTAATGCTTTATTTCTAGAAAATGTGTCCCCATGCATCCTTGAATATGAAATATAATGTAATTCAGTTATTGACAACTTTTCCAACCTCATGGACTACTAATTTCACCTAAACCAGACAACGCATGTGCGAGGAGCCGTGTGTCACTCAAAGCGGAAGGAACTTCCCCCAGAGTGACGTCATGTTGCCAGAACCCTCTCATTCTCCCATCGCAGTCTCAGACCTGCTTGCTAAATTCCGAGACAGTAGAGCAGGGCTGTGAATGCAAAAAAAGTTGTATCCACAGCCCTGCGCTACTGTCCCCCCAAGATGTTTAGCAAGCAGGTCTAGGCCTGCGATAGGAGAGTGGGCGGGTTGTGTCCATAGGGGGGACAGAGCCACGGACCACCAAAATTTTCTTGCGGATCACTGGTTGGCGACCGCTGATGTAGATTACCAGCACAGATCACACAGGAGGTGTAAGGACAGCTCTGATTCTATTAGTCTGTGTTCAAATGATGAACTATGAAGATTACTTACCCAATGGTTTTGAAGTCAAAGGAAACGATTACTGAACACTGTTATCTATATTTAGTGTAGAAGTGAATATGTCTGGTCTGTCACAGGTTTAAAACTTTCTTTCTGTGCATTTATGAACATAAAATTGAGTTTTATATTTTTCCTGGTTCCATACGCCATTCTAACCTTTAGAGGAAAAGGCTACACACATGGGCTGAAATTGTCATTCCAGCAATTGACTCTAAGATTCAGAGATCCAAAACCATGAAAAGTGAAGTTACTTTAGGATTATTTTTAAAACTGAAATGAGCCTTAAGGAAAACTACAGTCTTTTTATTTAACTGTTGAAAGTAATTGAAGAAAATGATTCCCATTTATTCATAATGTTAACGATATGAAGTAATATGTAGTAATATTGTGTATATTGCTGAAGATTTACTGTGTGCTTTTGCTAAGTGACTCATGCGTTATAAATCCTCCAGCAAAGCATAATTAGTGAAGAGAAGACACACTTATTGAAAAGGATAATTATATCTGATGTAAGTTCTTCTGTTGCATTTTATTAAAAATGATACTTTCTCATAAACAAGGAAGTTAATATACGGATTATGAAGTTTAATTTAATAACCTCCAGGAGAGGTGCTGAAATCCAGCAATATTTAATTGAATATAAACACAGTTCTATACATGAATAATTGACAACCCAGGAAGGCTTAAAGGGTCAACTTTCCAAAATATTAGATTTTTGGTTCATGCCCACAAGTTGTTACACATTATCTACTTTTATGCCTTGGGTAATCCAGCTGAGATCATCCCACATCCCCATTCCAAAGGTCTCAATTAAAAGTCAGCATTGGAATCTTGCTTACACCAATGATGACCGGGCAGCACGGTGGCTCAGGGGTTAGCACTCCGGCCTTTGCAGCACTAGGTCCCAGGTTCAATTCCCAGCTAGGACATTATCTGCATGGAGTTTGCAGGTTCTCCCCGTGTCGGCGTGGGTTTCCTCCGGGTACTCCGGTTTCCTCCCACATCCCAAAAATATGCAGTTAGGTTAACTGGCTTCCCCCTAACAATTGACCTTAGACTACATTAATCACATATGACTATGGTAGGGAAATTAGATTGTGAGCTCCTTTGAGGGACAGTTAGTGACACGGCTATGGACTTTGTACAGCGCTGCATAATATGATGGTGCTATATAAATACTGTATAATAATAATATAAACCAATCTTATCAATATCTTCCACAGTATAAAGAATTGTGTGTTTGATACTTTTAGTGCCTTCATAGTACCTGCAACCATATTTAAATATGTGATTATGTGTTATTGATTTCCTTATGCTGATTGTTATTGTCCCTAATGTCTGGTAAATTATTTATAATATTATGATATGAAAGGTGGGCATTGAATGCTGGTCAAATAGCAAGAGGTCCTTGGTCATTTGCGTAAAGCCTAATAGCTATATATTTGAAGATCAGGTATTGGGTCTTCTGACTGCTAGGATATTCGGATTTGGCATTGTCATACTACTCACTGATTTCCTTTCTGGAGGCTCTTCTATGAGGGAGCAATGTCCTGCTTACGTCAAGATTGCTGCCTTCTCAGTAAAAGCAAATGATCATCAGCATAGAGATTACAAACAATACTGGTGACTAGTTCTTTGTGTTTTGTTTGTTTGTTTTTTTGACACCAAGGACCTGATTTTCTTTTAACAATTCTCATATGTTAGCATTAGGTTGATTTGTAAATTATCCTACTTTGTAATTATATAAAAGTTGCTCATTAAAGCATTGATCCAACAATACCTCTGCACAATCCGATGACAGGTTTAAAAACTAATTAGCAACTGCTATGACAGGTAGATGTTTTGTTGGCTGTGAGCACACATCACAGAAAGAGTTTTTTTGGAAGAGGTGATTATTTCATCCCTTTTGTTACTTTTTATTTGGAATCCCAGAGAGGCTGTCAAATGGCTTTATGTTTTAATTTACCTACAGGTCTTTTTTATTAAGGGATCTGTACCCTAGGCAGACTAAGAAAGAGTCCTTCAACACGTTTGTCACTAATCAAACCTAATAGCTAGTCTAAGGCCATGGATCAGCAAGCAATGCAGTGATGCCTTCAAAGAATTCTGTGCTGCACAAACAGTGCAAGCAAACATTCCTGACCTCCTTCTGAAATGTTGGTTGCTTGGCAGTTGCTAACCTGGAGTAAGTTTGGAATTCTGACTTTAAAAGCTGCAAGCATGTTTGAAGATAATGGCCCTGATTTATTAAAGCTCTCCAAGGCTGGAGAGAATACACTTTCACCAGTGAAGCTTGGTGATCTAGCAAACCTGGAATGGATTTCTTCAATGTCATTTAAAGTGTATTCTCTCTAGCCTTGGAGAACTTTAATAAATTAGGCTCAATGTCAGAGGAAAATGTGACTTTAACATGCTGGATTTGTCAAGTGTTCTACCATTCTCAATGCCCCCCCCCCAACAAAAAAGTGAACCGCACGACATTGTTTTAAAATGGTCATGGCAGCCCTTTATTTATTAAACCATTAAATAAACCATAAAATAAACATCAATACCATACCCAGTAAAACACTAGGCAACTATTGCATTCTAGGAGCAGATCTTTGCAGCCCCATAGACTATAATACACCCACACACAGTCTTGAGGAGAGCTCCAAATTAGTATTTCTGCCTTACCAAGGGACCAAGACTCCGGTAGCACCATATCAACCACTTGGCTCCTGTGCATTCAGTAGGCATGCCAATATTAAAGATTAAAGATGCCCCAATCTGTAGAGCTGCCATGACAAATCGTCTATTAGACACATCCTACTGAAGTACCCCAACTAAGAGAGTGGGACGTTCTTTGTTCACCATTCCAAAATCATCACCCAGCAGTACCAGCAGCCCCTTTGAATCAAATATCACTTCTTACTTCTTACTATTCCTACTCAGCTTTTGACTTATTTCTTCCAGTGCCATGAAGGCCCTTGGTTATGCCACACCTTGGGTCTGTCGATTCCTAGAAGCTTCCAGGTATTGATTGAATACTCTAGGGTTGCTTGGCTATATTCACTTGTTGACATCAACAAATGTATCACCATTTTGCCTCCTATCACAAAACACTCAATTATTTCAGTATGTACAGCTATCAGAGCCAGTAGTGGAAGTTTCCTTTTTTTTGAGGGTAAGTAGGTTCCTGCACATCCAATTGCTCCATGTGAAACCTATTGCAGCTTTAGATGTGCTATAGGAAGTCACAAAGGCAGTGCTGACCCAAGTATTTTACAAATGTAATACATCCGGTCTTGTACAAATTTCCCACCCCCAAAAAAGTGTGTTTAAAGTGAACTTTTATTGTAATTGATGTTATCTACTCTGCATTTGTTCCAGACATGACCCTGCATTTTAACCACAGAAAAAGATTCATTTGCCGTTTACTGATCCCATTTAAAAACACAATCATCTATCTTTTGAACATTCGCAAACTATTATATCGCACTCAGTCAGAAGCACATTCGCGAGCCATGCACAGAGACACTTTATATCGAGGTGGCGGACAAATGAGAACCCATCTGCAACTCATTTACTTTTACAGGCAAGCACAACACATGATGACATAACTAATTACATTTCAATGCTCATTTTAAGAGATGGTGGATTTGTAATTAACAGATAAAACAATGCTATTCTTCAGCGATTTCATTATATACTGTTTTATTGGCCTAAGCGGTCAAAGCATAAAAGTGAATTGGGTGGGTAATTCAATTATGTCGCTTTAAAGTTGTGTAGCTGATGACTGGTCTACACAGGAGAAAGATAGAAAACAAATAGAGCCGTATGGCGGTATATGAGACAGAACAGCGGATAGTTTTGTCCAACAGTGTTTAACTCAGTGAATTTACAAATAATAGAGATGATTGTTGTGCCCTAAATTGGCTCCAAAACTGCAAGAACATCCTAACCTTCTACCTGGGATTTAAAAAGACAAACTACACTCACCAAACTTTTTTTTAGGAATATTTTACTAATACTAAGTAGGGTTGGTTTGCTTTGAAAATATTCTCATTTCTTAGTTCAATAGATATCACATTCTACAAACATTGCTGCGTGATTCTGGTCTATGCTGAGTGCTTGTATCATTCAATTATTGAAGATTGAAGAATCAGAGCATAATAAATTTCTC